>NC_136337.1:3403016-3425516 GCF_964198595.1 Lampetra fluviatilis | reverse complement strand
TGTTGAGTGGGTGGGTGAATGAATGAGCGGGTGAGTGGGTGGGTGATTGGGTGAGTGAGTGAGCGGGTGATTGAGTGAGTGAGTGGGTGAGTGAGTGGGTGAGTGATTGAGTGAGTGAGTGGGCGATTGAGTGAGTGAGTGGGTGAGTGAGTGGGTGAGTGAGTGAGTGAGTGGGTGATTGAGTGCAGGAGTGAGTGGGTGAGTGAGTGAGTGAGCGGGTGATTGAGTGCGGGAGTGAGTGGGTGAGGGAGTGAGTGGGTGAGTGAGTGGGTGATTGAGTGAGGGAGTGAGTGGGTGAGGGAGTGAGTGAGTGAGTGAGTGAATGAGTGAATGAGTGAGTGAGTAAGTGGGTGAGTGGGTGAGTGAGTGGGTGGGTGAGTGAGTGAATGAATGAGTGATTGAGTGAATGAGTAAGTGGGTGAGTGGTTGAGTGAGTGGGTGGGTGGGTGAGTGAGTGGGTGAGTGAATGAGTGAATGAGTGAGTGAATGAGTAAGTGGGTGAGTGGGTGAGTGAATGAGTGAGTAAGTGAGTGAGTTATCAGGATGTTGCCTCGGCGCAGCTCACAACAACGCTTTGACTTAAGAGTCGTTCTCTCTATGTAGGTCCCGTCTTAAACGCTCGCCACTTTAAACTTTAAACCCACCTCCCCTGCCTTTCCATACACGGGGGTGGCGTGTTGGTGGCGTCTACCGACGAAATGTGACACTCTGCACGATGTACATCATCTTTATTATTGTTGTTGTTGGATGAATGTGCTCCTCCTCCTACCGTGTCGACGATTGTACGCAAAGTCGCGGCGATTTGACGGCCCCTGCTTGAGTGGTACTCCCCAAACAAAGCGGTACTCATTTTTATCGACCCCGGAAGGATGATGGGCTGAGTTAACCGCCCATCAGTAATACACCAAGCAGGCTTTGAACTCGCGCCCTTCCGAGTGTGAGCCACTCGCTCCACACGTGTGTGTGTGTACACGTGTGTGTGTGTACACGTGTGTGTGTGTACACGTGTGTGTGTGTGTACACGTGTGTGTGTGTGTGTACACGTGTGTGTGTACACGTGTGTGTGTGTACACGTGTGTGTGTACACGTGTGTGTGTACACGTGTGTGTGTACACACACGCATACGTATTTACAAATATCCCCTCTATAGCCTGCACAGAATGCTGTTGGGGCAAGTGCTGTTAGCGAGCACCTATTAAGGCTTGCCCGGCACAAGAGGGGATGGGTGGGTAGGCGGTCACAGGACAGACCCAGGTGTTATGGATTGACTGATGTGCCAGGCTAGGTGCAGGAGGTCACAGGACAGACCCAGGTGTTATGGGTTGACTGCTGTGCCAGGCTAGGTGCAGGAGGTCACAGGACAGACCCAGGTGTTACGGGTTGACTGATGTGCCAGGCTAGGTGCAGGAGGTCACAGGACAGACCCAGGTGTTACGGGTTGACTGATGTGCCAGGCTAGGTGCAGGAGGTAACGGGACAGACCCATGTGTTATGGGTTGACTGATGTGCCAGGCTAGGTGCAGGAGGTCACAGGACAGACCCAGGTGTTACGAGTTGACTGATGTGCCAGGCTAGGTGCAGGAGGTCACAGGACAGACCCATGTGTTATGGTTTTACTAATGTGCCAGGCTAGGTGCAGGAGGTCACAGGACAGACCCAGGTGCTTACGGGTTGACTGACTGAGATGAGTGGCCGATGCACCACCTGAGATCCCTCCCGCGCCAACTCCGCTGCGTTTTAACCGCCCGGCACTCCGCTCGTTGTTGTGAGCGTCGCTCCTCCGCCCTCCGCCGTTGCCGGAGAGTGACCGCCTCCAACTGCCCAGTAGCGTCCTTCACGAGCCTCCTCCACAGAGGCCGATCTTGACACCGCTGGTACCAGTCATCGGCAAGTCCACTCAGCTCCACGTCCTCCTGTACCACATCACTCCATCTCCTCTCTAGCCCGTGCCGCGCCCGTTTAGCCCCCTCGATCCGGCCGAACAAAAGCTGTTTAGGCATGCGGTGGCTGGGCATGCGGGCTACATGACCCAAGCAACGCAGCCTTGCCTGCCGGAGGAGCTCACCGATGGGACTTTGCCCAGATCTTTCAAGGATTTGTGAGCTCCTCACACAATCCAGCCTGGTTAAACCCAGGATGGATCGTAGGCAGGCCAGCCTAAATGTTTCCAACCGGCGAAGACGCTCCATTAGGGGGGGTCCACGTTTCGCAAACGTAGAGAAGGGAGGGAATGACCGTGGCCGAGAAGACCTGAAGCTTCGTGCGGAGCGACAGACCAGGCAGCTTCCACACAGCAGCGTTACGCAACCAAGCGGCAGCAGCGTCCTTCACGAGCCTCCTCCTACTCCTCGACGGAAGCTGAACTTGACCGTGCAACAATATTCTCTCACGTGTGTGCGTGCACACACAAAGACACAGACAAAAGGCTCCAGTTAGAAGCCTTTTGACAGACTGTTAGGGCAAGGGGTGTGTGGTCAAACACCACGCGGTTTGATCGGCTTTGTCTCCCCCAATGCTGATGTTTGCACACCGCACTTGAGGCTGAGTCGACCCAGGGGTGGCCCAGGACCGGTGCAAAATGTGCTTCGTGAGAGTCGAACTTGAGTGGCGAAGTGCGCTAACCATCGCGCCACCGCTCCCTGCCACCACCACGCACGTGCACACGTGCGTGCTCGATTGATGCACACACGGAACAAGACAAAGGTCCCCCGTATAGCCTTAACAGACTGCTGGGGCAAGGGCTGTTGGCCATTCGCACCTTTGAAGGCCGACGCGGCACACGATGGGGATGATGCGGCCAGCACCACGCCCGGCCGCCTTTGTCTCCCGAGCGGCGATGCTTACACGTCGTACCAGGGTACTCATTTGAGGCTGAGTCGACCTAGGGGGACGCCCTCGACCGGGGTTCAGATAATCGTCACGTGGTGTTGGTGGCCGTGAGCGGGAATCGAACTCGGGCCGCCGGGTTCGTAGCGCACAACAACAACAACAAACGCCATTCGCCACTAAGTGGCGGTGATGTCACCACGGCGCTTGTGCCAGGCTAAGTGCACGTTGAGGTCACCACGTGAAGTGTCGAACGCCCGCTGACAGGAGGCCACGGGGCAGACCCAGCAGGTGCCACGGGTCGACTGACCGAGATGACTGAGATGAGTGGCTGATGCACCACCTGTGCCCCCTACTGTGCCAACTCGCGGTGCTTTAGCCACCCGGCGCTCCGCTCGTTGTTGTGAGCGTCGCTCCTCCGCCCTCCGTTGTTGTTGGAGGGCGACTGCCTCCAACTGCCCAGTAGCGTCCTTCACGAGCCTCCTCCACAGAGGCCGATCTTGACACCACTGGTACCAGTCATCGGCAAGTCCACTCAGCTCCACGTCCTCCTGCACCACATCACTCCATCTCTTCTCTAGCCCATGTCACTCACACACTCACCCACTCACTCACCCACTCACCCACTCATTCACTCACTCATTCACTCACCCATCACTCCATCTCTTCTCTAGCCCGTGCCGCGCCCGTTTAGCCCCCTCGATCCGGCCGAACAAAATCTGTTTAGGCATGCGGTGGCTGGGCATGCGGGCTACATGACCCAGCCGTTCCACACACACACACACGTACAAAGACAAAGATCCCCCGTATAGCCTTAACAGAGTTTTGGGGCAAGTCTTATAGTATGTATGTACAGTATGTTGAACTTCTTTCTCACCGTACGTAGCCAACGCATACCGACGTAGGGGAGCGGTGGTGCAGCGGTTAGCGCTACGCTACGCTACGAACCCGGCGACCCGGGTTCCGATTCCCGCTCACAGCCAACACCGGTGACGATTATCTGAACCGGTCCTGGGCCTCCCCTAGGTCGACTCAGCCTCAAATTAGTACCTGGGGAGACAAAGGCGGCCGGGCGTGGTGCTGGCCAACCCACCCCCTCGTGTGCCGTGCCGGCCTTCATAGGCGCTCGCTAACAGCACTTGCCCCGACATTCTGTTGCAGGCTACGCGGTGCATCTTTGTCTTTGTGCAGTATGTTGGACTTCTTTCGCACCGTACGTAGCCAACACATACGGACGCATAGGATCGTGCGTTTCCGCGTGTGCGCATTGTTGTGGGTTATTACCGGCAAACGCATCGTGTGTGTGCGTGTGTGTGTCTCTATATTGAAACGATAAAACACCGGTTGCCACACACGCACGCACACACGTGCAGTTGCAAGCGATGGTGGGGGGGGGGGTGGCAGCTCTTTAAATTCCCTCCTCCTACTCCTCATCCTAACAACCGCATCTGTGTCCACCCAAAGTCATTCACAGGCATGGGGTAAAGTTTGGGGACGCCTCACCAAATGAAACGAAACGCACATTTTTTAATTTTTTAATTTTTTTAATTTTTTTTATTTTTTTATTTTTTTATTTTGACCGAAAAATTTCGCGACTGCGGGAATCCATTGTTCCTTGGTTTGTTCGGTGACGTCACGTCGATAAAAAAAATATATGAAAGTAAATGAATGAAAGTTAAAACTACGACGTTTCGATCACAACACGAGCGAACGTCATCAGGACGGGGGAAAAAAACGTCGTAGTTTTTACTTTTATTTTATTAACTTTAATTTTTCTATTTACGTGACTTTACCTACTCACGCGGCTTGTGCCCGCCCTCACAGTCGGGCATATTTGCGGAATACACCACGCCGCCGTTGACCCTGGCCATTGACCGAGCAACCCAACGTTTCTACCAGCTCCCTCCGCAGGAATGTGTGGTCTACATCATGGGACCTCCTTTGCCAGTAGCAACATATGATCACATGTTTTCCCTTTTATCTGGCAACAAAACAGATGCGTTGAGATGTTAAAACACCAAACTGAAACCTTTAACGAGGAATCATGTCTACATTTACCACAATGCTTGTGGTCAGTATGCAAACAAAAAACACTTTGATCACATTCCTGCGGAGGGAGCTGGTAGGAACGTTGCGTTGCTCGGTCAATGGCCAGGGTCAACGGCGGCGTGGTGTATTCCGCAAATATGCCCGAGTAGGTTAAACGTTGAGTTTTATAAGGGCACCACGGGGTGACCAGCCCCTCCCCACCCAGCCCCATCCTCCCTACCCAGCCCCTCCCCACCCTCCCCACCCAGCCCCTCTCCACCCTCCCCTCCCCACCCAGCCCCTCCCCACCCTCCCCACCCAGCCCCTCCCCACCCTCCCCTCCCCACCCAGCCCCACCCTCCCCACCCAGCCCCTCCCTCCCCACCCAGCCCCTCCCTGCACGACGGACACAATAATTCCCTGTGGGCTGGTGGAACCAGTATATGGATTGGTGACAATCCATATATTATATTATCAGAGCGTGTTTTTGTTTGCATTCTGACCACAAGCATTGTGGTTAATGTAGACATGATTCCTCGTAAAAGGTTTCAGTTCGATGTTTTAACATCATAACACAACTGTTTTGTTGCCAGATAAAAGAGGGAAAACCTTATGATCACAGTCTGTTAATGCTACACGGGTGGGGGGTAGGATCTTTGTCTTTGCGTGTGCGGTGATGCAGCTCTAGGAAGAAAAGAAAAAAACACTTTTTTAAAAATGTTCTTCTCATCTGAAAGGTTGTCGACCCCAACTTTCCCCCGAAGGTCAGAGGTCACAAACGGGTTTTGATTCCTTACCCGTACCCGTACCCGGCCGCACCAGGGTCGCAAACGGGTACCCGTACCCGGCCGTACTCGGCCGGGTACGGGTTGGGTACGGGTACGGCCAGGTACGGGTATCGGGTACCTGATTGCGACCTCTGGGATGAAGCCATGTTGCAGGCGCGGGTGGGTTGATTCTAGGAACTTGAATTGTGAGAAGAGACAAGACGTTGGGAAATGAGTGACAAACGGTGACTCACCAGTGACTCACGGCCTACCCGTACCCGGCCGCACCAGGGTCGCAAACGGGTACCCGTACCCGGCCGGGTTCGGGTAGCCGGGTATCGGGTAGGGTACGGGTATCGGGTACCCGGTTGCGACCTCTGGTTCACATCTCGCTCAAGTGCTCGTGACACATCACCACTCTCAGCCATGCCCGATCCACTGCTGGATGAATGTCATCCCCAAACAGCAAATTATTGTATCACTCCAGCAAATTACGTCTTGCTGTGGCTGTCCCACCTGATGACGGAGGCTTGTGTTGCTTCCGAAACGTCGTGATTTTATTTAGTTGTTTTCATTTTTATTGTATTATTTTTATTATTTTTTATTTTATACCTTCGTGACTTTACCGAAAGAACCAAAGAGTATGGACTATTTGCGTCTCGCGAGATGTCGTCTACGTTTCAAAACACCGCAGGCGTCAATACTTTTAGGAGAGTTCTTAATGAATGAACGATTAACTCACTTTTCTTATTTATTCATTAGCAGGTAAGGCTCCACTGAGCTGTCTGGCTCTTTTTCAGAAGCGACCCAGTTATCACAAATGAGAGCTCAACGAAAGTGGCTTCTTCATCATCATCATCGTCGTGTGGATGTGTACAGCAGCGGCCAAATATTCTCTAAACGCGTGACGTTGATTCTAAACCTGGAGGGGGGAAAAGAGGATGACCCGGAGAAAAATCCACACGACCACGGGGAGAAAGAGAGACACGCAAACTCCAAATATACAGCAGCAGGCGTCAGGGTCGGGATCGAACCCACGACCTTCTGTACACCAGGCGAGGTAGTTAACATCTCCTAGCCACCGTGATGATGATGATGATGATGATGAGATAGAGAGACACGCAAATTCCAAATATACAGCAGCATGCGTCAGGGTCGGGATCGAACCCACGACCTCCTGCACACCAGGCGAGGTAGTTAACATCTCCTAGCCATCGTGATGATGATGATGAGATAGAGAGACACGCAAATTCCAAATATACAGCAGCATGCGTCAGGGTCGGGATCGAACCCACGACCTCCTGCACACCAGGCGAGGTAGTTAACATCTCCTAGCCATCGTGATGATGATGATGATGAGAGAGAGAGACACGCAAATTCCAAATATACAGCAGCAGGCGTCAGGGTCGGGATCGAACCCATGACCTCCTGCACACCAGGCGAGGTAGTTAACATCTCCTAGCCATCGTGATGATGATGATGTTGAGATAGAGAGACACGCAAATTCCAAATATACAGCAGCATGCGTCAGGGTCGGGATCGAACCCACGACCTCCTGTACACCAGGCGAGGTAGTTAACATCTCCTAGCCACCGTGATGATGATGAGAGAGAGAGACACGCAAACTCCAAATACACAGCAGCAGGCATCAGGGTCGGGATCGAACCCACGACCTCCTGCACACCAGGCGAGGTAGTTAACATCTCCTAGCCACCGTGATGATGATGATGAGAGAGAGAGACACGCAAACTCCAAATACACAGCAGCAGGCGTCAGGGTCGGGATCGAACCCACGACCTCCTGCACACCAGGCGAGGTAGTTAACATCTCCTAGCCACCGTGATGATGAGAGAGAGAGAGAGACACGCAAACTCCAAATACACAGCAGCAGGCGTCAGGGTCGGGATCGAACCCACGACCTCCTGCACACCAGGCGAGGTAGTTAACATCTCCTAGCCACAGGATCGTTTTGTGTTCGCGCTGGGTCGGAGTGATTCCTGGGAAAACGCTGAGACTTGACAACGAAACGTCGCCTAGGCGATGTGGCCACCCGTCACTGTCGCACCTGCGATAACCACGGTCGGTTACGCACGGTGTGAAAAGAAAGTTAAACGGACGCACATTCATCGGCGTGCGTTTTTATAATCCCCACGTGTTTCTCCCTTCCCACTTCGTCAGAGTGATTCGCATCCATCATCATCCATCATCGCCGCCAGCAGCAGCAGCAGCAGCAGCACCTGATGATGCATTCTCCAGCGAAACGTCGGGCAAAATAGAAAATCTAAAATCTGCTCGCCAAAAGAATCGAATGGTTTTTTTTTGCTGAAACAATCGCGACCGTTTCGTGTTCATTTCGCTGTCTTACAACCGCACACTCCGATGCATCTATCGTCTAGAAATATATACAGTTTATACACAGTCTATTAGTACATATTTCCAGTCTATATATCGTCTATATATTTTTCATATATATACTTATACAGTATATGTACAGTCTGCATATATATACAGGCTATATACATAGGATGCATATATACGCAGTCTATGTATACAGTCTATACACATACTATATACTGGTAGGAACCTCCAGGTTACACCAGCCCACAGGGGATTATTGTGTCCGTCCGTTGTGCATCCAAAAATGGGAGGGGTGGGGCTGGGTGGAGAGGGGAGGGTGGGGAGGGGAGGGTGGGGATGGTGGGGAGGGGCTGGGTGGGGAGGGGCCTGGTGGGGAGGAGCTGGGTGGGGAGGGTGGGGCTGGGTGGGGGTGGGAGGGGTGGGGCTGGGTGGGGAGGGGCTGGTCACCCCGTGGTGCCCTTATAAAACTCAACGTTTAACCTACTCACGCCGGCTTGTGCCCGCCCTCCCAGTCGGGCATATTTGCGGAATACACCACGCCGCCGTTGACCCTGGCCATTGACCGAGCAACCCAACGTTCCTACCAGCTCCCTCCGCAGGGATGTGTTTATACAGTCTATATTTACTCTTTGGTTTTTTCGGTAAAGTCACGTAGGTAAAAAAATTAAAATAAATTAAAGTACGACGTTTCGGAGGCAACACAAGTGCCCGTCAGCAGGTGTGACCGTCATTTTGGCTGTGACGGTACCACCTGTAGAAGGATGCTTGCGTTGCCTCCGAAACGTCGTGCTTTAATTTTAATTTTTTATTTTTTTACCTACGTGACTTTAACCGAAAAACAAATAAAAAACAAAGAGTATGAATCCTTGCAGTCACGAAAACTTCAAATCTAGAATCCGTCTGTATATAGAAAAACACAGTCTATGTATATACATATGTACACAGTCTATAAACTAGAGGCGAGAGAGGGGCAGAGGAAGGGTTTGAGTCTGGGCAGGAGCAGGCAGCAGACAGCACGGATCGCATGGAGATGGAACGGCACCGCTACGGGGCAGCAGGAGAGAAGGAGCTCCCGGCCGCCTTTGTCTCCCCGAGGGGAGGTTGACTGGGGGGGGCTTGGGGTGAGTGGGAAAAATGAGAATCAGAAGATTTTTTTTTCTGGAGGAATTCGATGAGCTGTGAAGCTCTTTGTCGCAGTTGGTTCGCCAGCGAACAGGTTTTTGTTCCGCGCCTCTCCTAGATCGACTCAGCCTTGAACGAGAACCTACTGTGACCACCTGTACACCAGGCGAGGTAGTTAACATCTCCTAGCCACCGTGATGATGATGAGAGAGAGACACGCAAACTCCATATATACAGCAGCAGGCGTCAGGGTCGGGATCGAACCCACGACCTCCTGTACACCAGGCGAGGTAGTTAACATCTCCTAGCCACCGTGATGATGATGATGATGAGAGAGACACGCAAACTCCAAATATACAGCAGCAGGCGTCAGGGTCGGGATCAAACCCACGACCTCCTGTACACCAGGCGAGGTAGTTAACATCTCCTAGCCACCGTGATGATGATGAGAGAGAGAGAGACACGCAAACTCCAAATTTACAGCAGGCATCGTCAGGGTCGGGATCGAACCCACGACCTCCTGTACACCAGGCGAGGTAGTTAACATCTCCTAGCCACCGTGATGATGATGAGAGAGAGAGAGACACGCAAACTCCAAATTTACAGCAGGCATCGTCAGGGTCGGGATCGAACCCACGACCTCCTGCACACCAGGCGAGGTAGTTAACATCTCCTAGCCACCGTGATGATGATGAGAGAGAGAGACACGCAAACTCCAAATATACAGCAGCAGGCATCGTCAAGGTCGGGATCGAACCCACGACCTCCTGCACACCAGGCGAGGTAGTTAACATCTCCTAGCCACCGTGATGATGATGAGAGTGAGAGACACGCAAATTCCAACTATACAGCAGGCGTCAGGGTCGTGATCGAACCCACGACCTCCTGTACACCAGGCGAGGTAGTCAACATCTCACCACCGCGGCGCCCTCCTGTACGGAGAGAACAAGAGGGTGGACGATAGGGTGGACGAGAGGGTGGACACGAGGAGAGAATGAGACGCAGAGTCGGCTTCGACAAAAATATCCGCAGAGCTGAATGGGGTGGAGAGTTCAACAAAGAAAAAAACCCGGCAAGATCGCCAAAGTCTTTAAAGATAGGAGACGGCTCACGTGCAGAGAGAGAGAGTTTGCTCTCAAAATAAATAAATAAAAGATTGCCCCGACGGTTCATTCCTAATCTCCTTCAACGCTTTATTAAAGCGGGGGTGGTGGTGCGGGGGGGAGGTGGGTGCGTGGTGGTGGTGGGGCGAGGTGGGTGCGTGGTGGTGGTGGGGCGAGGTGGGTGCGTGGGTGGGTGGTGGGTCACGTGGGTGGGTGGGTGAGTGGTGGTGGTGGGGCAAGGTGGGTGGTGGTGGTGGGGCGAGGTGGGTGGGTGGTGGTGGGGCGAGGTGGGTCCGTGGGTGGATGGTGGTGTGGCAAGGTGGGTGGTTGTGGGGCGAGGTGGGTGCGTGGGTGAGTGGTGGGGCAAGGTGGGTGGGTGGTGGTGGTGGGCAAGGTGGGTGGTTGGTGGTGGGGCGAGGTGGGTGGGTGGTGGTAGGACGAGGTGGGTGAGTGGTGGTGGTGGGGCAAGGTGGGTGGGTGGTGGGAGTGGGGCTAGGTGGATGCGTGGGTGCGTGGGTGAGTGGTGGGGCAAGGTGGGTGAGTGGGTGGTGGTGGGGGAAGAGGCAGGTGTGGGCGACCAGCTGTAAATATGAACCTGTCCGATCTTCACGCAAATCTCAAAGTCCACTCTGCTCCCGGCTCAATCGTGGCCATCTCGTTAATAACGGCGGCGTCAATTCACGCGGATCTAAAGTCCACGTGGTGGGGGGTTGGGTCTATGGGGAGCGGCGGCGGGGGTGGTGGTGGTCGTAGCGGTCAGCGCTCACGGCCTGGGCCACCCCTAGGTCGACTCAGCCTCAAATGTGTACTTCCGGTTCCGTTGTGTAGCGGTCAGCGCTGCACTACGAACCCGGCGACTCGAGTTCGATTCCCGCTCACGGCCAACTCCAGTGGTGACGATTATCTGAACCGGTCCTGGGCCACCCCTAGGTCGACTCAGCCTCAAATGTGTACCCCGGTGCGCTACTCGCTCACAGCACTTGCCCCTGCAGTCTGGTTGAGGCTACACGGGGGAACTTCGTCTTTGTGTGGGTGGGTGTGAGTTTGCCGGTGCACTTTACGGGACTCAACATTTGACAAAATGTAAAAGTCCATCAGGAGGCGGAGGCGGCGGCGGCGAGCCTCCGAGGTGGGTGGTGGTGGTGGAGCGAGGTGGGTGGGTGGGGGTGGTTGGTGGGTGGTGGTGGGGCGAGGTGGGTGGGTGGGGGTGGTTGGTGGGTGGTGGTGGAGCGAGGTGGGTGGTGGTGGTGGAGCGAGGTGGATGGGTGGGTGGGGGTGTGTGTGTGTGTGTGGATGTGTGTGTGGGTGTGTGTGTGTGGGTGGTATTGTAGGTGGGTGTGTAGGTGGGTGTGTAGGTAGGTGGATGTGTGTGTGTAGGTGTGTGTGTGTGGGTGTGTGTGTGTAGGTGTGTGTGTAGGTGTGTATGTGTGCGTGTGGGTGTGTGTGTGGGTGTGTGTGGGTGATGGGTGGTGGTGTGTGTGGGTGTGTGTGTGGGTGTGTGTGTGGGTGGTGGTGGGTGTGTGTGTGGGGGTGTGTAGGTGTATGGGTGTGTGTGTAGGTGTGTGTGTAGGTGTGTGTGTGTGTGGGTGTGTGTGTGGGTGTGTAGGTGTGTGGGTGTGTGTGTGTGGGTGTGTGTGTGGGTGTGTGTGTAGGTGTGTGGGTGTGTGTGTGTGTGTGGGTGGGTGTGTAGGTGTGTGTGTGTGGCTGTGTGTGTGTGCGTGGGTGTGTGTGGGTGTGTGTAGGTGTGTGTGTGGGTGTGTAGGTGTGTGGGTGTGTGTGTGTGGGTGTGTGTGTGTGTGGGTGTGTGTGTAGGTGTGTGGGTGTGTGTGTGTGTGTGTGGGTGTGTAGGTGTGTGTGGCTGTGTGTGTGTGTGGGTGTGTGTGTGTGTGGGTGTGTGTAGGTGTGTGTGTGTGGGTGTGTGTGTGGGTGTGTGTGTGGGTGTGTGTGTGGGTGTGTGTGTGTGTCTAGGTGTGTAGGTGGGTGTGTGTGGGTGTGTGTGTGGCTGTGTGTGTAGGTGTGTGTGTGGCTGTGTGTGTCTGTGTGGGTGTGTAGGTGTGTGTGTGGGTGTGTCGGTGGTGGTGGGGCGAGGTGGGTGTGTGTGTGTGGGTGGGTGTGTGTGGGTGTGTGTGTGGGTGTGTGTGTGTGCGTGTGGGTGTGTGTGTGGGTGTGTGTGGGTGTGTGGGTATGTGTGTGTGGGTGTGTGTGTGGGTGTGTGTGTGTGTGGGTGTGTGTGTGTGGGTGTGTGTGTGGGTGTGTGTGTGTGGGTGTGTGTGTGGGTGTGTGTGTGCGTGTGTGTGTTTGTGTAGGTGTGTGTGCGTGTGTGTGTGTATGGGGGTCTCTCGCCTTCGCCGGCGCGAGCGAGACACGTGGCCTGCAGGCCACTGCGTCCGCGCCTGGTGTACAGGAGGTCGTGGGTTCGATTCCGACCCTGACGCCTGCTGCTGTATATTTGGAGTTTGCGTGTCTCTCTCTCCCCGTGGTCGCGTGGATTTATCTCCGGGCCCTCTGGTTTCCCCCCTCCGTGTTTAAAATGAACGTCACGCGTTTAGAGTCTTTGCTTGTTGTATATGTCCACACGCAACGATGATGATGATAGTGATGGCGATGATGATGATAGTGATGGTGATGATGATGATAGTGATGGTGATGATGATGATAGTGATGGCGATGATGATGATGATGATGATAGTGATGGCGATGATGATGATGATAGTGATGGCGATGATGATGATAGTGATGGCGATGATGATGATAGTGATGGCGATGATGATGATAGTGATGGCGATGATGATGATGATGATAGTGATGGCGATGATGATGATAGTGATGGTGATGATGATGATAGTGATGGCGATGATGATAGTGATGGCGATGATGATGATGATAGTGATGGCGATGATGATGATAGTGATGGCGATGATGATGATGATGATAGTGATGGCGATGATGATGATGATAGTGATGGCGATGATGATGATGATGATGATAGTGATGGCAATTATGATGATGATAGTGATGGCGATGATGATGATAGTGATGGCGATGATGATGATGATAGTGATGGCGATGATGATGATAGTGATGGCGATGATGATGACGATGATGATGATGAGCTACTTTTCGTTGAGCTGTCATCTGTGTTGGCCAGGGTCGCTCTTTAAAGAGAGATCAAACAGTCGCTCAATGGGCCTTATTACCCTGTTCGAATATAACAACAAAAATAGTTGAGGTTTAGTTCATTTTGTGGGTCATCAGCTTTGATTCAAGTAATCCTGGCTGTGCTGATGGAGACGTTGAATATCGATTAATTATGGGCACATAAGTTGCAACTTACTTTGTTTCATTAAATCCCCTATGTCTTTATCAACATTGTACATTTTTATTGATTTAGAACTGAAGGGGTGCAAGGCTGCAGTAAAGGTTAAAACCACTAAACTAAACTATTTTTTCATCTTCTTGGTTCTTTCGGTAAAGTCACGTAGAAGGCAAATAATAAGACAGACCTGGTCTTCACCTGAGGACGGCTGCTTGCGTTGTGGCCGAAACGTCGTGAGAATTTTATTTTATTATGTTTTATTTTTATTATTTTATTATCTCCCTTCTACGTGACTTTACCGAAAGAACCAAGAAGATGAATCCCTGCAGTCACGAAAGCTTTAAATCGATTTTTTTATTTTACCGGCTAAGGCACACTGAGCCATGTGAACTCTTTTTCAGAAGCGAGCTGGCAATCACGGATGATAGCTCAACGAAAGTGGCCTTTTCGTTTTTCGATTAATAAGATGAATCCTTGCAGTCACGAAAGCTTTAAATAGAATTATTTTATAATGTTTTATTTTTATTATTTTATTATTTCCCTTCTACGTGACTTTACCGAAAGAACCAAGACGATGGCCTTCTCGTGTTAATCACGTGTAAATGTACAGGAGCCTAACACTCTAAATAGGGTGGCGTTGATTCTAAACGTGGAGGGGGAAACCCGGAGGACCCGAAGAAAAATCCACGCGACCACGGGGACAGAGAGAGAGACACGCGAATCACGATTCAACGGCAGCAACAAGTGCGCTGTGATGTGACAAAGACAAAGATCCCCCGTGTAGCCTTAACAGACTGTTGGGGCAAGTGCTGTTAGCGAGCACCTATGAAGGCCGGCACGGCACGCGAGGGGGGTGGTGTGACCAGCACCACGCCCTACCGCCTTTGTCTCCCCAGTGGCGATATTTACCACACACCGCACCGGGTGCTCATTTGAGGCCGAGCCGACCTAGAGGAGCCCCAGGACCAGTTCAGACGTCACACCGCACGCGCTGTTCCCTCCTCGAACGCCGTTGGGATTTCGCAATGGCGGGGTTTCATTGCCCGCGTCCGGGATCATTTCCATAATTTGCAACAAAGTTTGGGGGCCTTGCGACAGACAGACGGAGCCCTCTGCCAGCCTCGAGATAAGAGGCGGGCGACTCGAACGGCTTCATAAACACATTGTCCTGCGGAGGGAGCTGGTAGGAACGTTGGGTTGCTCGGTCAATGGCCAGGGTCAACGGCGGCGTGGTGTATTCCGCAAATATGGCCGACTGTGAGGGCGGGCACAAGCCGGCGTGAGTAGGTTAAACGTTGAGTTTTATAAGGGCACCACGGGGTGACCAGCCCCTCCCCACCCAGCCTCACCCCTCCCACCCCCCACCCAGCCCCACTCTCCCCACCCTCCCTAACCAGCCCCTCCCCACCCTCCCCAGCCAGCCCCTCCCCACCCTCCCCTCTCCACCCAGCCCCACCTCTCCCATTTTTGGATACACGACGGACGGACACAATAATCCTCTGTGGGCTGGTGGAACCAGGTGGTTCCTACCAGTAGTAACGTTCTTCCAAAGAATGCTACATTTGAGAGAGAGAGACAAAACACAGACACGGAGACACACAGACGGACACACAAGCAGATAGAGAGAGAGATGACACACAGAGACGCACAGAGAGAGACACACACGGAGATAGAGAGAGAGAGAGACACCCAGACCCAGGGCTCGAACCTAGGTTCAGGCGCGGTCATACTGGTAGGAACCCACTGGTTCCACCAGCCCACAGGGGATTATTGTGTCCGTCCGTCGTGCAGGGAGGGGATGGGTTGGGAGGGGAGGGTGGAGAGGGTGGGGCTGGGTGTGGAGGGGAGGGGCTGGGTGGGGAGGGTGGGGTGGGGAGGGGCTGGGTGGGGAGTGGGGCTGGGTGGGGAGGGGCTGGTCACCCCATGGTGCCCTTATAAAACTCAACGTTTAACCTACTCACGCCGGCTTGTGCCCGCCCTCACAGTCGGGCATATTTGCGGAATACACCACGCCGCCATTGACCCTGGCCATTGACCGAGCAACCCAACGTTCCTACCAGCTCCCTCCGCAGGAATGTGTTTAACCAGGTAGGACGTTGACTGCTGTGTTGGCCGACTCTGTGTGGGTTGTATTGCATTGTACTTTTAAGTTTGCTAAAAAAAAAATCTCATTCATTCGTGCCTGATGACGGTTGCTTGTGTTGCAATCGAAACGTCGTATTCTATTATTATCATTTTATGTATTTTCTTTCCACGTGACTTTACCGAAAGAATAAAAGAGCAGCCCTCTCTCATCGCGTTCGCATTGGGCCGTGTTAGGTCAGCAGAGACAGTTCGAGTCCGGGACGCGGCTAGCGACGCGCTTCGTGAGTTCGACGTCTCGGCCCGGTCATCGGTGACGTCACAAAGCCAACTACGCCATGCCCGTGCCACGTGGCCTCCCCGTCCACGAGCAAGGCAGTTGGGAGATTCCACGTTACCCAGGGCAGGGCGTCGGTTACCGTCGCAGGACGGCCACAGGAGACATCCCAGGACGTGGTTGAAACGTCTTCTTGGTTCTTTCGGTAAAGTCACGTAGAATGGAAATAATAAAATAATAAAAATAAAACATTATAAAATAACAAATTCTCATTACGTTTCGGCCACAACACAAGCAGCCGTCATCGGGTGAAGAAACAGAGCTGTCGGAAAGACAGCGTCCCAATGAACACCGCCAAACTTGGCAGCGTATATTTGACTTTGAGACCCCCCACCACCTACACATTCCACAAGGAGTGACTAATCCCATATCTGCATTTTCCATCAATATGCTTAATTCCGCTGTTGATATGTAAACTCCTTTGTCAGGGCGCTCTCCCCCCCCCCGACCCAGCTTAAATATATACGCTGCCAAGTTTGGCGGCGTTCATTAGGACGCTGTCTTTCCGACAGCTCTGTGTCTTCACCTGAGGACGGCTGCTTGCGTTGTGGCCGAAACGTCGTGAGAATTTTATTTTATTATTTTATTATTTCCCTTCTACGCGACTTTACCGAAAGAACCAAGAAGATGAAAACAACACAAGTCTCATTAATGAACGATAATCGCGCCATTGCACGCACCCCTAACTTTGCACCTCGTATCAACAACGCGATACGAATATGTAGACAAAGATCCCCCGCGTAGCCTGGACAGGCTGTAGGGGCAAGTGCTGTTAGCGAGCAGCACCTATGAAGGCCGTAATGGTACGCATGGGGGTGGGTGGCCAGAAAACCATGCCCGGCCGCCTTTGTCTCCCTAGTGGCGATGTTTACACACCGCACCAGGTACTCATGTGAGGCTGAGTCGACCTAGGGGAGGCCCAGGACCGATTCTAATAATCCTCCCTGGGTGTGAGCGGGAATCAAACATCGGGTCGCCGGGTTCGTAACGCGGCATAGCGCTAACCGCTACACCACCGCTCCCCATACATACAGATACACGCAGACACACGCACACAGACACACGTAGACACACGCACAGACACACGCACAGACACACGCACAGACACACGCACAGACACACGCACAGACACACACAGACACACGCACAGACACACACACAGACACAAACACAGACACACACAGACACACACAGACACACATCGTCACACACATACAGACACACACACACACAGACACACACAGACACACACACAGACACACGCACAGACCCACACACAGACACATGCAGACACGCACAGACACACACAGACACACGCAGACACACGCAACAGACACACATCGTCACACACAGACACACACACACAGACACACACAGACACACACACATACACAGAGACACACACAGACACACACACAGACACACACACACGCAGACACACACACAGACACATACACAGACACACACACAGACAGACACACACACAGACACACACAGACACACGCAGACACACAAAGACACACGCACAGACACACGCAAACACACGCACAGACACACATCGTCACACATAGACACACACAGAGACACACGCACACACACACACACAGACACGAATGGTCACACGCACACACAGACACACAAACACGCACATAGACACACAGAGACACACGCAGACACACACAGACACACACACACAGACACACGTAGACACATACAAACACACAGACACACAGACACACACACGCACACACACACACAAACACACGAATCATCACACGCACAGTGAAGGTAACGGGCAAAGGCTCAGCGCCGACCGAGTTTTGACTTTGCCTCTCCCCAGGAGTTCATGCGAGGTGACCCGCTGCAGTGAGTAGGCGATCTCTGACGATCTCTTCTCCAGTGGCACCGGGGGTGGTGGGGTCCAGGGAGGGCAAGTTAGTCCAAGCAGCTTTATTGCGAAATGCAGCTGTCTTGTTGTTGCATATGCGACGTTTACGATGCTGCAGTATTTGCACAACGCGTGCTTTACTTATCGGAGGCCCCCCCGCCCACCCCCCACACCCCCCACACCAACCACTCCGTGCAAATATCTTGATGGTATTCCACGTGGTGTTTCTACCGTGCGTGTGTCTGTGTGTGTCTACGGGTCTCTGTGTGAGTCTATGGGACACTGTGTGAGTCTACGGGTCTCTGTGAGTCTGTGGGTCTCTGTGTGAGTCTATGGGTCTATGTGTGAGTCTATGGGTCTCTGTGTGAGTCTATGGGTCTCTTTGTGAGTCTGTGGGTCTCTGTGTGAGTCTATGGGACACTGCGTGAGTCTGTGGGTCACTGTGTGAGTCTATGGGTTTCTGTGTGAGTCTATGGGTCTCTGTGTGAGTCTATGGGTCTCTTTGTGAGTCTATGGGTCTCTTTGTGAGTCTGTGGGTCTCTGTGTGAGTCTATGGGTCTCTGTGTGAGTCTATGGGTCTCTTTGTGAGTCTATGGGTCTATGTGTGAGTCTATGGAACTCTGTGTGAGTATATGGGTCTCTGTGTGAGTCTGTGGGTCTCTGTGTGAGTCTGTGGGTCATTACGTGAGTCTGTGGGTCTCTGTGTGAGTCTGTGGGTCTCTGTGTGTGAGTCTATGGGCCTTTGTGTGAGTATATGAGTCTATATGTGAGTCTATGGGTCTCTGTGTGTGAGTCAAAGGGGTATCTGTGTGTGAGTCTATAGGTCTCTGTGTGGGTCTATGGGTCTCTGTGTGAGTCTATGGGTCTCTGCGTGAGTCTATGGGTCTCTGCGTGAATATATGGGTCTCTGTGTGAGTCTCTGGGTCTCTGTGTGAGTCTATGGGTGTCTGTGTGAGTCTATGGGTCTCTCCGTGAGTCTATGGGTCTCTGTGTGAGTCTATGGGTCTCTGTGTGATTCTATGGGTCTCTGCGTGAGTCTATGGGTCTCTGTGTGAGTCTATGGGTCTCTTTGTGAGTCTAGGGGTCTATGTGTGAGTCTATGGGTCTCTGTGTGAGTCTATGGGTCTCTGTGTGAGTCTATGGGTCTCTGTGTGAGTCTATGGGTCTCTGTCTGAGTCTATGGGTCTCTGTGTGAGTCTGTGGGTCTCTGTGTGAGTCTGTGGGTCTCTGTGTGAGTCTATGGGTCTCTGTGTGAGTCTATGGGTCTCTGTGTGAGTCTATGGGTCTCTGTCTGAGTCTATGGGTCTCTATGTGAGTCTATGGGTCTCTATGTGAGTCTATGGGTCTCTGTGTGAGTCTATGGGTCTCTATGTGAGTCTATGGGTCTCTGTGTGAGTCTATGGGTCTCTGTGTGAGTCTATGGGTCTCTGTGTGAGTCTGTGGGTCTCTGTGTGAGTCTATGGGTCTCTGTGTGAGTCTATGGGTCTCTGTGTGAGTCTATGGGTCTCTGTTTGAGTCTATGGGTCTCTGTGTGAGTCTATGGGTCTCTGTGTGAGTCTGTGGGTCTCTGTGTGAGTCTATGGGTCTCTGTGTGAGTCTATGGGTCTCTGTGTGAGTCTATGGGTCTCTGTGTGAGTCTGTGGGTCTCTGTGTGAGTCTATGGGTCTCTGTGTGAGTCTATGGGTCTCTGTGTGAGTCTGTGGGTCTCTACGTCTCTGTGTCTCTCGCCGTGTCCGCGTTGTTGACAAATAAATTTAAGAAATTCGCTGTTTGGGCGTTCTGAAGTGACGGGGGGGGGGGGGAGAATGTGAGCGATTGCAATATGGAACAAAATAATTAAATGATTAAATAAAAACGTGCGAACATTCTCAACGGGGAGGGGGGGGGGCGGGGAGGGGGTGTTTTTTCTTTGCTTAAGACAAAGATTGCGTTTTGGTCGACCACAAGTTTTGTGCAATTTTTATTTTTTTCGCGCGTGTGTGCCCCCTACGATTGCCGGCAGAGTTTGTAAAGATCATTTTCGTTCGTTTCTCCGCTTCCCGACATCAGATATGGGTAGGGGTCGGGTGGGGTGACGAGGGAGGCCGTGTGGGAAGAGAGGGTGACTCGCATAGAGACTCATAGACTCGCATAGAGACCCATAGACTCACATAGAGACCCATAGACTCACACAGAGACCCATAGACTCACACAGAGACCCACAGATTCACACAGAGACCCACAGACTCACACAGAGACCCATAGACTCACACAGAGACCCATAGACTCGCATAGAGACCCATAGACTCACACAGAGACCCATAGACTCACACAGAGACCCATAGACTCACACAGAGACCCACAGATTCACACAGAGACCCACAGACTCACACAGAGACCCATAGACTCACACAGAGATCCATAGACTCACACACTCACACACGGAGACCCCTAGACTCACACAGAGACCCATAGACTCACACAGAGACCCATAGACTCATACAGAGACCCATAGACTAACACACAGACCCATAGACTCACACAGAGACCCATAGACTCACACACTCACACACGGAGACCCCTAGACTCACACAGAGACCCATAGACTCACGTAGTGACCCATAGACTCACACACAAATTCGAGCCCATAGACCCACACATGGGGGGGTGGGGGGTGGCAATAAAATAGGTACCACTTTGTCAGGGAAGCCACCAGTCGGGGACGAATTTCCCGCGTCATAGGAACGTGGAAATTCCCGCCGTTGGCAGCAGCGCTGTGTGACCGCGAGGACCGACGATTTGGTCGACGAGTCGGTTGAAGCGGAGTGACGTCCCTTCACTCACATTCAGGCGCTGGCAAAGGAGGTCCCATGATGTGGCTGCCAGAGGTCGCAACCGGGTACCCGATACCCGTACCCTACCCGATTCCCGGCTACCCGTACCCGGCCGGGTACGGGTACCCGTTTGCGACCCTGGTGCGGCCGGGTACGGGTACGGGTATGGGTAGGCCGTGAGTCACTGGTGAGTCACCGTTTGTCACTCATTTCCCAACGTCTTGTCTCTTCTCACAATTCAAGTTCCTAGAATCAACCCACCCGCGCCTGCAACATGGCTTCATCCCAGAGGTCGCAATCGAGTACCGGATACCCGTACCCTACCCGTACCCGGCCGGGTACAGGTAGGGTACGGGTACGGCCGGGTACGGGTACGGGTACCCGTTTGCGACCCTGGTGCGGCCGGGTACGGGTGCGGGTAAGGAATCAAAACCCGTTTGCGACCTCTGGTAGCTGCCCACCCCGAGCCCTCATTACTCTGATAGTGGCATTGTCTTTGTGCTGGTCGCCTTTTGGCGTCATCTGGTCTAACACCGTTTGGGATCAGGCTCGAAAGAAAGTTGTCTCTGGTGTGGACCAATCAGTTTCAAAGATAATGCATAGATTACACTGGCCAACAAAAACAACACATTTTTTTTCTGGCCTGGACTTTTGCAGCTGTTTTAGACTAATTTCAGGGTGCCGATTCCAAATCTGATCTCAGATTTGCCGTATCACATCTCATTTTTATGCTATCGGCATACCCCATTTTCATTGATTTTACCCGAAATTAACTCTGTCACTTATGATTGCAAGTTGTTGCGAGTCAGTGACTGCTTTAGTGTTAAAATATGGTGCTGTATTTTTAGGATAGTGTGTTTATAATATCATTTAATGTAGATATCCACATTTATTTAATATTTTTCTTCAGCAGTTTTTATTGAACATGCAATATTTGATATCTCAAACACCTGATGTGATAGACAAAAACTGATGCCAGATTTGGAATCAGCGCCCCAAAATTACCTTGAAACCGTTGGAATACCTTGTGCCAGAAAAAGTGTGTTGACCAGTGTCATCAGTGTGCTTTTTGTTTGCATTCTGACCACAAGTATCGTGGTTAATACAGACATGATTCCTTGTTAAAGGTTTTAGTTTGGTGTTTTAACATCTCAACACCTAAATTTAGATTTGAAGCGTTAGTGACTGCAGGGATTCATATTCTTGGTTCTTTCGGTAAAGTCACGTAGAAGGGAAATAATAAAATAATAAAAATAAAACATTATACAATAATTATATTTAAAGCTTTCGTGACTGCAAGGATTCATCTTATTGGTTCTTTCGGTAAAGTCACGTAGAAGGGAAATAATCAAATAATAAAAATAAAACATAATTAAATAATTATTTTTAAAGCTTTCGTGACTGCAAGGATTCATCTTATTGGTTCTTTGGGTAAAGTCACATAGAAGGGAAATAATAAAATAATAAAAATATAAAGCAATTTAATTCTCACGACGTTTCCGTGTCAAATCCACAGCAAGAAAATGTTCTTGCTGTGGATTTCACACCTGATGACGATTGCTTGTGTTGCAGTCGAAACGTCGTGAGAATTGTATTGTTTAATATTTTTATTATTTTATTATTTCCCTTCTACGTGACGACTTTACCGAAAGAACCAAGAATATATCTCCACACCTGTTTTGTTGGCAGAAAAAAAGGGAAAACCCTCTTGTCATGCCGAGACTCGTCCGGTGGACGCAATGCCAGGGACCCCCAATCAGTGCCGGACTAAGCGAGTGCGGTGCCTGTCGCATGGAGTTATAAAGGGGCCCTAAATTTAAAAAAACACGCAAATATGAAAACACAATTTTTTTACTTGCG
>NC_136337.1:3335516-3398016 GCF_964198595.1 Lampetra fluviatilis | reverse complement strand
GGTTAACACAGAGCCACGTCTGAGAGCAATCCTCCTCAATCACGTGACACTCTGGTCCACAGGGAATGGCCCGCGGATGTGGTTAACACAGAGCCACGTCTGAGACCAACTCTCCTTCAATCACGTGACACTCTGGTCTACACGGAATGTCCCGCGGAAGTGGCAATCACAGAGCTACGTCTGAGGCCAACCCTCCTCTATCACGTGACACACACGGAATGGCCCGCGAATGTGGGTGTCACAGAGCCACGTCTGGCCCCGGTTGCTCGACACAGACGAGACTTTAACGGCGACACCAGCAGAGCAGGCCGAGTGCTATTTCGGGAATTTCCTTCTTCCTCCGCGAACGACGGGGAGGGGAGGGAGGGAATCGACAGACGCAGAACACACGGGGCGCGATTTCAATTGTCCACTCGCCGGCTTCTTGTTTTGTGTCGTCGTTAAATTTTACGACTCGACGGAGGAAAGGTGACCCACATCTTTTTTTCCGCCCAACGCACGGAGAATTCCCGCAAACGAAAACTCTCTTCCGCTCGCAAGGCAGAGCAAACGGAGGGGTTGGTGGGGAGGATGTCTCTGTTTTTATCGCCGTTCTTAAACACACACACACACACGCACCAAACGGACAGCAACTAGCAGCACTGTAATGTATAAGAGCGTAACGCGCGTCTTGGATTGAGGGCGACCCGGGTTCGATTCCAGCTCGCGGCCAACACCGTTGATGATTTTATCTGAAATGGTTCTGGGCCTCCCCTAGGTCGACTCAGCCTCAAATGAGTACCTGGTGCGGTGTGTAAACATCGCCGCTAGGGAGACAAAGGCGGCCGGGCGTGGTGCTGGCCACCCACCCCCTCGTATGCTGTGCCCGCCTTCATTGGTGCTCGCTAACAGCACTTGCCCCAGCAGTCTGTTAAAGCTATACGGGGGATCTTTGTTTTTGTTTGATTGAGAGAGTGGGTGAGGGGGTTAGTGAGTGAGTGAGTTGTCGTTATCTGCAGTGTGGTGAGTGAGTGTGTGAGTGAGTGATTGGGTGAGTAGGTGGGTTAGTGAGGGAGCGAGTCGGTGATCGAGTAAGGGAGTGAGTGAGTGTGTGAGTGAGTGGGTGAGTAGGTGGGTGAGGCAGTGAGTGTGTGAGTGAATGAGTGAGTGATTGGGTGAGTAGGTGAGTGAGTGGGTGTGTAGGTGAGTATGTGAGTGAGTTGATGAGTGAGTGAGTCAGTGGGTGAGTAGGTGGGTGATTAAGGGAGTGAGTGAGTGTGTGAGTGAGTGAGTGATTGGGTGAGTAGGTGGGTGAGTGGGTGTATAGGTGAGTATGTGAGTGAGTTGATGAGTGAGTCAGAGGATGAGTAGGTGGGTGAGTAAGGGAGTGTGTGTGTGAGTGATTGGGTGAGTAGGTGGGTGAGTGAGGGAGTCGATGAGCAAGTGAGTAGGCGATTGTGTGAGAGTAGGTGGGTGAGTAGGTGAGTAGGTGGATGGGTACGTAGGTGGGTGAGTGAGTTGATGAGTGAGTGGGTGAGTAGGTGGATGGGTAGGTAGGTAGGTGAGTGAGTGAGTGGGTGAGTAGGTGGATCGGTAGGTAGGTGGGTGAGTGAGTTGATGAGTGAGTGGGTGAGTAGGTGGGTGGGTAGGTAGGTGGGTGAGTGAGTTGATGAGTGAGTGGATGAGTAGGTGGATGGGTAGGTAGGTGGGTGAGTGAGTGAGTGAGTGGGTGAGTAGGTGGGTGGGTAGGTAGGTGGATGGGTGAGTGAGTGGGTGAGTAGGTGGGTGGGTAGGTAGATGGGTGATTGAGTGGGTGAGTGGATGAGTAGGTGGGTGGTTGAGTGAGTGGATGACTAGTTGGGTGGGTTGGTAGGTGAGTGAGTGAGTGGGTGAGTAGGTGGGTGGGTAGGTAGGTGGGTGATTGAGTGAGTGGGTGAGTAGGTGGGTGGATAGGTGGGTGAGTGAGTTGATGAGTGAGTGGGTGGGTAGGTGAATGAGTGAGTTGATGAGTGAGTGGGTGAAGAGGTGGGTGGGTAGGTGAGTGAGTGAGTGAGTAAGTTGATAAGTGAGTGAGTAACTATGTGGGTGGGTAGGTGAGTGAGTGAGTGAGTAAGTTGATGGGTGAGTGGGCGACTATGTGGGTGGATTGGTAGGTGAGTGAGTGAGTTAATGAGTGAGTGGGTGACTATGTGGGTGGGTTGGTAGGTGAGTGAGTAAGTTGCTGAGTGAGTGAGTAACTATGTGGGTGGGTTGGTAGATGAACGAGTGGGTGAGTTTACGAGTGCGTGGGTGACTATGTGGGTGGGTTGGTAGGTGAGTGAGTGGGTGAGTAGGTGGGTGGGTAGGTGAGTGAGTGAGTGAGTTGATAAGTGAGTGAGTAACTAGGTGGGTGGGTTGGTAGATGAGTGAGTGAGTGAGTGGGTGAGTCGGTGGGTGAGTAGTTGGGTGGGTAGGTAGGTGCGTGGTTGAGTGAGTGGGTGACTCGGTGGGTGGGTTGGTAGGTGAGTGAGTGAGTTAGTTGTTGCGTGAGTGAGTGGGTGAGTAGGTGGGTGGGTAGGTGAGTGGGTAAGTCGGTGGGTGGTTGAGTGAGTGGATGACTAGGTGGGTGGGTTGGTAGGTGAGTGAATGGGTGAGTGAGTTGCTGAGTGAGTGGATGACCAGGTAATTGTAACCTGCGCTGTGTTCAGTAGTTGAACAAAGCGCGGTGGACGAGACGAATCAGCCAGTACCGAGTCCTCGACACGGACTTCGACCCATCGCCTACGAGTGCAACTTGTCGGGAAGACCCCCCCCCCGCGCCCCCCGCCCGTGGTAGTAGCGATAGCAGAGCGACGAGTAGGCGACTGACCGCAGCTGAGCGAGTGCGCTGCAGTTGAATCGGTGAGAGCCGAGATCATCAATCACCCTGACGGACGCTTAACGCAGAATTCTATCGGGCGTAACGAGCGAGGCTTCGAGTACTTGAGCATACACAAAAGGCGGTCGTTGTGACTGCCCCCCACCTCCCCTCTCTCTCTCTCTCTCGTGTGCCACCTCTGCCGGCCTTCAGAGGTGCTGGCAACACTGGCGAACAGCACTTGCCCCCAAAACGTCTGTTGGAGGTAGAGAAGTGGAGGTGGGGAGGGGGGTAGCTTGTCATTTGCATTTATAAAGGGTGCAGCAGTGGCTAGGAGATGTTAACTACCTCGCCTGGTACGCGGGAGGTCGTGGGTTCCATCCAGACCCTGACGCCTGCTGCTGTATATTTAGAGTTTGCGTGTCTCTCTCTCTCTCTCATCATCATCACGGTGGCTAGAAGATGTTAACTACCTCGCCTGGTTTACTGGAGATCGTGGGTTCGATCCAGACCCTGACGCCTGCTGCTGTATATTTAGAGTTTGCGTGTCTCTCTCTCTCTCTCATCATCATCACGGTGGCTAGGAGATGTTAACTACCTCGCCTGGTGTGCAGGAGGTCGTGGGTTCGATCTCGACCCTGACGCCTGCTGCTGTGTATTTGGAGTTTGCGTGTCTCTCTCTTTCTCATCATCATCACGGTGGCTAGGAGATGTTAACTACCTCGCCTGGAACACAGGAGGTCGTGGGTTCGATCCCGACCCTGTGTGTGTAGTGTATAGTGTAGTGTGTAGTGTAGTGTTACTAGTACAGCACTAGTGTGTAGTGTATAGTGTAGTGTATAGTAGTGTATAGTGTAGTGTATAGTAGTGTATAGTGTAGTGTATAGTGTAGTGTGTACTGTATAGTGTAGTGTATAGTGTACTGTATAGTGTAATATATAGCGTAGTGTATAGCGTAGTGTGTGTAGTGTATAGTGTAGTGTATAGCGTGGTGTATAGTAGTGTATAGTGTAGTGTATAGTGTAGTGTATAGTGTAGTTTATAGTGTAGTGTATAGTAGTGTATAGTGTAGTGTATAGTGTAGTGTATAGTAGTTTATAGTGTAGTGTATAGTAGTGTATAGTGTAGTGTGTAGTGTAGTGTATAGTAGTGTGTAGTGTAGTGTGTAGTGTAGTGTATAGTGTAGTGTATAGCGTGGTGTATAGTAGTGTATAGTGTAGTGTGTAGTGTAGTGTATAGTAGTGTGTAGTGTAGTGTATAGTAGTGTATAGCAGAGGTGGGACAAAGTCATTGTTATGCAAGTCCAAGTCGAGTCGCAAGTCATCAAATTCATGACTCGAGTCTGACTCGAGTCCAAGTCACATGACTCGAGTCCACACCTCTGGTGTATAGTGTAGTGTATAGTAGTATATAGTGTAGTATATAGTAGTGTATAGTGTAATATATAGCGTAGTGTATAGCGTAGTGTGTGTAGTGTATAGTGTAGTGTATTGTAATATATAGTGTAGTGTATAGCGTAGTGTGTGTAGTGTATAGTGTAGTGTATAGCGTAGTGTGTGTAGTGTATAGCGTAGTGTGTGTAGTGTATAGCGTAGTGTGTGTAGTGTATAGCGTAGTGTGTGTAGTGTATAGCGTAGTGTGTGTAGTGTATAGCGTAGTGTGTGTAGTGTATAGCGTAGTGTGTGTAGTGTATAGCGTAGTGTGTGTAGTGTATAGTGTAGTGCAGGGGTCCTCAAACTTTTTAAACAGGGGGCCAGTTCACTGTCCCTCAGACCGTTGGAGGGCCGGACTATAGTTAAAAAAAGCTATGAACAAATTCCTATGCACACTGCATATATCTTATTTTGAAGTGAAGAAACAAAACGGGAACAAATACAATATTTAAAATGAAGAACAACTAAAGTTAAATCAACAAACTTGCCAGTATTTCAATGGGAACTATGGGCCTGCTTTTGGCTAATGAGATGGTCAATGTCCGGTTCCATATTTGTCACTGCTAGTCGTAACAAGTGATGCAAGTGTGCATCCGTTAGTCTAGATCTGGTTGGAGATTTCAAATGTTTCATTCTGGAAAAAGTCTGTTCCTGAGATGAGGATATGTCTCAGAGGGGAGAGATGCATAGAAATTATGAAGGCTGCTTGACTTGAATGCGTCTTTCAGAGAGTCACAATTCTGCAGTTCAGCGAGTTCCATTTGATCAATTGTATCCACATTTTCAATGTCAATAGAAAATGGGTTACGGAAAAGCTGTATGTCCTGTTCATGGAGATGTAGCTCTTTAAATCTAAATTGGAACTCCTTTTGCAATTTTTCCAGTGAATCCACACATGTTTTGTTTGGGAATTGCAACCAATGGTTTTTCCGCTAACAGATTTTGAGTTGTGGGGAGATGGCAGAAGTTTTCCTCCTTAACTTGTTTGATGAGGAGGCCTAATTTTACTTCAAATGCTTTGACATGTGATTGCATATCACAGAGGAGCTTCCCCTTTCCTTGAAGTTGCACATTGCAACTGTTGAGTAGCTCTGTTACATCTGTCAGAAAGGCAAGGTGCCATTTCCATTCTGCATCATTGAGCTCTGGTACTTCTTTGTTTTTTGAAAGCAGAAAAGCTGTAATCTGTGGAAGTAAGTCATAGAAACGTTTCAAAACTCTCCCTCGACTCAGCCAACGGACTTCTGTGTGGTACAGAACATCTTCATAGTCAACATTTAGCTCAGACATAAATTCCTGAAATTGTCTGTGGTTTAGTGCATGAGCTCTAATGAAGTTAACACAAGATACCACAATTTTCATAACAGAGTTCCACTTCAGTGATTTACTACACAGCGCTTGTTGGTGGATGAGGCAGTGTATGGCTATTGGATGAGAATGGTTATGTTTGTCCATCTCTTGGTTAATGCGAGAAATTACTCCTTTCTTAGACCCCACCATGCTAGGAGCACCATCAGTTGTCACACTGGCTAGTTTAGCCCAATTCAGCTCCAAACCATTCACAGTTTGGCAAACCTTTTCATAGATATCCTCTCCTGTAGTTGTTCCATTGATGCTTGCAGTGCAGCAAGCTCTTCTGTGACTTCGAAATAGTCATTCATCCCACGAATAAAAATTAGAAGTTGTGCCGAATCACGAACATCATTGCTTTCGTCAAGTGCCAAGGAAAAATAGGAAAGTTTTTTTGTGGAGTTTTGCAAATGCTGATGCAAATTGTCTCCCATTTCTTCAATCCTCCGTGTAATTGTAGGTCCTGAAAGACTCACTGTACTAAATAAATCGGCCTTCTCTGGACACATCTCTTTGGCAACAGAAAGAAGGCATTCTTTAACAAATTCTCCCTCCACGAATGGTCTGCCAGTGCACGCTATTAGCTTGGCAACTTGCAAACTTGCTCGCAGTGATGAAATATTTAGCTGCTGCTGCTTCACAAAAGTATTTTGCTGAGTTGTTGATGTATTTTTCAGTTTTAATATTTTATCTTTTCTCACTTCTCCGACCAAACAATCATATTTATCTTTATGTTGAGTTTCATAGTGTCGACGTAAATTGTATTCTTTGAACACAGACACTATATTCTGGCATATCAGACACACAGCTCTTTCCTTGTACTGCATGAAAAAGCAATCATAAGTCCACTGTTCTTTGAATATCCTACACTCCGAGTCAATTTTTATCTTTCTTGACATCAGTTTCCCAGGGAGTCAAAATTGCTATTAGTAAAATACCAATATATATACAGCGCTACAAAAACAATATACCAGCAATAACTTTGCCCACACAGAGACATACAGACTGCACTGCCCATCAATGCAGTCTGATTGGGGGAACTCCGCTTTTACCCCAGGCTCACACTGGTGCGGGTGCCATTAAAAAGTTAATTACACCTGCAGTTTTATTCACAGATCGCAGTACATCCCCAGCACACAGGAATATCACTGGGAGTGGAGCCGAGGGGCAAGTGAGGGAGCTGAGGGAGGGAGAGCCAGTCAAGCGCAGCCAAGGGAGGGCTGGCAGCCTTAGGCCTGGGGGGCAAGTCCAGTCAATTGGCCCATTGAACCATTCACCAGCGCAGCCCAATGAGTGCCCACCGCCGCAGCTCAATCAGTGCCCACCGCCGCAGCTCAATCAGTGCTCACCAGCGCAGCCCAATCAGTGCCCACCACCGCAGCCCAATGAGTGCTCACCAGTGCAGCCCAATTAGTGCTCACCAGCGCAGCCCAATTAGTGCTCACAAGCGCAGCCCAATTAGTGACCATGGGCCGAATAAATGTCCTCGGCGGGCCGCATGTGGCCCGCGGGCCGTAGTTTGAGGACCCCTGGTGTAGTGTATAGCTTAGTGTGTGTAGTGTATAGTGAAGTGTATAGCGTAGTGTGTGTAGTGTATAGTGTAGTGTATAGCTTAGTGTGTGTAGTGTATAGTGTAGTGTATAGCGTAGTGTATAGTGTAGTGTATAGCGTGGTGTATGTATGTTGAACTTCTTTCGCGCCGTACATAGCCAACCGTGATCATTATAATCGGAGGTGCGGCTGGGGAGGGGGCAGAGGTCGCAAACGGGTTTTGATTCCTTACCACCACAGCAGCCAAATGGGGATGGGTGCGAGAGGCTGGTAACCCCTCCACCTTCAATGAATTACCACTAACCACGATTTAAAACTTAAATAAGCTTGTGTAGGAGGCCCCGGGGGGACAGGCGTCTATGACGTCTCCTGGCCAAACCTTATTTGGTGGAGCCAGGAAACTGAATCTTTACCCTCGGGGCTCCTCCATAAACAACAAAAATCCACTTCGGATGGCGACGTGGAATGCTCGAATGCTCACTGCGGAGGAGAGGCTGCCACTCCTCTGTCGGGAGCTTGATCGATACCGCCTGGATCTCTGTGGTATTTAGGAGGTCCGGTGGACCGGCTCTGGCTCCTGCCACCATGAGGAATGGACAGTCCTCTAACTCGGGGCAGGAGACTGCCAAACAACAGGGAGTGGCTCTTCTTCTGAACAAAATAATGAAGGGGCGTGGGAGCGTGGCGGTGAGGTGTGAGAAGCTGTAAGCCCCAGGCTACTTTGGGCTCGCCTTCCCATCAACCAGAGGCGAGGAGTGGTAGTCGTGGTTACTTATGCCCCCACCAAAGACTAACATCCGTGGAGGGATGCAGGCAAGGCCGATGAGGCAGATGCCTTCTATGACCTCCTGTCACAGGTGCTGGCTAAAGTGGCCCCTCGGGATAGAGTCATCTTGTTGGGTGACTTCAATGCCCGAGTTGGTCATGATGCTGGCACCTGGTCTGGAGTGATTGGAAGACATGGACCAGATCAGCTAAATAACAACGGTAGGAGGCTGCTAGAATTTTGTGCAGCCCATGGGCTTATAATTACCAACATGCTGTTCTGGCATCAGCGCATCCACACAACATAGTGACAGCGGATGCGGGCCCATGTCCTTGACACCAAAACATACCATGGAGCTAATCTGCCCACTGACCATCGACTTGTCATCTGTAAGATGCGCCTGCCATTCTTCCACTTTGGTGGTAGGTGTACACCCAGGACCCCATTCCAACCTCAGGTGGCCTGGTATCAGTTAGCTAATGAAAGTTGCAAGCGAGAATTTAATCAGCTTGCAGCTGGAGTTGGCATCGTCCCCTACTATACACCGTATGACAGATACACCGAATTGCCAGCGTGCGTGTGTGCCACGGTGGTAGATGTTAACTACCTTGCCTGGTATACAGGAGGTCGTGGGTTCAAACTCGACACTGACACCTGCTGTATATTTGGAGTTTGCATGTCTCCCTCTTTCGAATCTCCATGGGGTTTTTACCCTCCACATTTAGAATCAACCGCCACTGCAATAAATGCCCACGCGGTGGTAAAGCCACTTTCGCTGAGCTATCGATTGTGATGGGCAGGGTCGCTTGCGGAAAAGAACCACCTTACCTGCTAAAATAAAAAAAATAGTTTAGTTTTAGTATGGGTCTCTGTGAGTTTTTGTGGGTCTCTGCGGGTGTATGGGTCTCTTTGAGTATGGGTCTCTCTGGATCTCTGTGAGTCTCTAGAAGCATGCGTTTAGAGTGTTTGGCTGCTATAAATGTGCACGTGATGACGATGAAGCCACTTTCGTTGGGCTATCGTTTTCGGTGGCCAGGGTCGCTTCTGAAAGAAGAGCTACACAGGTCAATGGGGCCTTACCTGGTACAATTCAACACCAAAGTTCATTCATTCATCTTGCCCACCCTCTTGTTATCTCAGTACATGAGGGTGCCGTGGTAGCGTGATGTTAACTACATCGCCTGGTGTACAGCAGGTCAGCAGGTCACGTGTTCGAGTTTGCATGTTCTCCCCCGTGGTCGCGTGGATTTTTCTCCGGGTTCTCCGGGTTTTCCCCTCCACAATTAGACCGAACGTCACGTGTTCAGAGCATTTAGCTGCTATCGTTTGTGGCCAGGTTGCTTCTGAAACAAGAAGCTCGTAGCTCAGTGGGGCCTCCTTGCCTGGTCAAATAAGTAACGAAAAATCATCGTTTTCTTTATATTTCTCCACGCAGGCGGCTCGAGCCGGGAGAGAAACGGGAACGGAGCCGTGGGGTTCCACCAGGAGAGGCGCTCGCAGACCTCGGCGGAGCCGGCCGCCACCGCTGGCCTCAAGCGACTGCGCTCCGAACGCCTGGAGGAGCAACTCTCGAAGAGGCTCGCGGTGGCGGCGGCGGCGGCGTCGCGACACCGCGTCGAGCAACGACGTCCGCCGACGTCGCCCAACGTGGCCGGGCAGAGACTACGAGGGGAAGACGACGAGGCGGAGAGCCGGGCCGACGCTCCGGACCGCCGCCGGGAGCCTCGGTCCGGCGGCGACGGCGACAATGAAATCGGTGACGGAAGCTCGCCAAACGGGAGCGGGGCTCCCCTGCTCCCCGCCCCTCCCCCTCCTCCTCCGCCTCCTCTTGCCCCTCCTCCGCTGTGTCCCTCGACGCTGCCGGCCATCGTGAGCCAGCTGGTGGCGCTGCAGCGGCAGCAGGTCCAGCAGCTGCGGCTCATCGACGAGATCCGCGAGCAGATCGTGCTCATCGCCCCGCACACAGCCTTCACGGCACGCGGGGGCAAGCGGCCGCGTCCCGCCGCCGGCGGACCTTCCCCGGGAGCCCAGCGGCTCTGCGGGGACTTCGACGGAGGGAACGAGCCGCCGATCCCTTCCGTCCCGAGTGGTTCCACGTCCCCGCCGCCGCCGGCGGCCTCCTCCTCCTCCCCGCGGCGCAACGGGAACGCGTCGCCATTCGGCGCGGCCCCCGTCGGACTCCGCTCCCGCCTCCGCGGGACGTCCGCCGCCGCTGGCGGCGGCACGGCGACCCGATCGATGGCCGTCCGGGGAGGCCCGCCCAGCCAGCCCGTCGCCGTTGACGATTTCGCAGACGGCCGGAGCTCTCCAGAGCGCACGCTCAGAATGGAGGTGAAGTCCGAAGCTTCGCCCTCCGAGGCGTTCGGCGGAGACGGCGGCGCCCCGGAGTGCCGCCCCGGCTCTAGCGAACGCCGGGCACTCGGAGACCGCCAGGCTGGCCGAGCGGGCCTCGGCTCGCGCCGCGACGGCTTTCACGAGCGGCCGCGAATCCCTTTCGGGGCAACCTTCAGCGGCGACAAGGACGCGGCGGCGGCGGCGATACTGGCGGCGTCGCTGTCCGGTTTCAGCGGCGATCCGGCGTCACTGTCGTCGCGCCTGGTCGGAGCACAGGCCCCATGGCGGCACGGGCCTCGCGGCCGCCAGCCGCCCGCCGTTCCGTTCAGCTCCGAGGGAGCGGCAGGCCGGTACGCGGCGGGAGACGTGGGCGGACCCCCGCGAGCGCCCCAGACGTCCAAGCTGCAGCAGCTGGTGGAGCGGATGGACCGCCGTCCCGCCGAGCCCAACCGCTGCTTCGTGTGCCACCGCGTGCTCAGCTGCCAGAGCGCGCTCAAGATGCACTACCGCACGCACACGGGCGAGAGGCCCTTCCAGTGCCGCGTGTGCGGCCGCGCCTTCTCCACCAAGGGCAACCTCAAGGCGCACTACTCGGTGCACAAGGGCGCCGCGGCGGTGATGCTGGACGGAGGAGAAGGAGGAGGTGGCAACCCGGACGCCGAAGTCGAGGGGGGCGCGGGCGGGGACGAGGAGGTCGAGGAAGTTGAGGAGGAGGAGGAGGAGGAGGAGGTTGATGAGGAGGAGGGGGGCGGTGCTGCGGACCGGGACGACGGGACGTCCGAGTACGGGAGCTCCGACGCGGGCGACCACGACGGGCGGCGAGCTCCCCCCGCCGCCCGCTGGCCGAGCCCAGAATCTCCGGCGCCGCGGACGACGGGCGTCGGGCCGGAGCGCCGCCAGCGGCCGTGCGGCCACGGCGGCTCCGGGACGGCGTCGCCGCTGAGCGACCGGGCGTCGGAGAGCCCCGGGGCCTCGGCGTCGCCGCCGTCGGACGCCGGCCCCGAGCCGAGAGAGGAGGCGGGGACCGGCAAAGCGGAGTGGCCGCGTCCCGGCGGCGGCGGCGGCGGCGGCGGCGGCCGCCCGGCGCTCGCTGGCCGGGAGCGCGAGCGAGCGCGCTGCGTGGCGTGCCTCACGTGCGGCAAGAGCTTCTCGTGCCAGAGCGCGCTCGAGATCCACCACAGGAGCCACACGAAGGAGCGGCCCTTCCTGTGCACCTACTGCGGCCGCGGCTTCAGCACCAAGGGCAACCTGAAGCAGCACCTGATGACCCACCGCGCCGACCTGCCCGCGGACGCCGCGGCCCTGTTCGCGGCGGGCGTCGGCAGCGCGGAGCCGGGGTACTTCCCGACGATCTCGGCGGTCGGCGGCGTCGGCGGCGGCGGCGGCGCGGGCGAAGCGTGGACGGCTCCGGCCGCGGGCGTCGGCGAGCGACCGGCGCTCGCCGCGTCTTCGCATGGACTTGTAGCGGCGGGGTCGCCGTCGTCCCCGGCGGGCCGGCGCTCGCACAAGCAGCGCGACTGCCCCACGTGCGGCAAGTCGTTCTCTTCGAGCAGCGCCCTGCAGATCCACGAGCGCACCCACTCGGGGGAGCGGCCCTTCGCGTGCGGGGTCTGCGGGCGGGCCTTCACCACCAAGGGCAACCTCAAGGTATGTGCCAGGAGTTCGCGGACGCGGAAGGTCGCGGTGGGTGGGGCTTCTGCCGTCACGCGGGTTCTTCCGTTCGGGAACGCTCTTCGTAGCAAACCGGAACGCGCACACCGTGATAACCTTACTGTTATGATGACGATGGTGACAGTGATGATGCAGTTTGTGATGATGACAACGATTACTATTATGATGACGATGATGAAAGTGGTGATGATGATGATGATGAAAATTACGACAATGACACCGATGACTATTATGATGCAGGTGTGGAGCGGTGGTGCAGCGGTTAGGGCGATGCGCTACGAACCCAGCGACCCAAAATCGATTCCCGCTCACGGCCACCAACACCGGTGACGATTATCTGAACCGGTCCTGGTGGGCCTCCTCTAGGTCGACTCGGCCTCGAATGAGTACCGGGTGCGGTGTGTAGTAAACATCGCCACCGGGGATACAAAGGCGGTCGGGCGTGGTGCTGGCCACCCACCCCCTCGCGTGCCGTGCCGGCCTTCGTATGCTCCGCTGCTCGCGAACAGCACTTGCCCCGACAGTCTGGTGAAGGCTACACGGGGGATCTTTGTCGTTGCAGGTGCACATGGGCACCCACGTGTGGAGCAACAGCACCGTCACGAGGAGGGGCAGGCGGGTGTCACTGGAGGGTCCCCTCCTCCTACTCAGCGGGCTCCCCCCCACCTCCTCCGCCTTGCCACCGGGTACGCTCACCACAACGAGCCCCCCCCCATTCCCCATAATCCCCCCAACTCCCCCCCTCCCCCATCTACCCCTCTCCCCCCAACTCTCTCCCCCCCTTCTCCCCCACCCCCTCCTCACCCCCCTCTCCCAAACTCCCCTCCTCCCTCTTTACCATCCCCCCTCCCTCTATCCCAATGTTCCCCTCCCCAACTCCCCCCCACCTCCCCCCCGATCCCCCCACTGCCCACCCTTTCCCCCCTCCCCCCCCACTGTGGTGTTAACGGTCAGCGCACCAGACTTTCAATCCGGAGGTCGCCAGCTGAAACGACGGTGACGACGATGATGATGATGACGACGACGATGATGATGACGACGATGATGATGATGATGACGACGATGACGACGACGATGATGATGATGACGACGATGATGATGATGATGATGACGACGATGATGATGATGACGACGACGATGATGATGATGACGACGATGATGATGATGATGACGACGATGATGATGATGATGATGACGACGATGATGATGATGACGACGATGATGATGATGATGATGATGACGACGATGATGATGATGATGATGACGACGATGATGATGATGATGATGACGACGATGATGATGATGATGACGACGATGATGATGATGACGACGATGATGATGATGATGATGACGACGATGATGATGATGATGATGACGACGATGATGATGATGATGATGACGACGATGATGATGATGATGATGTGTGAGTCTATGGGTCTCTATGCGAGTCTATGGGTCTCTGTGTGAGTCTATGGGTCTTTATGTGAGTCTATGGGTCTCTATGTGAGTCTATGGGTCTCTGTGTGAGTCTATGGGTCTCTGTGTGAGTCTATGGGTCTCTGTGTAAGTCTATGGGTCTATGTGTGAGTCTATGGGTCTCTGTGTGAGTCTACGGGTCTCTGTGCGAGTCTACGGGCCTCTGTGTGAGTCTACGGGTCTCTGTGTGAGTCTATGGGTCTCTGTGTGTGTCTACGGGTCTCTGTGTGTGTCTACGGGTCTCTGTGCGAGTCTATGGGTCTCTGTGTGAGTCTATGGGTCTCTGTGTGAGTCTATGGGTCTCTGTGTGAGGCTATGGGTCTCTGTGTGAGTCTGTGGGTCTTTGTGTGAGTCCTTGTGTCTCTGTGTGAGTCTATGGGTCTCTGTGTGTGGCTACGGCTCTCTGTGTGAGTCTACGGCTCTCTGTGTGAGTCTACGGCTCTCTGTGTGAGTCTATGGCTCTCTGTGTGAGTGCATAATGAGTTTGACAATCTAGATGATGATTTAAAAGAGCCATAGCTCCAGTGGCTTCCTAATATCGGCGGCTGCTGCTGCGCCCACCACTGACCTTCCCCGCTCCTCAACTGTGGTTCGTCTTCCTCCTGGGGCCTCCGAGTTTCTTGAACACCGGTGAAAAAATAGCTTAATAGCTCATCAGATTCCTCCTGCAGTATAAATGCATATTCATCTTCTTGGTTCTTTCGGTAAAGTCACGTAGAAGGGAAGTAATAAAATAATAAAAATAAAATACAATAAAATAGGTATCTGTGTGTTTTATTGTGTTGTGTTTTATTTTTATTATTTTATTACTTCCCTTCTACGTGACTTTACCGAAAGAACCAAGAAGATGAATCCCTGCAGTCACGAAAGCTTTAAATCGAAATGCATATTCTGGTTTTGATTAGAAGCTTTCGTGACTGCAGGATTTCATACTCTTAGGTTCGTTCGGTAAAGTCGCGTAGATGTGGAAATAAATCAATGAAATATCGCGACGTTTCGATCGCAACAACAAGCGAAATAACTGAAAAGTATCACATTCGGATTCTGCCCTTCCTCCTTTCTCCCCACGAGAGCTGTGCGGTGGTGGTGCAGTGTTACAAGTTGACATCACCACCATCACTACCATCACCATCATCACCACCACCATCACAACCATCACCACCACCATCACCACTATCACCACCACAACCATCACCACCATCACCACCACCATCACCACCACAACCATCACCACCACCATCACCACCATCACCACCACCACCACCACCACCACCACAACCACCACCACCAGCACCACCACCATCATCACCAGCACCACCACCACCATCACCAGCACCACGACCACCACCACCATCACCACCACCACCATCACCACCATCACCACCACCACCACCACCATCACCACCATCACCATCACCACCATCACCACCACCATCAACATCACCACCAGCACCATCACCACCACCATCATCACCAGCACCACCACCACCATCACCACAACCATCACCACCAGCACCACCACCATCAGCACCACCACCACCACCATCACCACCACCACCATCACCACCATCACCACCACCAGCACCACCATCAACATCACCACCGGCACCACCACCATCATCACCAGCACCACCACCATCATCACCAGCACAACCACCATCACCACCACCACCAGCATCACCACCACCAGCACCACCACCACCACCATCACCACCAGCACCACCAGCGCCACCATCACCACCACAACCACAACCATCACCACCATCACCACCATCACCACCACAACCACCACCATCACCATCACCACCACCACCATCACCACCATCACCACCACCACAACCATCACCACCACCAGCACCACAACCACCATCACCACCACCACAACCATCATCATGGCGTCTCGTCTCAACGTCTCCCCCCCCACCCTCCCCGCTCCCGTCTCCAGCAATTCCAGTCGGGAGCTTTGGCGGCGTTGGCGGCGGCGGCCACGCGAACCTGCCTCTCTGGCCGGATCACCGTCGCTCCACGACGACGGCGCCTCCCTTCACTCACGCCGCTGTCGCTCGCGGCGACGGCGGTGGTGGTGGCGACGGTGGCAGCGGTGGGGACAGTGGTGGGGGCGTTGGTGGTGGTGGTGGTGGTGGCAGCGGTGGGGGCGTTGGTGGCGGTGGTATCAGCGGCGGTGGTGGCTTCGGTGGTGGCGGTGGTGGCAACGGCGGTGGTGGTGGTGGTGGTGGCGGCGGCGGTGGTGGCATCGGCGGTCGTGGTGGTGGTGGCGGCGGCGGTGGTGGCAGCGTTGGTGGTGGTGGTGGCTTCGGTGGTGGCGGTGGTGGCAACGGCGGTGGTGGTGGTGGTGGTGGCGATGGCGGTGGTGGCGACGGCGGTGGTGGTGGTGGTCTCCACGAAACGTCGGGACAGCTGGACCGCGGGGAATATTTCAACGGAGACGAGGAGACGGAGGAGGGGGAGGTTGAGGAGGAGGCCGGGATGGAGGAGGAAGAGGAAGAGGAGGAGGAGGAAGAGGTGGAGGAGGAGGAGGAGGAGGTGGAGGAGGAGGAGGTGGAGGAGGAGGAGGAGGTGGAGGTGCTGGAAGACGCGAGTGATCTCTCCCAGGATGGAGGTGTTGGCAGGAGTGGGGGGATCTATCCGGGGTCAGTGCAGTTCAGCCCGGATGTAAAATCTCGGTTCATTTGTAAATAGTGAGTGCGCAAAGAATGCAAATTGTCATGTACATCACGTACGTTGAACTTCTTTCGCTCCGTGCGTAGCCAACCATGCTCATTGGAGGTGCGGAGGGGGGTGAAGGACAACAATCTATGGGTCTCTGTGCGAGTCTATGGGTCTCTGTGTGAGTCTATGGGTCTCTGTGTGAGTCTATGGGTCTCTGTGTGAGTCTATGGGTCTCTGTGTGAGTCTATGGGTCTCTGTGTGAGTCTATGGGTCTCTGTGTGAGTCTACGGGTCTCTGTGTGAGTCTATGGGTTTCTGTGTGTGTCTATGGGTCTCTGTGTGAGTCTATGGGTCTCTGTGTGAGTCTATGGGTCTCTGTGTGAGTCTATGAGTCTCTGTGTGAGTCTATGAGCCTCTGTGCGAGTCTGTGGGTCTCTGTGTGAGTCTATGGGTCTCTGTGTGAGTCTATGGGTCTCTGCGCGAGTCTATGGGTCTTTGTGTGAGTCTTTATCCTCAGTTCCAGCAGAGACATAGACTCACACAGAGACCCATAGACTCACACAGAGACCCATAGACTCACACAGAGACCCATAGACTCGCACAGAGACACATAGACTCACACAGAGACCCATAGACTCACACAGAGACCCATAGACTCACACAGAGACCCATAGACTCACACAGAGACCCATAGACTCGCACAGAGACACATAGACTCACACAGAGACCCATAGACTCACACAGAGACCCATAGACTCACACAGAGACCCATTTATTTAGAACTGATTTTCGTGTGTTTAGATTGTTGTCATTTTCCCACATCTCCGATTCTGACGCTTGGCTACGTACGGCGCGAAAGAAGTTCAACGTACACACACACACACGGAATTCACAATGGCTGTGTCTGAATCATCAACTTCAACAGCATGGGGTTGACACCTGCATCTCTGGGTATCTCTCTCTCTCTCTCTCGATATGCGTAAGCAATTCCAGTCATTATCAATTGACCAATTGAAGAAGACCTCCCCGTACCATGACTTTGCGTGGTGTTTTTGACCATACTTCACCACGATGGTCAGGGGAAGGGTAAGGCCTAGTCTGTGGCATCACTGGCCACTGATGTTAACCGTGCCTGGGAATCCCACTTTTTGGCAGTGCGCTAACCACTCTGCCACCACTCCACCCTCGTCTCACTTTGGTTGAGTTCATAATGGCCGTGTCAAAAGTCGCATAGCTAGCACCACTGAGAGGCTGGGTTTGAGTCCGGGACTCAGCCACCCGTGATGGACACAGACTGAGAGGCTGGGTTTGAGCCCGGGTCTCAGCTGCCTGTGATGGACACAGACTGAGAGGCTGGGTTTGAGTCCGGGTCTCAGCTGCCTGTGATGGACACAGACTGAGAGGCTGGGTTTGAGTCCGGGTCTCAGCTGCCTGTGATGGACACAGACTGAGAGGCTGGGTTTGAGCCCGGGTCTCAGCTGCCTGTGATGGACACAGACTGAGAGGCTGGGTTTGAGCCCGGGTCTCAGCTGCCTGTGATGGACACAGACTGAGAGGCTGGGTTTGAGTCCGAGTCTCAGCTGCCTGTGATGGACACAGACTGAGAGGCTGGGTTTGAGTCCGGGACTCAGCCACCCGTGATGGACACAGACTGAGAGGCTGGGTTTGAGTCCGGGACTCAGCTGCCTGTGATGGACACAGACTGAGAGGCTGGGTTTGAGTCCGGGACTCAGCTGCCTGTGATGGACACAGACTGAGAGGCTGGGTTTGAGTCCGGGACTCAGCTGCTCGTGATGGACACAGACTGAGAGGCTGGGTTTGAGTCCGGGACTCAGCTGCTCGTGATGGACACAGACTGAGAGGCTGGGTTGGAGTCCGAGTCTCAGCCACCCGTGATGGACACAGACTGAGAGGCTGGGTTTGAGTCCGAGTCTCAGCCACCCGTGATGGACTCAGACTGAGAGGCTGGGTTTGAGTCCGAGTCTCAGCTGCTCGTGATGGACACAGACTGAGAGGCTGGGTTTGAGTCCGGGACTCAGCTGCTCGTGATGGACACAGACTGAGAGGCTCGTGACACGAATCCTCGTGGGAGCGGGGAGGGTGGGTGGTGGGGGGTGGAGAGCGGCCTCTAGTGGCTGGCGACGGAGGCTCCAGTTGCTGATGATGATGAAGAAGCGAATCCCGTTGGCTTCGTCGCCTCATCGCGGATGGCGCTCGCTCCCTGGCACCTCCTGCCTCACCCCACCTCACCCGCCGAGTCAACTCACCATTGCTCCTCACCTCACCACTACTCACCTCACCACTACTCACCTCACCCTGCAAGGCATTGCAGGGCTGCGCCTCTATCTGCTCTGGGAACCGCGTGGCGTCCAATAGACAATTTGAGCTACCCTCAGGCCTTCATGTGTCGGGGTACTCTAGTGGTAGTGCCTTACGCCGACACGCCCTACACCCATGGGGGGGTCTGAGCAACGTTTGCGAGAAATGTTCCGGTGGGTGGGTTTGGCAGGTCAGCCCATCATCGCTTCAGGGCAGGTAAAATTTGAGTACAGTTTACAACTTCGTGAAGTGTTTACACTGGCAGTCGAATATACACGGATGTACCGGCTCCGTCGTGGGAACGTGGGATTTCCACCACTCAGTTGAGTATGGGTCTCGTCTGGTCTCGCAAGCTAAGCAGGCCTGTGCCTGGATAATGTTTGGATGGGTGATCACAGTGCATAAGAGGTGTTATGATCATAATTTTTTGTACATATAGCATCGTTGATAACAAACAAACAGCAGTGGCATCTGACATCGCTGGAAGAGAAAGTAATGAATAAAAAATATTGCATTTCGAAACACTGTAAACTTAACTAAACTATAGAAAGTTTTCATCTTACCAGGTAAGGCCTCACTGAGTTGTGTAGCTCCCTTTATTTCAGAAGCGACTCGGTCATCACAAATGAGAGCTCAACGAAAGTGGCTTCATCATCATCATCACCATTATCATCGCGTGGATATTTATAACAAACTCCAAATACACAGCAGCAGGCGTCAGGGTCGGGATCGAACCCACGACCTCCTGCACACCAGGCGAGGTAGTTAACATCTCGCCACTTTCAGAGTTGATTAGAAGCTTTCGTGACTGCAGAAATCCATATTCTTTGGATCTTCGATAAAGTCACGTGGGCATAAAAATACTAGATCACGACGTTTCGATCGCAACGCAAGCAATCGTCATCAGGTGGGACAACCACAGCAAGCGAAAAAACTGCTTCAGCAGAAAAAACTACTTCAGCAGAACCCACCAGGCGAGGTAGTAAACTACTTCTTGCCGTGGTTGTCCCAACTGATGACGATTGCTTGCGTTGCGATCGAAACGTCGTGATCTTTTATTTTTCTACCCACGTGACTCTACCGAAAGATCCAAAGAGTACTATCGGGGTTATGGATCAGGAATCGAGACAATTAGTAGCCATTCGTTAATCCACTAATTGGGATTCCGAACCCATGCTAGACCCCATGCTCGACCCCATACTCAACCCCGTAACGGCTCGCATCCCGGGCGCAACCCCCTCGACGCTTTTCATTGGTCAGTCATTGTGTGGCAATCGCTTCCCATTGGCTACATTAGGCGCATGCAGTCTGTCCTCCCCAACCACCCCGCTCCACGCGATAAGCCACTTCGTCGAACTATCATTTGTGATCACTGAACCCACGACCTCCTGTATACCAGGCGAGGTGGTTAACATCTCATGCGCATCGAAAACTAACGCGAATTTAATTATAGGCCCAGGTTAACGATACGTGTGGATTTTTAATGAGGGGCCGTCCATAAATGACGTCACGCACCTGGGGGGAGGGGCGTGGCAGATATTTGTGACGATGTGTGACGAGGGGGGGAGGGGGGGGGGTTTGAGAAATGTGACGTCACATCAAAAGGCGCAACTTTAAATAAATATAAACACATTCTACTTAATTAAATAGACGTTATGAGATCTCTTTTACCAGTGGCAAAATATAATAGTAGGTTTTTACCCTTTTAACTGGTACAAAACTGACACCTTTATTCAAGGCATCATGTTTGCAATGACCACAACACAAGTAGTCAAAAAAGCAAACAAAAAGAAGCAACTCTGATAAGGATGATAATATGCACTGTCCTTGAAGTTGATTGGCCCACACCCGAGACGGCTTTCTTTAGAGCCTAGTCCCCATTGGTGTAGGGCCAGATGACACCAGAAGGCGTACAACTCAAACACAGTGCAATATCAGAGTATTGAGAGCTCGGGGTAAGCATTTACACTATGAGATCTCTTTTACCAGTGGCAAAATATAATAGTAGGTTTTTACCCTTTTAACTGGTACAAAACTGACACCTTTATTCAAGGCATCATGTTTGCAATGACCACAACACAAGTAGTCAAAAAAGCAAACAAAAAGAAGCAACTCTGATAAGGATGATAATATGCACTGTCCTTGAAGTTGATTGGCCCACACCCGAGACGGCTTTCTTTAGAGCCTAGTCCCCATTGGTGTAGGGCCAGATGACACCAGAAGGCGTACAACTCAAACACAGTGCAATATCAGAGTATTGAGAGCTCGGGGTAAGCATTTACACTATGAGATCTCTTTTACCAGTGGCAAAATATAATAGTAGGTTTTTACCCTTCTAACTGGTACAAAACTGACACCTTTATTCAAGGCATCATGTTTGCAATGACCACAACACAAGTAGTCAAAAAAGCAAACAAAAAGAAGCAACTCTGATAAGGATGATAATATGCACTGTCCTTGAAGTTGATTGGCCCACACCCGAGACGGCTTTCTTTAGAGCCTAGTCCCCATTGGTGTAGGGCCAGATGACACCAGAAGGCGTACAACTCAAACACAGTGCAATATCAGAGTATTGAGAGCTCGGGGTAAGCATTTACACTATGAGATCTCTTTTACCAGTGGCAAAATATAATAGTAGGTTTTTACCCTTTTAACTGGTACAAAACTGACACCTTTATTCAAGGCATCATGTTTGCAATGACCACAACACAAGTAGTCAAAAAAGCAAACAAAAAGAAGCAACTCTGATAAGGATGATAATATGCACTGTCCTTGAAGTTGATTGGCCCACACCCGAGACGGCTTTCTTTAGAGCCTAGTCCCCATTGGTGTAGGGCCAGATGACACCAGAAGGCGTACAACTCAAACACAGTGCAATATCAGAGTATTGAGAGCTCGGGGTAAGCATTTACACTATGAGATCTCTTTTACCAGTGGCAAAATATAATAGTAGGTTTTTACCTCTTTAACTGGTACAAAACTGACACCTTTATTCAAGGCATCATGTTTGCAATGACCACAACACAAGTAGTCAAAAAAGCAAACAAAAAGAAGCAACTCTGATAAGGATGATAATATGCACTGTCCTTGAAGTTGATTGGCCCACACCCGAGACGGCTTTCTTTAGAGCCTAGTCCCCATTGGTGTAGGGCCAGATGACACCAGAAGGCGTACAACTCAAACACAGTGCAATATCAGAGTATTGAGAGCTCGGGGTAAGCATTTACACTATGAGATCTCTTTTACCAGTGGCAAAATATAATAGTAGGTTTTTACCCTTTTAACTGGTACAAAACTGACACCTTTATTCAAGGCATCATGTTTGCAATGACCACAACACAAGTAGTCAAAAAAGCAAACAAAAAGAAGCAACTCTGATAAGGATGATAATATGCACTGTCCTTGAAGTTGATTGGCCCACACCCGAGACGGCTTTCTTTAGAGCCTAGTCCCCATTGGTGTAGGGCCAGATGACACCAGAAGGCGTACAACTCAAACACAGTGCAATATCAGAGTATTGAGAGCTCGGGGTAAGCATTTACACTATGAGATCTCTTTTACCAGTGGCAAAATATAATAGTAGGTTTTTACCCTTTTAACTGGTACAAAACTGACACCTTTATTCAAGGCATCATGTGATGCCTTGAATAAAGGTGTCAGTTTTGTCAGTTTTGTACCAGTTAAAAGGGTAAAAACCTACTATTATATTCTGCCACTGGTAAAAGAGATCTCATAGTGTAAATGCTTACCCCGAGCTCTCAATACTCTGATATTGCACTGTGTTTGAGTTGTACGCCTTCTGGTGTCATCTGGCCCTACACCAATGGGGACTAGGCTCTAAAGAAAGCCGTCTCGGGTGTGGGCCAATCAACTTCAAGGACAGTGCATATTATCATCCTTATCAGAGTTGCTTCTTTTTGTTTGCTTTTTTGACTACTTGTGTTGTGGTCATTGCAAACATGATGCCTTGAATAAAGGTGTCAGTTTTGTACCAGTTAAAAGGGTAAAAACCTACTATTATATTTTGCCACTGGTAAAAGAGATCTCATAGTGTAAATGCTTACCCCGAGCTCTCAATACTCTGATATTGCACTGTGTTTGAGTTGTACGCCTTCTGGTGTCATCTGGCCCTACACCAATGGGGACTAGGCTCTAAAGAAAGCCGTCTCGGGTGTGGGCCAATCAACTTCAAGGACAGTGCATATTATCATCCTTATCAGAGTTGCTTCTTTTTGTTTGCTTTTTTGACTACTTGTGTTGTGGTCATTGCAAACATGATGCCTTGAATAAAGGTGTCAGTTTTGTACCAGTTAAAAGGGTAAAAACCTACTATTATATTTTGCCACTGGTAAAAGAGATCTCATAGTGTAAATGCTTACCCCGAGCTCTCAATACTCTGATATTGCACTGTGTTTGAGTTGTACGCCTTCTGGTGTCATCTGGCCCTACACCAATGGGGACTAGGCTCTAAAGAAAGCCGTCTCGGGTGTGGGCCAATCAACTTCAAGGACAGTGCATATTATCATCCTTATCAGAGTTGCTTCTTTTTGTTTGCTTTTTTGACTACTTGTGTTGTGGTCATTGCAAACATGATGCCTTGAATAAAGGTGTCAGTTTTGTACCAGTTAAAAGGGTAAAAACCTACTATTATATTTTGCCACTGGTAAAAGAGATCTCATAGTGTAAATGCTTACCCCGAGCTCTCAATACTCTGATATTGCACTGTGTTTGAGTTGTACGCCTTCTGGTGTCATCTGGCCCTACACCAATGGGGACTAGGCTCTAAAGAAAGCCGTCTCGGGTGTGGGCCAATCAACTTCAAGGACAGTGCATATTATCATCCTTATCAGAGTTGCTTCTTTTTGTTTGCTTTTTTGACTACTTGTGTTGTGGTCATTGCAAACATGATGCCTTGAATAAAGGTGTCAGTTTTGTACCAGTTAAAAGGGTAAAAACCTACTATTATATTTTGCCACTGGTAAAAGAGATCTCATAGTGTAAATGCTTACCCCGAGCTCTCAATACTCTGATATTGCACTGTGTTTGAGTTGTACGCCTTCTGGTGTCATCTGGCCCTACACCAATGGGGACTAGGCTCTAAAGAAAGCCGTCTCGGGTGTGGGCCAATCAACTTCAAGGACAGTGCATATTATCATCCTTATCAGAGTTGCTTCTTTTTGTTTGCTTTTTTGACTACTTGTGTTGTGGTCATTGCAAACATGATGCCTTGAATAAAGGTGTCAGTTTTGTACCAGTTAAAAGGGTAAAAACCTACTATTATATTTTGCCACTGGTAAAAGAGATCTCATAGTGTAAATGCTTACCCCGAGCTCTCAATACTCTGATATTGCACTGTGTTTGAGTTGTACGCCTTCTGGTGTCATCTGGCCCTACACCAATGGGGACTAGGCTCTAAAGAAAGCCGTCTCGGGTGTGGGCCAATCAACTTCAAGGACAGTGCATATTATCATCCTTATCAGAGTTGCTTCTTTTTGTTTGCTTTTTTGACTACTTGTGTTGTGGTCATTGCAAACATGATGCCTTGAATAAAGGTGTCAGTTTTGTACCAGTTAAAAGGGTAAAAACCTACTAATATAATAAATAGACGTTTTAATAAATGTTTTCTCCTACAACATCAGAGTGCAGCGCCACATTAAATACGCACTACAATGACAATAGTTTAAAGCGATTTGAAGCATGTTTTAGTTTTTTTTGGGGGGGGGGCAGAGCTTTGTGACGTCATATTTGAGGGGGGGGGGGTCTGACGTTTTGTGACGCCGTGTGACGAAGGGGGGGGGGGTCAAAAATCGTCCAAAATCGCGTGACGTCATTTATGGACGGCCCCTGAGACCTCGATACTGATCGACTTTGGGGCTTGCGTATTGGTGGAGCAAACGCCACCGTTGTACTGATCTGACATCTATGATCCCAATCCGCACAGACCAGCGTGGTGAAGTATGGTCTCATCCAGCAGTGGATTGACACAGGGTCTTGCTGTACACGTGCATGTTTTATATATAGATATCGGAGTGTATGTATATATGTGTGTGTGGGTGGGTGCTGGCTAACATCACTTGCTCCATGAGTTCGTTAAGGATATAGGGAGATGATAATTGTTTTTTTACCCTTCTATCTGGCAACAAAACTGACACCTTTTTTTACAAGGAGTCATGTTTACATAGACTACAATACCTGCAGTCATAATGCAAACAAAAAACATAACTCTGATAATGTGCACAACAAGTTCTGGTCCAACACCATGTGAGACTAGGCTCTAAGGAAAGCTGTCTCGGGTGTGGACCAATCAACTTCAAGGACAGTGCATACATTATCAGAGTTAGGTTTTTGTGTTTGCATTATGACTGCAGGTATTGTGGTCTATGTAAACATGACTCCTTGTAAAAAAAGGTGTCAGTTTTGTTGCCAGATAGAAGGGTTAAAAAACAATTATCATATTTTTACTGGCAAATGAGGTTCCAATGGTCTATAGGGAGATCTTTGTCTTTGTGTGTGTGTGTGTCGGTAGTGTAGTGGTTAGCGCTACGCATCACGAACCCAGCCACCCGAGTTCGATTCCCGCTCACGGCCAACAACACCGGTGACGATTATCTGAACCGGTCCTGGGCCTCCCCTAGTTCGACTCAGCCTCAAATGAGTAGCTGGTGCAGTGTGTAAATATCGCCACTGGGGAGACAAAGGCAGCCGGGCGTGGTGCTGGCCACCCATCCCCCTCGTGTGCTGTGCCGGCCTTCATAGGCGCTCCTCGCTAACAGCACTTGCCCCAACAGTCTGTGGAGGCTATATCAGGGTGGGGGGTATCTTTGTCTTTGTGTGTACGTGAACCGAAGCCATACCATGAATGTCCACGTACTTGCTTGAGCCTTGAGCCTGATGTTAATTTAAAATAACCACCGTATGCACTATGCAAACAAGTCCGTTTGCTCGATTGTACTTGCTCGCTTGGATTAGACAAATTTAAACACAAATGCAACTGTGGATTTTGAATGTGTTGAACGTCTGGTTTGTTTTTTTTTCATATTGAAAATCTGCGTAACGCTGCTCCGTGGAGGCTGCCACGTGGTTCTATCTCCTCCATAAATCAGAGGTCGCAAACGGGTTTTGATTCCTTACCCGTACCCGGCCGCACCAGGGTCGCAAACGGGTACCCGGCCGGGTACCCGTACCCGTTCCCTACCCGTACCCTACCCAAAATGAGTGTCAAACAGTTACTCACCAGTGACTCACGGCCTACCCGTACCCGTACTCGGCCGCACCAGGGTCGCAAACGGGTACCCGTACCCGTACCTGGCCGGGTACGGGTAGCCAGGTATCGGGTAGGGTACGGGTATCGGGTACCCGGTTGCGACCTCTGCCATAAATACGAAGCTCCGGGTTTGTTGTTGTTGTTGTTATCGGCCACTGTTGTGCCCGCCCTTATCTCTGCTTCCGAAACGTGGAGCCGTTGACCGGACAATCTATGAAAAGGAGCTTAGCGGCCCATCGGATTTCTCGGAGTATAAAATAAATATTCTTTTGATTGTTGAACAACTGCGCCGGTTTGAAACATTCAGGCTGGCCCTGCCTATGATCCGTCCTGGGGTTAACCAGACTGGATTGTGCGAGGAGCTCACAGATTGTTGAAACATCTGTACACAGTCTCCAACATCAGTGAGCTCCTCCGGCAGGAGTGGCTGTGTTGGTGGGGGGGGGCACGTAGCCCCCAGCCATGCGGGACACGTGTTTGGCCGGATCGAGGGGGCTAAACGGGCGCGGTTCGGGCTAGAGAAGAGATGGAGCTGATGTGGTACAGGAGGACGTGGAGCTGAGTGGACTTGCCAATGAATGATACCAGCGGTGTCAAAATCGGCCTCTGTGGAGGAGGCTCGTGAAGGACGCTACTGGGCAGTTGGAGGCAGTCGCCCTCCAACAACAACGGGGGGCGGAGGAGTGACGCTCACAACAACGAACGGAGCGCCGGGCGGCTAAAACACAGCAAGTCGGCACAGTGAGGAGCGCAGATGATGCATCTGCCATTCATCTCAGTCAGTCGACCCGTGGCGCCTGGGTCTGTACCATGATGTCCTGCCAACAGCGATCCCATACCTGTCAACCCCTTGTCAGTGCCCTACTTTATTACAGGCAAAGTCAAACCTTATTGGTCAACACGCGCCGCTTATACATCTCAACGTTCATCCTACAAAGTCCCATCACAAGCGAGAAACACAAACACACACAAACACGTGGGGTTTTGTCGCCCGTATTGAAACGGCTGTTACGCCGTGTGGACCTTACAACCCAATTTCCCTGTGCAAGAATACGGGGCAAACCGTAACGGGTTGACGCGGTATGCGAGGCTTCCATCGTGCACCTGGCCTCAAGGTGCACCTAGCCTGGCACAGGCGCCGTGCTGACGTTACCGTCACTTAGTGCCGAGCAGCGGCCGCTGTTACCAAACAGCCACGGAATTCTGGGTGTTTTGTGCGTCATTCGATGGCTCGAATGACACATTTTGATGCAGCAGTTAATTTATTTAATGTATATTGCAATAATATTTTTCTTCTTTCTTTTACATATATAATGATTTTCAGGGATAATTTTCGAGGCTTTTTTTCGATTTAAAGCTTTCGTGACTGCAGGGATTTATCTTCTTGGTTCTTTCGGTAAAGTAACGTAGAAGGGAAATAATAAAATAATAAAAATAAAACATAATAAAATAATTATATTTAAAGCTTTCGTGACTGCATGGATTCATCTTCTTGGTTATTTCGGTAAAGTAACGTAGAAGGGAAATAATAAAATAATAAAAATAAAACATAATAAAATAATTATATTTAAAGCTTTCGTGACTGCAGGGATTCATCTTCTTGGTTCTTTCGGTAAAGTAACGTAGAAGGGAAATAATAAAATAATAAAAATAAAACATAATAAAATAATTCTCGATTTAAAGCTTTCGTGACTGCAGGGATTCATCTTCTTGGTTCTTTCGGTAAAGTCACGTAGAAGGGAAATAATACAATAATAAAAATAAAACATAATAAAATAATTCTCACGACGTTTCGGCCACAACGCAAGCAGCCGTCCTCAGGTGGAGAACAGCACGCTTTATTTATTTTTTACAGAACTGGAACGAACGGAGGAGGAGGCCACGCGAGAGCGGGGGTCCAGGCTGCCACGTGGTCCAGGCTGCCACGTGGTCCAGGCTGCCACGTGGTCCAGGCTGCCACGTGGTCCAGGCTGCCACGTGGTCCAGGCTGCCACGTGGTCCAGGCTGCCACGCGTCTCTCTCTCTCTATCCCTCTCACGCTGTCTGTCAGCAGCGTGAAGGAGTGTTGTAATGAACAGCGAATAAAAACCGGATTCCAGAAGCTGCTTCAACGACCTTTATTACACAGTGGTAATACACACGTGGTAGTCGGGTTTGATTAAACTAAGCGAGTTGTAACTGAACGTGTCCCGTGCTTGATTTGTGTTTGCGATTATTTGACTTCTAAAACAACAGCAAGTCTGGGCCGTGTCTCGCTACCTCGCCAGAAAGGGCATCTTGCACCCCAGGTGAAGAACCACTGCACTCACAAGGTGCTCTCTATAGACTATAGACTACACTATACACTAAACTAGACTACACTCTACACTACACTATACACTACACTCTACACTACACTATACACTACACTATACACTACACTATACACTACACTATACGCTACACGATACACTACACTATACACTACACTATACACTACACGGTACGCTACACGATACGCTACACTATACACTACACTATATACTACAATATACACTACGCCATAGACTACACTATACACTACACACTACATTATACACTACACTATACACTACACTATAGACTACACTATACACCCCAGGTGAAGAATCACTGCACTCACAAGGTGCTCTCTATACACTACACCATACACTACACCATACACTACACTATAGACTACACTATACAGTACATTTGAGGCTGAGTTGACCTCGGGGAGTCCCAGGACCGGTTAAGATAATCGTCACTGGTGTTGGCCGTGAGCGGGAATCGAACCCAGATCACTGGGTTCATAGCGCAGCGTTGCGCGAACCGCTACAAAGACAAAGATCCCCTGTATAGCCTTAACAGACTGTAGGGGCAAGTGCTGTTAGCGAGCACCTATGAAGGCCGGAACGGCACACGAGGGGGTGGGTGGCCAGCACCACGCCCGACCGCCTTTGTCTCCCTAGTGGCGATGTTTACACACCGCACCAGGTACTCATTTGAGGCTGAGTCGACCTAGGGGAGGCCCGGGACCGGTTCAGATAATCGTCACTGGTGTTGGCAGTGCGCGGGAATCGAACCCGTGTCGCCGGGTTCATAGCGCAGCGTAGCGCTAACCGCTGCGCTACACACACAGACTCACACACACGGCAGCGAGTTAACGAAACGGTCATTTAAACTTGCGCAGGTGAACGGACGATGAGTGGCGAAGGGGTTGGGGGGTGCCTTGGCCCCAGGGGACCTTCACGGCTCCTCGGGAGAAATGTTTTTTTTATCGCCGACGATCGAAACGGGTGATGGGCGCATCGCGAATCCATTCCGAGGCCGTGCTAAATTCACACAACAGCAGCAGCCGCAGCAGCAGCAGCCGAAGCAGCAGCAGTAGTAGCAGCAGTAGCAGTAGTAGCAGCAGCAGCAGCCACCGGTGACCAGCCGGCCCCCATCAACAATTGCCCGAGCTCTGCGGTCCTCTACATATCGAGATGAGCTTCCAGCCAACTACACGCAGAGAGCGCTCGCCGCAAATGAACGGCGACACCGTATAGGCTGATGTCGTCAAGGGGACGTCAGCCACCCATCACGACAACTCCGGCTCATCCTCGCAGCAGCAGCAGCGGCGGCGGATTCTAGCTGCGGCCGTCTGGAACGTTCTCTTCCTTCCGATGTCAGGAAGCCACTGGGAGCTATGGCACTTTGAAATCGTCATCATCTAGATTGACGAACTCATTTGTTTAGAACTGCTTTTGTGTGCGTGTTTAGTTTGATGTCGCCCCCCCCCCCCGCTGCACCTCCGATTAGCGCGGTTCGGCTACGTACGGCGCGAAAGAAGTTCAACAACAAACATACGCACACACACACTCCACTCTACACCGCTGCACTATGCTCTACGCACACACACACAGGTAAACATTTGAGACTAAAATAACAGAGCGGGCGGCCAAGTGAGAGGAGATGGACGTCGTAAGGGGAGACGGAGCGATGCAAAACAACTAACTCGAGCAGACGCCGGATGATCCTCGTAGCGAAAGTAGCTACAGATGTTGCTACGGGCCCCGCGCTAAATGCTTTCAAGCTGTCAATTCCGGTTCAGTGATTCTGCACTTGCTCTATCACTATAGTACTATACCGCCTTCGACTTTTATGAAAAACGACCGCGTCAGTTTTGTTGCCAGATAAAAGGGTAAAAAACCAATTATCATATGTTTTCTTCTGGCAAATGAGATACCAATGGTGTAAATGCTTACCCCGAGCTCTCGTACTCTGATGGTGCATTGTCTTTGAGTTGTGCGCCTTTTGGCGTCATCTGGTCCAACACCATGTGAGACTAGGCTCTAAGGAAAGCTGTCTCGGGTGTGGACCAATCAACTTCAGGGACAGTGCATACATTATCAGAGTTGTGTTTTTTGTTTGCATTACGACTGCAGGTATTGTGGTCTATGCAAACATGACTCCTTGTAAAAAAAGGTGTCAGTTTTGTTGCCAGATAGAAGGGTAAAAAAAAAGGTTAGCGATGTGTCGCATTATCTGGCTGCATAGCAAATGAAAAAATACACTCACTTTTTCTTCTTGGTTCTTTCGGTAAAGTCACGTAGAACGGAAATAATAAAATAATAAAAATAAAACATAATAAAATAATTGTCACGACGTTTCGGCCACAACGCAAGCAGCCGTCCTCAGGAGGAGAACAGGTCTGTCGTGAGAATTATTTTATTATGTTTTATTTTTATTATTTTATTATTTCCCTTCTACGCGACTTTACCGAAAGAACCAAGAAGATGAATCCCTGCAGTCACGAAAGCTTTAAATCGAAAAATACACTCACTTTACTACCCAACTTAAAAAAATTGTGTTTTAATATTTAAGTGTTTATTTATTTATTTAGGGGCACCTTTATAACAACATCACGCTACATGCCCCCGCACTCGCTTCGTCCGGCACTGAACTCGAGTGCAGGGTGCTGGTCGCATGAAGTGTTTAACATCTCCCCGTGTCCACCTCGCCACCACCCCTCGCCTCGTCTCCAGTAGCGGTGTAGCGACTCTGGTCAACCCCCTACCCCCTCCTCCCACTGGGGAGACAAAGGCGGCCGGGCGTGGTGCTGGCCACCCACCCTGTCATGTGCGACAGCTCCGGGCTTCATAGGTGCTGCTCGCTAACAGCACTTGTCCTAACACTCTGTTAAGGCTACACGGGGGATCTTTGTTTTTGTCTATGCGGGAGCGGTGGTGCATCGGTTAGCGCTACGCTGCGCGACGAACCCGGAAACCAAAGTTCGATTCCCGCTCACGGCCACCAACAGCGGTGACGATTATCTGATCCGGTCCTGGGCCTCCCCCTAGGTCGACTCAGCCTCAAATGAGTACGTGGTGCGGCGGTGTTGTAGTAAACATCGTCGCGAGGGAGACAAAGGCGGCCGGACGTGGTTCTGGTCACCCACGCTGTCGTGTGCGAACAGCACTTGCCCCGAACAGTCTGTTAAGGCTACACGGGGGATCTTTGCCTTCAGTGTCGGCACGCTAAGCACGACTCCTTGGTAAAGAAATGTTCAGCGGGATAAACTGGCACCCGGCCATGGGAATGTGGAGTTTCCCAACATTGGTTCTGGAGCGCCAAAGAAGACTGATACATGATGATCGTGGTGGCGATGGTGACGGTGGTGGCGATGGTTTGTGATGATGATGATGATGATAATTATCGGAGTGATAATGATGATGATCATGATGTCGTGATGAAGACGCTGATTCTGCATGATGATGATGGTGGTGGTGATGAGGATGGAGATGGGAGTGATGGCGATGGTGATAACGATCGTGGGTGTACCGCTTAATGACTGTACTCGGCCCCGTCGTGGTAACGTCCAACGCTCTTCAACCACCTAACAAAGCCGCGGACAGCGAGGCTCAACCCAGCAGCCTCGGAGGCAGCCAGCGGTGGAAATTCCACGTTACCATGACGGTGGCCAAGTCCATCCACGAGCAAGACATCACCGCGGCTGAGTGTCCTCTGCACGCTGCCACCGATCGCCCTGCTCATTGTTCACTGTTGATGAACTCCACGCAGCTCATTTTCTTGGTTCTTTCGGTAAAGTCACGTAGAAGGGAAGTAATAAAATAATACAAAATAAAACATAATAAAATAATTCTCACGACGTTTCGGGCCACAACGCAAGCAGCCGTCCGAGACAGCGTCTGAATTCAGACGCTGTCTCCCCGACAGACCTGGTCTTCACCTGAGGACGGCTGCTTGCGTTGTGGCCGAAACGTCGTGAGAATTATTTTATTATGTTTTATTTTTATTATTTTATTACTTCCCTTCTACGTGACTTTACCGAAAGAACCAAGAAAATTAATCTCTGCAGTCACGAAAGCTTTTAAATTGAAAATTCCACGCAGCTCTTCAAACATCACCGGGGCTGACCTCACCTAGGACAACGACGCGGGTTCAACTCCTCCCCTCCCCGATGAAGCTTGGGACAGCCGAATGGAGTTCAAGAAGAGCTCGCAGACAAACACCGCCGCGCTGTGAAACGCCGAAAGGAGAGGATCACCCCCTGCGGTGTTGACGTCCCTGAAGCCGCCAAGGCAGCGGCAGACGCGGGCAGCTGGTGATACGCACGTGGTAAGTAGAACACGTGGTGAGCATTGAGAACACGTGGTGAGCATTGAGAACACGTGGTGAGCATTGAGAACACGTGGTGAGCATTGAGAACACGTGGTAAGCAGTGAGAACACGTGGTGAGCATTGAGAACACGTGGTCAGCATTGAGAACACGTGGTGAGCATTGAGAACACGTGGTAAGCAGTGAGAACACGTGGCGAGCATTGAGAACACGTGGTAAGCAGTGAGAACACGTGGTAAGCAGTGAGAACACGTGGTGAGCATTGAGAACACGTGGTAAGCAGTGAGAACACGTGGTGAGCATTGAGAACACGTGGTGAGCATTGTGAACACGTGGTGAGCATTGAGAACACGTGGTGAGCATTGAGAACACGTGGTGAGCATTGAGGACACGTGGTGAGCATTGAGAACACGTGGTGAGCATTGAGAACACGTGGTAGGCATTGTGAACACGTGGTGAGCATTGTGAACACGTGGTGAGCATTGAGAACACGTGGTAAGTAGAACACGTGGTGAGCAGTGAAAACACGTGGTCAGCATTGAGAACACGTGGTCAGCATGGAGAACACGTGGTGAGCATTGAGAACACGTGGTCAGCATGGAGAACACGTGGTGAGCATTGAGAACACGTGGTCAGCATGGAGAACACGTGGTGAGCATTGAGAACACGTGGTCAGCATTAAGAACACGTGGTGAGCATTGAGAACACGTGGTCAGCATGGAGAACACGTGGTAGGCGTTGAGAACACGTGGTGAGCATTGAGAACACCTGGTGACTCATAACGACGCAATACCCCGGTCCATAAATACGAAGGAGACATCATCACAGCAGCGATGACGATGATGATGACGATGATGACGATGATGACGACGATGATGACGACGATGATGACGACGATGATGATGATGATGATGGCAACGACGATAATGATGATGACGATGATGATGACGATTACAACGATGATGATGATATTGACGATGATGACGACGATGATGACGACGATGATGATGATGGCGACGACGATGATGATGATGACGACGATGATGACGACGATGATGATGACGACGATGATGACGACGATGATGATGACGACAATGATGATGACGACGATGACGACGATGATGATGTCGATGACGATGATGATGATGACGACGACGATGATGATGACGATGACGACGATGATGATGATGACGACAACGATGATGATGACGTTCACCGCTGACCGCAGGAGGAGTGCTGTGTGCGTGTGTTGACGGGCAGAGGACATCACGAGCAATCGAACGGCGAGGACTGTTCGTGAGTGAGTGCGTGTGGGGGGGTGGCTGGGGGGTCAACGGAGGTCAAATCTGTTTCATCTTAAGAGATTTCAACGTTGAATTTCAGGCCCGGGTCTCTGTGTGAGTCTATGGGTCTCTGTGTGAGTTTATGGGTCTCTGTGTGAGTCTATGGGTCTCTGTGTGAGTCTATGGGTCTCTGTGTGAGTCTATGGGTCTCTGTGTGAGTCTAAGGGTCTCTGTGTGAGTTTATGGGTCTCCGTGAGTCTATGGGTCTCTGTGTGAGTCTATGGGTCTCTGTGTGAGTCTACGGGTCTCTGTGTGAGTCTATGGGCCTTTCTGTGAGTCTATGGGTCTTTGTGTGAATATATGGGTCTCTGTGTGTGTCTATGGGGTCTATGTGAGTCTATGGGTCTCTGTGTGAGCCTATGGGTCTCTGTGTGAGTCTATGGGTCTCTCTGTGAGTCTATGGGTCTCTGTGTGAGAGTCTGTGGGTCTCTGTGTGAGTCTATGGGTCTCTGTGTGAGTCTATGGGTCTCTGTGTGAGTCTATGGGTCTCTGTGTGAGTCTATGGGTCTCTGTGTGAGTCTATGGGTCTCTGTGTGAGTCTAAGGGTCTCTGTGTGAGTCTATGGGTCTCCGTGTAGTCTATGGGTCTCTGTGTGAGTCTATGGGTCTCTGTGTGAGTCTATGGGTCTCCGTGTGAGTCTATCGGTCTCTGTGTGAGTCTACGGGTCTCTGTGTGAGTCTATGGGCCTTTCTGTGAGTCTATGGGTCTTTGTGTGAATCTATGGGTCTCTGTGTGTGTCTATGGGGTCTATGTGAGTCTATGGGTCTCTGTGTGAGCCTATGGGTCTCTGTGTGAGTCTATGGGTCTCTCTGTGAGTCTGTGGGGTCTATGTGAGTCTATGGGTCTCTGTGTGAGCCTATGGGTCTTTGTGTGAGTCTATGGGTCTCTCTGTGAGTCTATGGGTCTCTGTGTGAGAGTCTGTGGGTCTCTGTGTGAGTCTATGGGTCTCTGTGTGAGTCTATGGGTCTCTGTGTGAGTCTATGGGTCTCTGTGTGAGTCTATGGGTCTCTGTGTGAGCCTATGGGCCTCTCTGTGAGTCTATGGGTCTCTCTGTGAGTCTATGGGTCTCTGTGTGAGTCTGTGGGTCTCTGTGTGAGTATATGGGTCTCTGTGTGAGTCTATGGGTCTCTCTGTGAGTCTGTGGGGTCTATGTGAGTCTATGGGTCTCTGTGTGAGCCTATGGGTCTTTGTGTGAGCCTATGGGTCTCTCTGTGAGTCTATGGGTCTCTGTGTGAGTCTATGGGTCTCTGTGTGAGTCTAAGGGTCTCTGTGTGAGTTTATGGGTCTCCGTGAGTCTATGGGTCTCTGTGTGAGTCTATGGGTCTCTGTGTGAGTCTACGGGTCTCTGTGTGAGTCTATGGGCCTTTCTGTGAGTCTATGGGTCTTTGTGTGAATATATGGGTCTCTGTGTGTGTCTATGGGGTCTATGTGAGTCTATGGGTCTCTGTGTGAGCCTATGGGTCTCTGTGTGAGTCTATGGGTCTCTCTGTGAGTCTATGGGTCTCTGTGTGAGAGTCTGTGGGTCTCTGTGTGAGTCTATGGGTCTCTGTGTGAGTCTATGGGTCTCTGTGTGAGTCTATGGGTCTCTGTGTGAGTCTATGGGTCTCTGTGTGAGTCTATGGGTCTCTGTGTGAGTCTAAGGGTCTCTGTGTGAGTCTATGGGTCTCCGTGTAGTCTATGGGTCTCTGTGTGAGTCTATGGGTCTCTGTGTGAGTCTATGGGTCTCCGTGTGAGTCTATCGGTCTCTGTGTGAGTCTACGGGTCTCTGTGTGAGTCTATGGGCCTTTCTGTGAGTCTATGGGTCTTTGTGTGAATCTATGGGTCTCTGTGTGTGTCTATGGGGTCTATGTGAGTCTATGGGTCTCTGTGTGAGCCTATGGGTCTCTGTGTGAGTCTATGGGTCTCTCTGTGAGTCTGTGGGGTCTATGTGAGTCTATGGGTCTCTGTGTGAGCCTATGGGTCTTTGTGTGAGTCTATGGGTCTCTCTGTGAGTCTATGGGTCTCTGTGTGAGAGTCTGTGGGTCTCTGTGTGAGTCTATGGGTCTCTGTGTGAGTCTATGGGTCTCTGTGTGAGTCTATGGGTCTCTGTGTGAGTCTATGGGTCTCTGTGTGAGCCTATGGGCCTCTCTGTGAGTCTATGGGTCTCTCTGTGAGTCTATGGGTCTCTGTGTGAGTCTGTGGGTCTCTGTGTGAGTATATGGGTCTCTGTGTGAGTCTATGGGTCTCTCTGTGAGTCTGTGGGGTCTATGTGAGTCTATGGGTCTCTGTGTGAGCCTATGGGTCTTTGTGTGAGCCTATGGGTCTCTCTGTGAGTCTATGGGTCTCTGTGTGAGTCTATGGGTCTCAGTGTGAGTCTGTGTACGTGTATGTGTGTATATTCAACTTCTTTCGCACCGTACGTGGCCAACCGTGCTAATCGGAGGTGCGGGGCGGGGGGAAGGACCACAAACGAAACACACAATGCAGTTCAAAAGAAGTTTAGTTTTTTCAACCGAGGCTATTGCCGTCTGTAAATGGAAATCAGCGGGCTAACATCAGCGGCAAGTGCCATCTGAACCCCATCAGCGTGGTGAAGTATGGTAAAATACCACCCCTCCACCCCCATGACAGACAAGGTGATTTTCATCCAGCAGTGGATTGGCATATGTGCCACAAATTACGTTCCCTATTAATTGCATTGCAATCTCAGGATATTCCCGAAAAAATGTCAGATTTTGTAGTTAAAAAAAAAATACCCCGTAGTATATCTTAAACGTATCAAGATTTATAAATATATTTAAATACTACGCAGTGCTCCACTTAAAGGGAATTAGAATTCTATTATCTAATAGGTTATAATGGGGACGTGCATATGAAAAATATTCTGGGCTTTTTTTTAAATGCCCCAGAGAACATTCTTCAATGGGAAATCGCCCCTGACATAAGTTATTAGAGGATAGATGAATTATAAGGAATGTATAGCAATGGACGTTGGTCCTTAAACAATGAGATATGCACACACACACACAGACACTCACACCCATACGAAGACAAAGATCCCCCGTGTAGCCTGTAGCAGACTGTTGGGGCAAGTGCTGTTAGCGAGCAGCACCTATGAAGGCCGGCACGGCACACGAGGGGGGGTGGGTGGCCAGCACCACGCCCGGCCGCCTTTGTCTCCCCAATGTTGGTGTTTACACACATCACCAAGTTACTCATTTGAGGCTGAGTCGACCTCGGGGAGAGCCGAGACCGATTCAGATTCGGATAATCGTCACCGGTTGATGACCGTGAGCGGGAATCGAACTCGGGTCTCTGAAGGGTTTGTAGCGCATTTCGATAACCACTGCAATCTACACAAAAGACATAGATCCCCCGTATAGCCTCGACAGACTGCTGGGGCAAGTGCTGTTAGCGAGAAGCACCTATGAAGGTCCGCACTGTAGCACACAAGGGGGTGGGTGGCCAGCACCACGCCCGACCGCCTTTGTCTCCCCAGTGGCGATTTTTATACATCGCACCAGGTACTCATTTGAGGCTGAGTCGACCTAGGGAAGCCCCACGACCGGTTCAGATAATCGCCAATGGGGTGTTGGTGGCCGTGAGCGGGAATCGAACTCGGGTCTCCGGGTTCGCAGTGCAGCGCGCTAACCACTGCGCCACCGCTCCCCGATGCACAAAGATCCCCCGTATAGCCTTAACAGACTGTAGGGGCAAGTGCTGTTAGCGAGCACCTATGAAGGCCGGAACGGCACACGAGGGGGTGGGTGGCCAGCACCACGCCCGACCGCCTTTGTCTCCCTAGCGGCGATGTTTACACACCGCACCAGGTACTCATTTGAGGCTGGGTCGATCTAGGGGAGGCCCAGGACCGGTTCAGATAATCGTCACCGGTGTTTGCCGTGAGCAGGAATCGAACCCGGGTCGCCAGGTTCGTAGTGCAGCGCAGCGCTAACCGCTGCACCACCGCTCCTCGATGCACACACACGCACGCGCGCGTATGGCCACTAGTAACAATCACAATGTACTTTGATATTTCACTATAATTATGTCACGATAACATATTACTATTATTCCCTATATGTCCCTGACTACTTGCGTTCAGGGCCCGGGGTTTCGCTGCGTGCGGGATGATTTTAATTGGGTTCCGCTGATGGGATGTTTCTAAACATTGTTAGAGGCGAGTCACTGAGAATACATAGCCCTGATTAATACCCAGAATGGGTGTCCCTCCCCTCTCTCCTCTCCTTTTCCCTCTCTCCGGGGGGAGGTGCTGGCTTCAAATTGGCCGTGTCAGAATCAATGATAAATGCGCCATCCCGTAGCTGAAGCAATTCAGCTCGAGTTCCTGCGTTTGGGTCACGTGAAAAACGTCGCGATTGACCGGCGTGGTGAAGTATGGCCAAATGCCCCCCCCCTCTACCCTCCCTCTTCTCCCCCCCCCCAGCCCCCCTGACACCCATGATCGATATGGCCATAGGGGGCACGGTGGCTAGGAGATGTTAACTGCCTCGCCTGGTGTGCAGGAGGTCGTGGGTTCGATCCCGACCCTGACGCCTGCTGCTGTGTATTTGGAGTTTGCGTGTGATCGCGTGAATTTTTTCCTCCGGGTTCTCAGATTTTTTTCCCTTCCACGTTTATAAACATGCATTGTGATTAGAGTATTTTGCTGCTCTAAATGTCCAAATGATCAGCCACTCTGTTGAGCTACGATTTGTGATGACCAGGTCGCTTCTGAAAAATGAGTTAAATACTTCAGTGCGCGTTGCCTGGTTAGGGATGGGGATGTTTCAGTTGTATTTGTTTGTGTGTTGGGTGATTTATTTACCTTCCTTCTACTTTGCAACTACTGTCGTGTTTGTTTTAATGTTTGTTGTTGCAACGTTCTAAGCCGAACCTACTGGACATCTGTGAGAAAGATTTGTATCGCTCATCGGATTCCTGCAGTGTGAATATTCAGATTATGATAAAGGCTCCCATAGACTTCAATGTTGAAGGCTCCCATAGACTTCAATGTTGAAGGCTCCCATATACTTCAATGTTAAAGGCTCCCGTAGACTTCAATGTTGAAGGCTCCCATATACTTCAATGTTAAAGGCTCCCATAGACTTCAATGTTGAAGGCTCCCATAGACTTCAATGTTAAAGGCTCCCGTAGACTTCAATGTTGAAGGCTCCCATAGACTTCAATGTTAAAGGCTCCCATAGACTTCAATGTTAAAGGCTCCCATAGACTTCAATGTTAAAGGCTCCCATAGACTTCAATGTTAAAGGCTCCCATAGACTTCAATGTTGAAGGCTCCCATAGACTTCAATGTTAAAGGCTCCCATAAACTTCAATGTTAAAGGCTCCCGTAGACTTCAATGTTGAAGGCTCCCATATACTTCAATGTTAAAGGCTCCCGTAGACTTCAATGTTAAAGGCTCCCATAGACTTCAATGTTGAAGGCTCCCATAGACTTCAATGTTAAAGGCTCCCGTAGACTTCAATGTTAAAGGCTCCCATAGACTTCAATGTTAAAGGTTCCCATAGACTTCAATGTTAAAGGCTCCCGTAGACTTCAATGTTAACGGCTCCCATAGACTTCAATGTTAAAGGCTCCCATAGACTTCAATGTTAAAGACTCCCATAGACTTCAATGTTAAAGGCTCCCATAGACTTCAATGTTAAAGACTCCCATAGACTTCAATGTTAAAGGCTCCCATAGACTTCAATGTTAAAGACTCCCATAGACTTCAATGTTAAAGGCTCCCATAGACTTCAATGATAAAGGCTCCCATAGACTTCAATGTTAAAGGCTCCCATAGACTTCAATGTTAAAGGCTCCCATAGACTTCAATGTTAAAGGCTCCCATAGACTTCAATGTTAAAGGCTCCCATAGACTTCAATGTTAAAGGCTCCCATAGACTTCAATGTTAAAGACTCCCATAGACTTCAATGTTAAAGGCTCCCATAGACTTCAATGTTAAAGACTCCCATAGACTTCAATGTTAAAGGCTCCCATAGACTTCAATGATAAAGGCTCCCATAGACTTCAATGTTAAAGGCTCCCATAGACTTCAATGTTAAAGGCTCCCATAGACTTCAATGTTAAAGGCTCCCATAGACTTCAATGTTAAAGGCTCCCATAGACTTCAATGTTAAAGGCTCCCATAGACTTCAATGTTAAAGGCTCCCATAGACTTCAATGTTAAAGGCTCCCATAGACTTCAATGTTAAAGGCTCCCATAGACTTCAATGTTAAAGACTCCCATAGACTTCAATGTTAAAGGCTCCCATAGACTTCAGTCCACGTAAACGTGAACACAATCAGTTAAGATCCGAAATGGTTTATTACGTCCTTCCAATGATTGCTAAGCCAGAATCCATCTTCTCGGTTGAAATTGTCTCTGTGTTTGTATATGTGGATCGCCTCATGAACGAATCTCTCATGATAGCCAGATGGCTTGCAGAAAACCTCTGTCTTGGAGAAGTCAATGTCATGTGAGCCCACTGAATTGTAACAGTGATCTGCCATGGCTGAGGTGTTTGTCCTACCGTGTTTCAGGTCTGCTCTATGTTCACGGATGCGGTCCGAGACATGTCGTTTGGTTTCTCCAATGTAACTGCTACCACAGAAGCAACTTAGTTTGTAGACGCCAGGGTACTGTATGTCTGGAACCACATCTTTTACAGACGGGACCAGATCACGGATTTTATGTACTGTGTTGAATCGGACCTGGATCTTGTGTTTAATCAGGATTTTGGATATCTTTTTTGTGACCCCAGCAATGTAGGGTAAGGTGATGGTCTTGAAAGGCTCCTCAACAGGATCCTTCTTGATGGTTGGAGTGATGGCCTTGCGGATTGTGTAGTCGGAGTAACCATTAGCCTTAAGAGCTTGGCGTACGTGTTTGAGTTCACTGCCAATGTGTTCCTGGTCGGAGATGCATTGGGCTCTATGGTATAGAGTCTTGATGAGGGAATTCTTCTGGGATGGATGGTGGTGGGAATCCGGTTTTAGGTAAGCATCCGTATGGGTGGCTTTCCTGTAGACAGAGTGGCTCATTGAACCATCAGGTCTCCTTTTGATTAAGACATCCAAAAAGGGTAGCTTGCCATCTTTTTCGACTTCCATGGTGAATCTGATGGCTGGGTGTATGGAATTGATGTGGTCGAAAAATTGGTCTAGAGCAGGCCGGCCATGTGGCCAGATGACAAAAGTGTCGTCTACGTACCTCTTCCATAAGGTCGGGCGTAGAGTGGCAGTCTGGATGGCGTCCGTCTCAAATTTCTCCATGAAGATGTTGGCTACAACCGGAGATAGGGAGGAGCCCATTGGGGTGCCCTCAGTTTGCTTGTAGAAGGTTCCATTCCAGGTGAAGTATGTATTGGTTAAGCAGTGTCTCACCAGGGGGGGTACCCCAGCATTCAGCTCCCTTTGATGCTGTTAATCCTGCACAATGCACATGCATATGTAGTACTAATCACATTCCTGCATTTCCCATAAATATGCTAAATTCCTCTTGATATGCAAATTCCTTTGTCAAGGCGCCCAGCTTATATACATGCTCCAAGCTCGTGTGCTGTTTCATTCAGACTCTGTCGCCTCGACGGACCTGGTTTTCACCTGAGGACGGCTGCTTGCGTTGTGGCCGAAACGTCGTGAGAATAATTTTATTATGTTTGATTTTTATTATTTTATTACTTCCCTTCTACGTGACTTTACCGAAAGAACCAAGAAGATGAATCCCTGCAGTCACGAAAGCTTTAAATCAAAATTTAAAGGCTCCCCTTAGACTTCAATGTTAAAGGCTCCCATAGACTTCAATGTTAAAGGCTCCTGTTAGACTTCAATGTTAAAGGCTCCCATAGACTTCAGTGTTAAAGGCTCCCATAGACTTCAATGTTAAAGGCTCCCATAGACTTCAATGTTAAAAGCTCCCATAGACTTCAACGTTAAATGCTCCCATAGACTTCAATGTTAAAGGCTCCCATAGACTTCAATGTTAAAGGCTCCCATAGACTTCAATGTTAAAGGCTCCCGTAGACTTCAATGTTAAAGGCTCCCGTAGACTTCAATGTTAAAGACTCCCATAGACTTCAATGTTAAAGACTCCAATGGGCGTCAATGTTAAAGGCTCCCGTAGACTTCAACGTTAAATAGTCCAATATGCTTCAATGTTAAAAGCTCACATAGACTTCAATGTTAAAAGCTCCCATAGACTTCAATGTTAAATGCTTCTGTAGGATTTCGGTTTGTCGCCTTGTGTGTGCGCGTTCCAATGGGATTTGGGGTCCCAGAGGATGCGGCGGCGGTGTATGGGACGAGGAGCCGTGTGGGTTCGGATCTGACACCGGGGACGAATATCTTAAAATCGGTCCTGGGTCTCCCCCAGGTCGACTCAGCCTCAAATGTGGACCTGGCGCGGTGTGTAAACGTAGCCACCGGGGAGACAAAGGCGGCCGGGCGTGGTGCTTGGCCACCCACCTCCTCGTGTGCCGTGTTCCGGCGTTCACAGGAGCTGCTACTCGCTAACAGCACTTGCCCCTGCAGTCTGTTACAGGCTACACGGGGGGTCTATGACATTGGTGGTGGGTTTCTTTGGGTTGAGGACCTCCATTTGTCTGTCGGTTGGGGGGGGGGCTTGTCGGTTGGGGGAGGGGCTTGTCGGTTGGGGGAGGGGCTTGTCGGTTGGGGGAGGGGCTTGTCGGTTGGGGGAGGGGCTTGTAGGTTGGGGGAGGGGCTTGTCGGTTGAGGAGGGCTTGTCGGTTGGAGGAGGGGCTTGTCGGTTGGGGGAGGGGCTTGTCGGTTGGAGGAGGGGCTTGTCGGTTGGGGGAGGAGCTTGTCGGTTGGGGGAGGGGCTTGTCGGTTGGGGGAGGAGCTTGTCGGTTGGGGGAGGGGCTTGTCGGTTGGGGAGGGCTTGTCGGTTGGAGGAGGGGCTTGTCGGTTGGGGGAGGAGCTTGTCGGTTGGGGGAGGGGCTTGTCGGTTGGGGGAGGAGCTTGTCGGTTGGGGGAGGAGCTTGTCGGTTGGAGGAGGGGCTTGTCGGTTGGGGGAGGAGCTTGTCAGTTGGGGGAGAGGCTTGTCGGTTGGGGAGGGCTTGTCGGTTGGAGGAGGGGCTTGTCGGTTGGGGGAGGAGCTTGTCGGTTGGGGGAGGGGCTTGTCGGTTGGGGGAGGAGCTTGTCGGTTGGGGGAAGAGCTTGTCGGTTGGAGGAGGGGCTTGTCGGTTGGGAGAGGAGCTTGTCGGTTGGGGGAGGGGCTTGTCGGTTGGGGAGGGCTTGTCGGTTGGAGGAGGGGCTTGTCGGTTGGGGGAGGAGCTTGTCGGTTGGGGGTGGGGCTTGTCGGTTGGGGGAGGAGCTTGTCGGTTGGGGGAGGAGCTTGTCGGTTGGGGGAGGGGCTTGTCGGTTGGGGAGGGCTTGTCGGTTGGAGGAGGGGCTTGTCGGTTGGGGGAGGAGCTTGTCGGTTGGGGGAGGGGCTTATCGGTTGGGGGAGGAGCTTGTTGGTTGGGGGAGGAGCTTGTCGGTTGGAGGAGGGGCCTGTCGGTTGGGGGAGGAGCTTGTCGGTTGGGGAGGGCTTGTCGGTTGGAGGAGGAGCTTGTTGGTTGGGGGAGGGGCTTGTCGGTTGGGGGAGGGGCTTGTTGGTTGGGGGAGGGGCTTGTCGGTTGGGGGAGGAGCTTGTCGGTTGGGGGAGGGGTTTGTCGGTTGGGGGAGGGGCTTGTCGGTTGAAGGGGAGGGGCTTGTCGGTTGAGGGGGAGGGGCTTGTCGGTTGAGGGGGAGGGGCTTGCCGGTACAGGGGGGGGGGGCTTGTCGGTTGAGGGGGAGGGGTTTGCCGGTTGAGGGGGGGGGCTTGTCGGTTGAGGGGCTTGTCGGTTGAGGGGGAGGGGCTTGCCGGTTGAGGGGGGGGGGGCTTGTCGGTTGAGGGGGAGGGGCTTGTCGGTTGAGGGGGAGGGGCTTGCCGGTTGAGGGGGAGGGGCTTGTTGGTTGGGGGAGGGGCTTGTCGGTTGGGGGAGGGGCTTGTCGGTTGGGGGAGGGGCTTGTCGGTTGGGGGAGGGGCTTGTCGGTTGGGGGAGGAGCTTGTCGGTTGGAGGAGGGGCTTGTTGGTTGGGGGAGGGGCTTGTTGGTTGGGGGAGGGGCTTGTCGGTTGGGGGAGGGGCTTGTTGATTGGGGGAGGGGCTTGTCGGTTGGGGGAAAAGCTTGTCGGTTGGAGGAGGGGCTTGTTGGTTGGGGGAGGGGCTTGTCGGTTGGAGGAGGGGCTTGTCGGTTGGAAGGGGGGCTTGTCGGTTGGAGGAGGGGCTTGTCGGTTGGAGGAGGAGCTTGTCGGTTGGGGGGGGGGGGGCTTGTCGGTTGGAGGAGGGGCTTGTCGGTTGGAGGAGGAGCTTGTCGGTTGGAGGAGGGGCTTGTTGGTTGGGGGGGGGGCTTGTCGGTTGGAGGAGGGGCTTGTCGGTTGGAGGAGGAGCTTGTCGGTTGGAGGAGGGGCTTGTCGGTTGGGGGAGGGGCTTGTCGGTTGGGGGAGGGGCTTGTCGGTTGGGGGAGGGGCTTGTTGGTTGGAGGAGGAGCTTGTCGGTTGGGGGAGGGGCTTGTTGGTTGGGGGGGGGCTTGTCGGTTGGAGGAGGGGCTTGTTGGTTGGGGGGGGGGCTTGTCGGTTGGAGGAGGGGCTTGTCGGTTGGGGGGGGGGCTTGTCGGTTGGAGGAGGGGCTTGTCGGTTGGAGGAGGAGCTTGTCGGTTGGGGGGGGGGGCTTGTCGGTTGGAGGAGGGGCTTGTCGGTTGGAGGAGGAGCTTGTCGGTTGGAGGAGGGGCTTGTTGGTTGGGGGGGGGGCTTGTCGGTTGGAGGAGGGGCTTGTCGGTTGGAGGAGGAGCTTGTCGGTTGGAGGAGGGGCTTGTCGGTTGGGGGAGGGGCTTGTCGGTTGGGGGAGGGGCTTGTCGGTTGGGGGAGGGGCTTGTTGGTTGGAGGAGGAGCTTGTCGGTTGGGGGAGGGGCTTGTTGGTTGGGGGGGGGCTTGTCGGTTGGAGGAGGGGCTTGTTGGTTGGGGGGGGGGCTTGTCGGTTGGAGGAGGGGCTTGTCGGTTGGGGGAGGGGCTTGTCGGTTGGGAGAGGGGCTTGTTGGTTGGGGGAGGAGCTTGTCGGTTGGAGGAGGGGCTTGTCGGTTGGGGGAGGGGCTTGTCGGTTGGGAGAGGGGCTTGTTGGTTGGGGGAGGGGCTTGTCTGTTGGGGGAGGAGCTTGTCGGTTGGAGGAGGGGCTTGTCGGTTGGGGGAGGAGCTTGTCGGTTGGGGGAGGGGCTTGTCGGTTGGAGGAGGGGCTTGTCGGTTGGGGGTGGAGCTTGTCGGTTGGGGGAGGAGCTTGTCGGTTGGAGGAGGGGCTTGTCGGTTGGGGGAGGGGCTTGTCGGTTGGGGGAGGGGCTTGTCGGTTGGGGGAGGGGCTTGTCGGTTGGGGGAGGGGCTTGTCGGTTGGGGGAGGGGCTTGTCGGTTGGGGGAGGGGCTTGTCGGTTGGGGGAGGGGCTTGTCGGTTGGGGGAGGGGCTTGTCGGTTGGGGAGGGCTTGTCGGTTGGAGGAGGGGCCTGTCGTTTGGGGGAGGAGCTTGTCGGTTGGGGGAGGGGCTTGTCGGTTGGAGGAGGGGCTTGTCGGTTGGGGGAGGGGCTTGTCGGTTGGGGGAGGGGCTTGTCGGTTGGGGGAGGGGCTTGTCGGTTGGGGGAGGGGCTTGTCGGTTGGGGGAGGGGCTTGTCGGTTGGGGGAGGGGCTTGTCGGTTGGGGGAGGGGCTTGTCGGTTGGGGGAGGGGCTTGTCGGTTGGGGAGGGCTTGTCGGTTGGAGGAGGGGCCTGTCGTTTGGGGGAGGAGCTTGTCGGTTGGGGGAGGGGCTTGTCGGTTGGGGAGGGCTTGTCGGTTGGAGGAGGGGCTTGTCGGTTGGGGGAGGAGCTTGTCGGTTGGGGGAGGGGCTTGTCGGTTGGGGGAGGAGCTTGTTCGTTGGGGGAGGAGCTTGTCGGTTGGAGGAGGAGCTTGTCGGTTGGGGGAGGGGCTTGTCGGTTGGGGAGGGCTTGTCGGTTGGAGGAGGGGCCTGTCGGTTGGGGGAGGAGCTTGTCGGTTGGAGGAGGGGCTTGTCGGTTGGAGGAGGGGCTTGTCGGTTGGGGGAGGAGCTTGTCGGTTGGGGGAGGGGCTTGTCGGTTGGGGGAGGAGCTTGTCGGTTGGGGGAGGGGCTTGTCGGTTGGGGAGGGCTTGTCGGTTGGAGGAGGGGCTTGTCGGTTGGGGGAGGAGCTTGTCGGTTGGGGGAGGGGCTTGTCGGTTGGGGGAGGAGCTTGTTCGTTGGGGGAGGAGCTTGTCGGTTGGAGGAGGGGCTTGTCGGTTGGGGGAGGAGCTTGTCGGTTGGGGGAGGGGCTTGTCGGTTGGGGAGGGCTTGTCGGTTGGAGGAGGGGCTTGTCGGTTGGGGAGGAGCTTGTCGGTTGGGGGAGGGGCTTGTCGGTTGAGGGGGAGGGGCTTGTCGGTTGAGGGGGAGGGGCTTGTCGGTTGAGGGGGAGGGGCTTGCCGGTTGAGGGGGGGGGGCTTGTCGGTTGAGGGGGAGGGGTTTGCCGGTTGAGAAGGGGGGCTTGTCGGTTGAGGGGGAGGGGCTTGTCGGTTGAGGGGGAGGGGCTTGCCGGTTGAGGGGGGGGGCTTGTCGGTTGAGGGGGAGGGGCTTGTCGGTTGAGGGGGAGGGGCTTGCCGGTTGAGGGGGAGGGGCTTGTTGGTTGGGGGAGGGGCTTGTCGGTTGGGGGAGGGGCTTGTCGGTTGGGTGAGGGGTTTGTCGGTTGGGGGAGGGGCTTGTCGGTTGGGGGAGGAGCTTGTCGGTTGGAGGAGGGGCTTGTTGGTTGGGGGAGGGGCTTGTTGGTTGGGGGAGGGGCTTGTCGGTTGGGGGAGGGGCTTGTTGATTGGGGGAGGGGCTTGTCGGTTGGGGGAGGAGCTTGTCGGTTGGAGGAGGGGCTTGTTGGTTGGGGGAGGGGCTTGTCGGTTGGAGGAGGGGCTTGTCGGTTGGGGGGGGGGCTTGTCGGTTGGGGAGGGCTTGTCGGTTGGAGGAGGGGCTTGTCGGTTGGGGGAGGAGCTTGTCGGTTGGGGGAGGGGCTTATCGGTTGGGGAAGGAGCTTGTTGGTTGGGGGAGGAGCTTGTCGGTTGGAGGAAGGGCCTGTCGGTTGGGGGAGGAGCTTGTCGGTTGGGGAGGGCTTGTCGGTTGGAGGAGGAGCTTGTTGGTTGGGGGAGGGGCTTGTCGGTTGGGGGAGGGGCTTGTTGGTTGGGGGAGGGGCTTGTCGGTTGGGAGAGGAGCTTGTCGGTTGGGGGAGGGGTTTGTCGGTTGGGGGAGGGGCTTGTCGGTTGGGGGAGGGGCTTGTCGGTTGGGGGAGGGGCTTGTCGGTTGGGGGAGGAGCTTGTCGGTTGGGGGGGGGGCTTGTCGGTTGGAGGAGGGGCTTGTCGGTTGGAGGAGGAGCTTGTCGGTTGGAGGAGGGGCTTGTTGGTTGGGGGGGGGGGCTTGTCGGTTGGAGGAGGGGCTTGTCGGTTGAGGGGCTTGCCGGTTGAGGGGGAGGGGCTTGTTGGTTGGGGGAGAGGCTTGTCGGTTGGGGGAGGGGCTTGTCGGTTGGGGTAGGGGCTTGTCGGTTGGGGGAGGGGCTTGTCGGTTGGGGGAGGAGCTTGTCGGTTGGAGGAGGGGCTTGTTGGTTGGGGGAGGGGCTTGTTGGTTGGGGGAGGGGCTTGTCGGTTGGGGGAGCGGCTTGTTGATTGGGGGAGGGGCTTGTCGGTTGGGGGAGGAGCTTGTCGGTTGGAGGAGGGGCTTGTTGGTTGGGGGAGGGGCTTGTCGGTTGGAGGAGGGGCTTGTCGGTTGGGGGGGGGGCTTGTCGGTTGGAGGAGGGGCTTGTCGGTTGGAGGAGGAGCTTGTCGGTTGGGGGGGGGGGCTTGTCGGTTGGAGGAGGGGCTTGTCGGTTGGAGGAGGAGCTTGTCGGTTGGAGGAGGGGCTTGTTGGTTGGGGGGGGGGCTTGTCGGTTGGAGGAGGGGCTTGTCGGTTGGAGGAGGAGCTTGTCGGTTGGAGTAGGGGCTTGTCGGTTGGGGGAGGGGGCTTGTCGGTTGGGGGAGGGGGCTTGTTGGTTGGAGGAGGAGCTTGTCGGTTGGGGGAGGGGCTTGTTGGTTGGGGGGGGGGGCTTGTCGGTTGGAGGAGGGGCTTGTCGGTTGGGGGAGGGGCTTGTCGGTTGGAGAGGGGCTTGTTGGTTGGGGGAGGAGCTTGTCGGGTTGGGGGAGGGGCTTGTAGGTTGGGGAGGGGCTTTTCGGTTGGGGGAGGGGCTTGTTGGTTGGGGGGGGGGCTTGTCGGTTGGGGGAGGGGCTTGTCGGTTGGGGTAGGGGCTTGTCGGTTGGGGGAGGGGCTTGTCGGTTGGGGGAGGAGCTTGTCGGTTGGAGGAGGGGCTTGTTGGTTGGGGGAGGGGCTTGTTGGTTGGGGGAGGGGCTTGTCGGTTGGGGGAGCGGCTTGTTGATTGGGGGAGGGGCTTGTCGGTTGGGGGAGGAGCTTGTCGGTTGGAGGAGGGGCTTGTTGGTTGGGGGAGGGGCTTGTCGGTTGGAGGAGGGGCTTGTCGGTTGGGGGGGGAGCTTGTCGGTTGGAGGAGGGGCTTGTCGGTTGGAGGAGGAGCTTGTCGGTTGGGGGGGGGGGCTTGTCGGTTGGAGGAGGGGCTTGTCGGTTGGAGGAGGAGCTTGTCGGTTGGAGGAGGGGCTTGTTGGTTGGGGGGGGGGCTTGTCGGTTGGAGGAGGGGCTTGTCGGTTGGAGGAGGAGCTTGTCGGTTGGAGTAGGGGCTTGTCGGTTGGGGGAGGGGCTTGTCGGTTGGGGGAGGGGCTTGTTGGTTGGAGGAGGAGCTTGTCGGTTGGGGGAGGGGCTTGTTGGTTGGGGGGGGGGCTTGTCGGTTGGAGGAGGGGCTTGTCGGTTGGGGGAGGGGCTTGTCGGTTGGGAGAGGGGCTTGTTGGTTGGGGGAGGAGCTTGTCGGTTGGGGGGAGGGGCTTGTAGGTTGGGGGAGGGGCTTTTCGGTTGGGGAGGGGCTTGTTGGTTGGGGGGGGGGCTTGTTGGTTGGAGGAGGGGCTTGTCGGTTGGGGGAGGGGCTTGTCGGTTGGGGGAGGGGCTTGTAGGTTGGGGGAGGGGCTTTTCGGTTGGGGGAGGGGCTTGTTGGTTGGGGGGGGGGCTTGTTGGTTGGAGGAGGGGCTTGTCGGTTGGGGGAGGGGCTTGTCGGTTGGGAGAGGGGCTTGTTGGTTGGGGGAGGAGCTTGTCGGTTGGGGGAGGGGCTTGTAGGTTGGGGGAGGGGCTTTTCGGTTGGGGGAGGGGCTTGTCGGTTGGGGAGGAGCTTGTCGGTTGGGGGAGGGGCTTGTCGGTTGGAGGAGGGGCTTGTCGGTTGGGGGAGGAGCTTGTCGGTTGGGGAGAGGAGCTTGTCGGTTGGAGGAGGGGCTTGTCGGGTTGGGGGTGGGGCTTGTCGGTTGGGGGAGGGGCTTGTCGGTTGGGGGAGGGGCTTGTCGGTTGGGGGAGGGGCTTGTCGGTTGGGGGAGGGGCTTGTCGGTTGGGGGAGGGGCTTGTCGGTTGGGGGAGGGGCTTGTCGGTTGGGGAGGGCTTGTCGGTTGGAGGAGGGGCTTGTCGGTTGGGGGAGGGGCTTGTCGGTTGGGGGAGGGGCTTGTCGGTTGGAGGAGGGGCTTGTCGGTTGGGGGAGGAGCTTGTCGGTTGGGGGAGGGGGCTTGTCGGTTGGGGGAGGAGCTTGTCGGTTGGGGGAGGGGCTTGTCGGTTGGGGAAGGCTTGTCGGTTGGAGGAGGGGCTTGTCGGTTGGGGGAGGAGCTTGTCGGTTGGGGGAGGGGCTTGTCGGTTGGGGGAGGAGCTTGTCGGTTGGGGGAGGACCTTGTCGGTTGGAGGAGGGGCTTGTCGGTTGGGGGAGGAGCTTGTCGGTTGAGGGGGAGGGGCTTGCCGGTTGAGGGGGAGGGGCTTGTTGGTTGGGGGAGGGGCTTGTCGGTTGGGGGAGGGGCTTGTCGGTTGGGGGAGGGGCTTGTCGGTTGGGAAAGGGGCTTGTCGGTTGGGGGAGGAGCTTGTCGGTTGGAGGAGGGGTTTGTTGGTTGGGGGAGGGGCTTGTTGGTTGGGGGAGGGGCTTGTCGGTTGGGGGAGGGGCTTGTCGATTGGGGGAGGGGCTTGTCGGTTGGGGGAGGAGCTTGTCGGTTGGAGGAGGGGCTTGTCGGTTGGGGGAGGGGCTTGTCGGTTGGGGGAGGGGCTTGTCGGTTGGGGGAGGGGCTTGTCGGTTGGAGGAGGGGCTTGTCGGTTGGGGAGGGCTTGTCGGTTGGAGGAGGGGCTTGTCGGTTGGGGGAGGGGCTTGTCGGTTGGGGGAGGGGCTTGTCGGTTGGAGGAGGGGCTTGTCGGTTGGGGGAGGAGCTTGTCGGTTGGGGGAGGGGCTTGTCGGTTGGGGGAGGAGCTTGTCGGTTGGGGGAGGGGCTTGTCGGTTGGGGAAGGCTTGTCGGTTGGAGGAGGGGCTTGTCGGTTGGGGGAGGAGCTTGTCGGTTGGGGGAGGGGCTTGTCGGTTGGGGGAGGAGCTTGTCGGTTGGGGGAGGAGCTTGTCGGTTGGAGGAGGGGCTTGTCGGTTGGGGGAGGAGCTTGTCGGTTGGGGGAGGGGCTTGTCGGTTGGGGAGGGCTTGTCGGTTGGAGGAGGGGCTTGTCGGTTGGGGGAGGAGCTTGTCGGTTGGGGGAGGGGCTTGTCAGTTGGGGGAGGAGCTTGTCGGTTGGGGGAGGAGCTTGTCGGTTGGAGGAGGGGCTTGTCGGTTGGGGGAGGAGCTTGTCGGTTGGGGGAGGGGCTTGTCGGTTGGGGAGGGCTTGTCGGTTGGAGGAGGGGCTTGTCGGTTGGGGGAGGAGCTTGTCGGTTGGGGGAGGGGCTTGTCGGTTGGGGAGGGCTTGTCGGTTGGAGGAGGGACTTGTTGGTTGGGGGAGGAGCTAGTCGGTTGGGGGAGGGGCTTATCGGTTGGGGGAGGAGCTTGTTGGTTGGGGGAGGGAGCTTGTCGGTTGGAGGAGGGGCTTGTCGGTTGGGGGAGGAGCTTGTCGGTTGGGGAGGGCTTGTCGGTTGGAGGAGGAACTTGTTGGTTGGGGGAGGGGCTTGTCGGTTGGGGGAGGGGCTTGTTGGTTGGGGGGGGGCTTGTCGGTTGGGGGAGGAGCTTGTTGGTTGGGGGAGGGGCTTGTCGGTTGGGGGAGGGGCTTGTCGGTTGAGGGGCTTGTCGGTTGAGGGGGAGGGGCTTGTCGGTTGAGGGGGAGGGGCTTGCCGGTTGAGGGGGGGGGGCTTGTCGGTTGAGGGGGAGAGGTTTGCCGGTTGAGAAGGGGGGCTTGTCGGTTGAGGGGGGAGGGGCTTGTCGGTTGAGGGGGAGGGGCTTGCCGGTTGAGGGGGGGGGGGGCTTGTCGGTTGAGGGGGAGGGGCTTGTCGGTTGAGGGGGAGGGGCTTTGCCGGTTGAGGGGGAGGGGCTTGTTGGTTGGGGGAGGGGGCTTGTCGGTTGGGGGAAGGGCTTGTCGGTTGGGGGAGGGGCTTGTCGGTTGGGGGAGGGGCTTGTCGGTTGGGGGGAGGAGCTTGTCGGTTGGAGGAGGGGCTTGTTGGTTGGGGGAGGGGCTTGTTGGTTGGGGGAGGGGCTTGTCGGTTGGGGGAGGGGCTTGTTGATTGGGGGAAGGGGCTTGTCGGTTGGGGGAGGAGCTTTGTCGGTTGGAGGAGGGGCTTGTTGGTTGGGGGAGGGGCTTGTCGGTTGGAGGAGGGGCTTGTCGGATGGGGGGGGGGCTTGTCGGTTGGAGGAGGGGCTTGTCGGTTGGAGGAGGAGCTTGTCGGTTGGAGGAGGGGCTTGTCGGTTGGGGGAGGGGCTTGTCGGTTGGGGGAGGGGCTTGTCGGTTGGGGGAGGGGCTTGTTGGTTAGAGGAGGAGCTTGTCGGTTGGGGGAGGGGCTTGTTGGTTGGGGGGGGGGCTTGTCGGTTGGAGGAGGGGCTTGTTGGTTGGGGGGGGCTTGTCGGTTGGAGGAGGGGCTTGTCGGTTGGGGGAGGGGCTTGTCGGTTGGGGGAGGGGCTTGTTGGTGGGGGGAGGAGCTTGTCGGTTGGAGGAGGGGCTTGTTGGTTGGGGGGAGGGGCTTTTCGGTTGGGGGAGGGGCTTGTCGGTTGGGGGAGGAGCTTGTCGGTTGGAGGAGGGGCTTGTCGGTTGGGGGGAGGAGCTTGTCGGTTGGGGGAGGGGCTTGTCGGTTGTAGGAGGGGGCTTGTCGGTTGGGGGAGGAGCTTGTCGGTTGGGGGAGGAGCTTGTCGGTTGGAGGAGGGGCTTGTTGGTTGGGGGAGGGGGCTTGTCGGTTGGGGGAGGGGCTTGTCGGTTGGAGGAGGGGCTTGTCGGTTGGGGGAGGGGCTTGTCGGTTGGGGGAAGGGCTTGTCGGTTGGGGGAGGAGCTTGTCGGTTGGGGGAAGAGCTTGTCGGTTGGGGGAGGGGCTTGTTGGTTGGGGGAGGAGCTTGTCGGTTGGGGGAGGGGCTTGTTGGTTGGGGGAGGAGCTTGTCGGTTGGGGAAGAGCTTGTCGGTTGGGGGAGGGCTTGTTGGTTGGGGGAAGAGCTTGTCGGTTGGGGGAGGGGCTTGTTGGTTGGGGGGAGGAGCTTGTCGGTTGGGGGAGGGGCTTGTTGGGTTGGGGGAGGGGCTTGTCGGTTGGGGGAGGGGCTTGTCGGTTGGGGGAGGGGCTTGTCGGTTGGAGGAGGGGCTTGTCGGTTGGGGGAGGAGCTTGTCGGTTGGGGGAGGGGCTTGTTGGTTGGGGGAGGAGCTTGTCGGTTGGGGGAGGGGCTTGTCGGTTGGGGGAGGAGCTTGTCGGTTGGGGAGGGGCTTGTCGGTTGGGGGAGGGGCTTGTCGTTTGGGGGAGGGGCTTGTCGGTTGGAGGAGGGGCTTGTCGGTTGGGAAAGGGGCTTGTGGTTGGGGGAGGGGCTTGTTGGTTGGGGGAGGGGCTTGTTGGTTGGGGGAGGGGCTTGTCGGTTGGGGGAGAGCTTGTCGGTTGGGGGAGGGGCTTGTCGTTTGGAGGAGGGGCTTGTCGGTTGGGGGAGGGGCTTGTCGGTTGGGGGAGGGGCTTGTCGGTTGGGGGAGGGGCTTGTCGGTTGGGGGAGGGGCTTGTCGGTTGGGGGAGGGGCTTGTCGGTTGAGGGGCTTGTCGGTTGGGTGGATGTTCGTTGTTGGTATTGGTGTAGTTCGTCTCATGTCCACCAGAGGGCGTCACGTGACCACAACACGGGGGGGGGGGGGGACAGCAGAGTCCGACACGTGACCACAACTTGGCGAGCACTTTAATAACCGGGCACAGACCGACAAAAGAGTTCCGATTTCTTTACATGAACTTGCAAAGTCAGTGCAATGGCTCGGCAATAACAAACAGCAACAGAAATGCCCGCAATTTGTCGGCGACACGGGAACACGTCGCCGTGACAAAACATGCTCGTCGCTGTGGACACTGGGAGTGGTTTCCCAGATGACGGATTTGACCCACGGCGGAGTGAGACTCACCCCCAACCCCCGTCACACGCACAACAAAACCCCGATCCGCGTTGCTGCCACGTTAATGAACACGCGCTCACTTCACGAAACGCGTAAACAAACTGCCCCCCCCCCACAACAAAGGCAGCAAAAGTGTAGCGAATCCGGCAGGTGTCGTGAGCTGCAATGCCCAACGCGTTACAGCCACACACCTCGGACCAACAGGCCACGCAAGGTGAACGTAACGCGAACCACCCCCGCCGCCCACCCCCTGAAAACCCCCTGATTACCTGCGTCTGACAGCGGAGTCATCAAGGCTCCCCGACACACCCACCCCCCCCCCCCCCCCAACATTAAGAACCAGTGCCGGATGATCCTCGTAGCAAAAGTAGCTACAAATGTAGCTACGGGCCCCGCACTTGCAAGAGCCCCCGCGCTCAATGCTTTCAAGCTGTCAATTCCGGTTCGGTGATTCTGCGCTTGCTCTATTACTATAGTACTATACCGCCTTCGACTTTCACGAACAACAGGGTGTTCAAGGTTAGCGATTCGTCGCATTATCTGGCCGTAGAGCAAATGCAAACATACAATTACTTCACTATTCAAGTAACAAATTTGTGTTTTAATATTTACGTGTTTTTGTTGTTGTTGTAAATTTGGGCCCCTTTATAACATCAGATGCTACAGGCCCCGCACCTAACTTCATCCGGCACTGCCGGGCAGGCCACTTTATTTACACGAGCATGGTTTCCTTCAAGGGCGGGTCAATTCGAGATGCTGTGGGGGTAGCGGTTCAATTTGACGGTCGTTTCATCTCAAACCACCACCACCACCACCCCCGTACCCCGACACGTGCCACGCGCATGCCCACTGAGTGCGTTACAAGTGTGCGGGCAATGGTGGCCCAATCGCCCCCTACCCCCCAGCCCTTAATCACAAGCCACCTACTTACATGCAATGTTACTGGCCGCTTGTTTCAAAAGCAGATTTAACAAGGGGGGGGTGGTGGTGGTGACAATTTCACAATGCCCCTTCCCTTAACTGGCTTTGAACATATCGCCAACACACGCGCGTGCGTGGCGGTGGTGGCGTGGTGGTGGTGGCGGCGGTGGTGGTGGCGGCGGTGGTGTTGTTGGTGGCGGTGGTGGTGGTGGCGGCGGTGGTGGTGGAGGCGTTGGTGGTGGTGGTGGTGGCGGTGGTGGTGGCGGCGGTGGTGTTGTTGGTGGCGGTGGTGGTGGTGGCGGCGGTGGTGGTGGAGGCGTTGGTGGTGGTGGTGGTGGCGGTGGCGGCGGTGGTGGCGGCAGCAGTTGCGTCAAAGCGACGGACAAAACGTGAAGTGCTAACGTTCAAGGAAATCTTAAAACTCTTTAAATAAACGCAAGACGGTTCAAATATATATAATAAAGACAGTTACTGCGAGGAACAAGAGTGCTTTAAAATTATATAAAAGTGAAACACCTCACATACTGCAATGGATGAACTAATAAATTCCACTGCTACAATGCGGGATATTTAAAGCCACCCTTTTTGGAGAAAGTGGCAATTAATTTAGAGCAAGTACCACAATGTCGTATTGCACTTTGCACGATAGTGGCCGATGCAGTGCTCGCGTGAGAACCAAGAAACGACAATGCCCCTTGCCCCCGCCCACCATTGCGCCCTTGCGCGAATTAACGACGACTGCAGCGGGCGCTGATGGCGCTGATGGCACAAGGACGGTGGAAATGTGTAAACACGTCTTCAGGCACTCCATCCACAAGTCCTCCCCGACGCCTCATCTCTCCAGCGCAGTGGAAACCTGGGAGGGGAGAGGGGGGGGGGGCGTGACGGAGCGGAGAGGGGACCAACAAACGGTGAGGGAAGATGGCGCGTGCCAAGACGTCATCAATTTCGCTTTCGCCGAATTCGCGGAGATTTTCCCGTCGCTTCCTCTCGACTAGCTTTCCATTCGGCTCCATCTCCGCCGTTCCTCGATTCCCCGCGAAGTGACCCTCGGCCATCGAAAATTCCGCCGAGCTAAGATGAGGGGTGAAATTCGATTTAAAGCTTTCGCGACTGCAGGGATTCATCTTCTTGGTTCTTTCGGTAAAGTCACGTAGAAAGGAAATAATAAAATAATAAAAGCAAAACATAATAACGTCGTGAGAATTATTTTATCACGTTATATTTGTATTATTTTATTATTTCCATTCTACGTGACTTTACCGAAAGAACCAAGAAGATGAGGGGTGAAATTGAGGTCTCCCAGAAAAAAAAGGAAACACGGCGAAAATGTGGGTTTGTGTCTTCTCACGTGAGTGCGGAAGGTGGCAGGTGTCACAAGGGCGTCGATGGGCTGCACGGGAAGCCTCCTCCTCCCTTCTGGAAACGGGAGACGGAGGCAAAACAATTCTCAGAGCGCCCAGGTCGCCGGATACCTCTTGAAGTTCGAGGGGCGAGGGGGGGATAAGCCCTGCAATTGATTTGCTTGACAACACTTCTAATAATAATAGTAATGCATTTTACGTATTATGGCGCTCTTCCCACGCTCAAAGCATCGAACAGTAAAAAAAGATTCAATGTTATACATCCTAAAAAAAATACTACCGCATGAAAAAAAAAACAACGGCATACGTATGAAACGTATGAGCAGCACAGAGAATTCAAGGGACGGAATATACAAGGTGGGAGCGTAGAGGAGGGAATTCAAGCCAGACGGTAAGACCTTTTGAACGGATGAGTTTCTGAGCTTTAAAGGTGGAGATTCACTCGGCGAATCTGCTCCCAATCGGCAGTGTGTGTTCCATAGCCTAGTGGGCAACTGCTAGGATAGGCCCTTCCGGTACAAGGCCTTCTTCCAAACAGGGGCTCTCGGATAGGAGCAACTTAACAGGGGTGGATTTAAAGTAACTGTGGACAAAGACCGACGGTCTGAGCTTCTACTCACCTTGTCACCATTACGCCGAGAAGCGTCGTCCTCCTGCCAGCGCGTGCCCTCTGCCCGGTCGCCACGGGGGCCGTAACGCGCGCCGCCCTCGGAGGCGCCGCTCGCATGCATGGGCCGACAGCGCGGCCCGCGGCCCGCGGCGAGGCCCCGCGATTCGTCGCCCGACGACGCCGGGGATGGCGGCGCTCCGGCCGGGCGGAGCCCTCGCCCGGGGAAGGGGCCGAGAGGAGCTCGGGCGAGAGGCGGGGGGGCGCTCCCCTCCTCGGCAGAGGCGTCGTACGGGAAGCGCGAGCTGCAGCCGCTGTCGCCGCTTCCGCTGGACGTGCACTGCGACAGCGAGTCTGTGCTGGCGGTGGCTGCAAGAGAAGCGTGCGCTGATTACTCCTCGTGTGTACGTACACACATGCGCTGCTTACTCCACGTGTGTACGTGCACACACGCGCTGCTTACTCTACGTGTGTACGTGCACACACGCGCTGCTTACTCCTCGTGTGTGTGCACAAACACACGCTGCTTACTCTACGTGTGTACGTGCACACACGCGCTGCTTACTCCTCGTGTGTGTGCACACACACACGCTGCTTACTCTACGTGTGTACGTGCACACACGCGCTGCTTACTCTACGTGTGTACGTGCACACACGCGCTGCTTACTCCTCGTGTGTGTGCACACACACACGCTGCTTACTCCACGTGTGTACGTGCACACACGCGCTGCTTACTCCTCGTGCGTACGTACGCACATGCGCAGCTTACTCCTCGTGTGTGCGTGTGTGTACGTGCGCGCAAACGCGGGAATTTTGCAACACTCCTTTTGGCAGAGGTTAGCGTAAACCTGTACGGCACAGGATGACTTGGCACCTGGCTTGCGAGCGGGCATGAGTCACGACTGCAACGTGTAACACCAATTCGCTAATCTGCAGTGCACTTGGAATTTGGACGCCACACACAATGGGCCTACTCCTGCACGTACAATTGATACGCGCACGGCAGCATTAACCAGGGAGGCCCGCTGGCCCTCGAACCGCAAACCTCCGCCGCTAGCGCGCAACCGCAGGGCCACGTCACCACCACAGTGGTGCTGGTGAGTGTGTTGGTGGGGAGGAGGTGGGAGGGGTGGGGCCCACTGCTCTCACCCACGGATGGCTGGCTCCCCGTGTCCGGCTCCGTCGCGTCCTCCTCCTCCTGGATGCAGGACTGGAACTCGCTGTTGGCGGCCGCCATTCGCCCGGGGCTGAGCAGGGGACCGCCACCGCCGGCGGGGCCCACGCAGGAGTAGAGGCCGCCGTGCGAGTTCAGGCCGCCCGCCGGCGACAGGAAGGCGGAGCGGTGCGGAGAGGTCTGGCCCGAGTGGTCGAAGGACGACACGGCGATGGAGGCTCGCGACCGCGTCCCTGGAGAAAAATGCGCAGGGGGCACTCGGAACGCACGCCGGGCCAGATTCACTCGTTGTTACGATTCTTCTCGCTCGCCCGGGGGAAAGCCCGGCTGAGCCTCGGCTGTACGGTGGGGGCTCCCGTGATCGTGCCAGGATTGTCCGCAATATCTCCCCGCACCCCAGCACCCACCCATTTAGTGTGGCTAAGATGCCTGCCGATGATGCCGCTCGTGGGAGATTAGGATTTCCAAGGCCCGACCCACGGATCACCCCACCGGGCCGTCGAGAGCTCGCGACGTTCCACGACACGTGAGCGAGAGACGCGCGGGGACGTGTGTAAGAGCCGCGAGTGGTGTCGGGGGGGAGAGGGGAGGCAGAAAGGGAGTCACACGGGGGGGGGGGGGTGGGGGTGGGTGAGACTCTCACCACGGCCCCTGGTGAAGAATTCGATGGCACGGTCGCTGATGGCCGCGGCGCTGGGACGGATGTCCATGTAGGGCTTCCCCCCCATGCCCATGCAAGACAGTTCCTGCATGCGCACCTCTGCAGGGGGGGCGGGGGGGGGGCGGGGGGGGGGCGACAACGACTGTGGACCCATTTTTGTTTCTCATTCATCGGAGCGGGAAGAAAAACTAAAATACAAAAACTTCATCGGTACCGAGTCTCCCACAAGGCCATGCGGGAGGGCGCGTGGCACAGTTTGGCACCAGCTATTCTCCGCGTTCGAGTGCGGTGTCTTTAAAAAAAGAACGGCGCTACTACGCCTCTCGAAGCAACGGGGCTTGCGCGTTCGGAGAATTCGGCGGTGAACGGGGACCCAACCCCGCAACTTGCAGACGTCTCGGACCGGGAAAGGGCGAAGACTCGTCTAGACAGCAGCGGTCACTGCGCTGCCATATCTCAGTCGGTCTAAAAACTTCAACGTGGCCAAATGTGGTTCTTTTGAGCTGGTGATCTGGAGAAGGCTTGTGCACATGCCACGCCGCGCACGCACACGCGTGTGTGCGTGTGTTGTTACATTCGTTTTCTTGGCCTGCGCCGATTGATCTGCTCTCGTAGAATTGCTGACAAACGCTCGGCAGCTCCCACCGCTGACAAAACGAGGGCGCGCTGCTTGCTGCCGGCGACGGCGTTGTACTGTACTCACGGCGGTTCCGCGTCGCCTGCTGCCACAGGATGCGCGACACGTCCCTCGTCCACGCCAGCTTGAGCTCGGGCGTCGGCGCTTGCAGCACGAACGCGTCGCTCGACTTTCGGCGGCGGAACCAGATCTCGAAGCGCAGCCCTTCCTCGCCCACGCTCTCGGTGAGCCCCAGCTCCGCCGTCTGCCGGGTTTCACGTCGTCATCGCATCGTGAGCAAACGAGCGAACGAACGAGTGAACGAGCGAGCGCCATGCGCCGCCGACCGTGCCGCCGTTCGGTTCCGTTTGCTACAATCCTGGAACTAGGACTTTCGTCACGCGCAAACCAGGGGGGGCAGGGCCGGCTCCTCCCAGAGGTTGACACCTTCCCCGCCTGACGGCAGCCACGGACGACCCTGGCCACCCACGGTCACCTCTCACCGACCCAGTTGAGCCCGTTTCACACCGAGCAGCATTTCGAGCGCGTTTTCGTTTCGCCGGTTTAACCGGGGCGAGAGGGGCGAGAGGGGCGAGAGGGGCGAGAGGGGCGAGAGGGGCGAGAGGGGCGAGAGGGGCGAGAACTCGAGAGGCCAGGATGGGGCCCGGCCCCGCACCACCGAATGTTCCCTCTTAGGCCCGGCCAAATTCACTCTGCTTGGCGCTATTATGGTGGTGGGGGGGGGTCAAACCCCCCCACCTCCCCCCTCCCCCACCGGCCTTGCCGGGCCTTGCCGGGCCTTGCCGGGCCTGGTGCCGCACCTTAAATGAGCTCTTGTACGCGTAGACATCCTGCACTCCCTCGGCACGCTTGGTCTTGCTGAAGAGCACCAGCTCCTGGAAGAGGAACACCCTGCGCTGCATCTTCTTGCGGCCGTGCCACACCACAAACTCCTCCTGACGCAGCAACTGGCCCTGCTCTTTGAGGTTCACCTGCAAGCGCACGCACAACAACGACAAAGATCCCCACCCGTATAGCATTAACCAGACTGCTGGGGCAAGTGCTGTTAGCGAGCAGCACCTGTGAAGGCTACCGGCACTGTGGCACACGACGGGTTGGGTTGGCCAGCACCACGCCCGGCCGCCTTTGTCTCCCCAGTGGCGATGTTTACACACGGCACGGGGTCCTCCTTTCAGGCCGAATCAACACAGGGGGTGGCCCAAGACCGGCTTCGGATCCACGTCGCTGGTGTTGACTGTGAGCGGGACTCGAAGTCGTGTCGCCGGGCTCACAGCGCAGCGCGCGAACCGTTGCTGCGGCACTGCTGCTCCCACAAACACACGCGGACGTCGATGCCTTGAAGAGCCCAGGCGGGTGGTAGGCCTCGGCAAGGTAAGGCAATTTACCCTTTTTACCGGGTAAAAGGGTAAAGGGTAAAGGTGTCGACATGCCAAGGGGTAAGGTAAAGGGCAGGGTAAAGGTAGCTCGGAAGAATTACCCGGTAAGGTAAAGGTAGCGCGAAGTATTAACCGGTTGAGCGTGGACAATTAGACCCAAGCCGAAACATAACATAAAAAAAAGAAAGTTGATAAATATTTTATTTTTATGATAGAATATAGTAGTGTCATCAGTATGACATAAGTATACCAAGTTTGCAGTCGATAGTCAATGCCACATTAGGAAGTGGGTTAAAATTGAGTTACAAGATTTGAGGATACGACGACGACAACAACGACAACAACAACAACATCAACAAGCGTGTAAAATTGGAATCATCGAGAGTATTCTATATGAATAAAGCGCTCGACCCGTCATTTACCGTTACAAACCTGTTTCATGTGTAGTAGTTCCCTAGTGATTACCCTGTGATCGGGTAATTTGTATGGGGTAAGGGTAAAAGGTAGGGTAAAAGGTAGGCTCGTTGCATTTTACCTTTTACCTTTTACCTTACCTGCTAAAGGGTAAAAGGTAGGGTAGAGTGATTGTATTGTGGTAAGGTAAAAGGTAAGGTAAAGGTAGGCTCGTTGTTTTTACCTTTTAACTTTTACCTTACCTTGCCGAGGCCCAGCGGGTGGGGCGTATCCGCAAATCGGCAACTCTCAGACCAAGCGACCGAATGGCTAAATAGCGCGCGAGCGAATCTCGAAGAGTTGCTCGTCAAAGGTGGCAAGTCCGAAACTGTGAACTCTTTTTTTATTTAACCACGTAAGGCCCACAGAGCTTTTTAGCTCTTTTATCAGAAGTGATGTGGCCATCACAAATGATAGCCCGGCCAACGCGGCTTCGCATCGTGTGGAAATCTGCAGCAGCCACACACTCTGAACGCACGTTTCTAAATGCGGAGTGAGAAACCGAAGAGGATGCGGAGAAAAATCCACGCGACCACGGAGAGAGCGAGAGAGACACGCAAACTCCAAACATACAGCAGGCGTCAAGGTCGGGATCGAACCCACGACCTCCTGCACACCAGGCGAGGTAGTTAACATCTCCTAGCCACCGTGATGATGATGATGAGAGAGAGAGACACGCAAACTCCAAATATACAGCAGCAGGCATCAGGGTCGGGATCGAACCCACAACCTCCTGCATACCAGGCGAGGTAGTTAACATCTCCTAGCCACCGTGATGATGATGAGAGAGAGACACGCAAACTCCAAATATACAGCAGCAGGCGTCAGGGTCGGGATCAAACCCACGACCTCCTGCACACCAGGCGAGGTAGTTAACATCTCCTAGCCACCGTGATGATGATGAGAGAGATACACGCAAACTCCAAATATACAGCAGCAGGCGTCAGGGTCGGGATCAAACCCACGACCTCCTGCACACCAGGCGAGGTAGTTAACATCTCCTAGCCACCGTGATGATGATGAGAGAGAGACACGCAAACTCCAAATATACAGCAGCAGGCGTCAGGGTCGGGATCAAACCCACGACCTCCTGCACACCAGGCGAGGTAGTTAACATCTCCTAGCCACCGTGATGATGATGAGAGAGAGACACGCAAACTCCAAATATACAGCAGCAGGCGTCAGGGTCGTGATTGAACCCACGACCTCCTGCACACCAGGCAAGGTAGTTAACATCTCCTAGCCACCGTGATGATGATGAGAGAGAGAGAGAGACACGCAAACTCCAAATATACAGCAGCAGGCGTCAGGGTTGGGATCGAACCCACGACCTCCTGCATACCAGGCGAGGTAGTTAACATCTCCTAGCCACCGTGATGATGAGAGAGAGAGACACGCAAACTCCAAATATACAGCAGCAGGCGTCAGGGTTGGGATCAAACCCACGACCTCCTGCACACCAGGCGAGGTAGTTAACATCTCCTAGCCACCGTGATGATGAGAGAGAGAGACACGCAAACTCCAAATATACAGCAGCAGGCGTCAGAGTCGGGATCAAACCCACGACCTCCTGCACACCAGGCGAGGTAGTTAACATCTCCTAGCCACCGTGATGATGAGAGAGAGAGACACGCAAACTCCAAATATACAGCAGCAGGCGTCAGAGTCGGGATCAAACCCACGACCTCCTGCACACCAGGCGAGGTAGTTAACATCTCCTAGCCACCTCGAACCCACGACCTCCTGCACACCAGGCGAGGTAGTTAACATCTCCTAGCCACCGTGGTCGCACGGTGGGGGAGGCAGTGGGGGGGGCGTGGGGTGGCACTCACGTCACACTCGCGGATGGCGTCCATGGCCAGGAGGTCGTTTCCGTGCCGTAGCTGGAACTTGACGAGATCCAGCGCGGCGCGCAGCTCCTCCAAGTCCTGCTCGGAGGCGGCGCCGGTGGCGGCGGCGGGGGGGGGGGCGTCCGGAAGGGGGGGGGAGGAGGGGCCCCCCCCCAAAACCACGCCCGCCGACTCTGCTCCCGCGCTCTCCTTGATCATGTCGCGAAGCAGCAGCGCGTACTTGCTCATGCGCTGGATGGGCTTGAGGAGGTACGAGGCCAGGTCCATCTTGTCCTCCAGCTCCAGTTGTTTCCGCTGCGCACGCGGCGACAACGACGACGACGGACAGCACACCGGTCGGTGGGCGTGGCGAGAGACGACGGGCAGAGGTCGCAACCGGGTACCCGATACCCGTACCCTACCCGAT
>NC_136337.1:3328970-3335316 GCF_964198595.1 Lampetra fluviatilis | reverse complement strand
TTTGACTGCTTGTGTTGTGGTTATTGCAAGCATGATGCCTTGTATAAAGGTGTCAGTTTTGTATCAGTTTAAAAGGGTAAAAACCTACTACTATATTGGGGATGTTTGGCCAGCCCCGTTTAAAGAGCGTTCCGTACACGCGGGAGGAAACCAATGCCCGTTGCCACATTTAAACAAAACGGCACCACAAACTACTCAATTTAGATCGCGCACAACAACATCCCCTCAATGCAACGCACACACCGGTGCGTGCCTTCGTGCCCGTCGCCCCCCGTGCCGCAAGAACGACAGGGCCAACAAACGCCAAACGTAGCGAGTGATTGCGATCGCTTAACACTGGTCAACAAAAAAAAAGCATTTTTTTCTGGCCTGGACTTTTGCAGCTGTTTTAGACTAATTTCAGGGTGCCGATTCCAAATTTGATCTCAGATTTGCTCTATCACATCTCATTTTTAAATGCTTTATATTAAGTTCACTTGCTTGCTTGCTTGCGCGCTTACGACCGTGCAAATCTTTCGGTCGTTTTTTTTACCCACTTCCCGTGATCCAATCGAGCTGACATTCTGCACACAGACTTGTTGTGCGTGACAATTCATTTTCGTGAAAATGTTTATCCAAAATGTTACACTTTTTAGGAAAAAATAAATTCTATTTAATTACCAATTGCTTAATGGTGGCAGGCAATCATCTGACCCATAGGTGGCAGCCATCTCAAGCCAGAGGACGAGAGGACTCTAGCCGCCACGCATATAAAGGATTTATAGTGAAAAACTTTGTTTTTACGGGTTAATTTTTTATGCTATCGGCATACCCCATTTTCATTGATTTTACCCGAAATTAACTCTGTCACTTATGATCGCAAGTTGTTGCGAGTCAGTGACTGCTTTAGTGTTAAAATATGGTGCTGTATTTTTAGGATAGTGTGTTTATCATATAATTTTACGTAGATATCCACATTTATTTAATATTTTTCTTCTGCAGTTTTTATTGAAAATGAAATATTTGATACCTGATGTGATAGACAAAAACTGATGCCAGATTTGGAATCAGCACCCCAAAATTACCTTAAAACCGTTGGAATACCTTATGCCAGAAAAAGTGTGTTGACCAGTGTCATCTAATTGAAAAATCTGCCTTTTCCCGTTTCGCGTGCACAACAGAAGGGCCCCCCCCCCCCCCCCCCGCTCATGAATTATACAACGGCGTCCTGACATTTAAAACTGTCTCCGCTTGTGGTCGCCACTGGAATAATCAACGAATCTATTCCCCACTGCCCAGGTGTGGGCTCCGCCAGGTGTGGCGTTTCTCAGCCTTGAGGCCCAAAAACGTCGAAACACAGCCTGATAAAAAGTTGCACGAATAAAAGGGAGGCTTGCTTCCCCCCCTCCCGCTCCACCCGTGCCCACCGCCCCTGCCCACCCATCGTCCTTGCCACCACATCCAGCCCAGGACAGCCCCGCACAGAGCCAATCGGTGTGCAAGAAACAGCCTTGCCGAGGCTTGCCCGGATAAACGAGCCGCAGTAGCGGCTAAGCCATCCGTGAGGCCGCTCTGATCCAGAGTTCAGCAGCCAGGCCGCCTCCCGGGTGCGTGTCATATCATCATCGTGGAGCGCCGTGATCCGTGAGCAAATGTAAGTCTCTGGGCAATGTTCGTAGGTAGTTGCTGAGCCATTGATGGGACCAACTGCCACTAGGAGGGGGGGTTTACCCCTTTGAAATATGCTGAGATGAGACTGCCCTTTAAAAATATACATGTATAGAGCAAAAGCTCTCCACAGTAGAGGTTTTTGAGTTAGTTTGCGTGAATATAAATCTGTCGTTAAACCCACCATCACCACCACCACCACTCGTCACAGCCAATTAGTAAGATTTGCCACGTAAATAAAACGTGCCAATTCGTTACTCGTTCAGCACACCCGGCGTGTCGGAGAGTAAACCCACAACATCCACAATTCAAAGTGAACATTCGAATTGCCGTCTCTGACCGACGGCGGTCAATAGAGCATTGCCGGATGGCGAATTGCCCGATAACAACGGAGCTTTCAGCCGCAAAGAGAAAAATAATTCGCGCCGCCTGCATTCAAACCGCGCGCGCCCGTCACTCACGTGTCGCAGGAAGCAGTGGCTCACGCGTAGCGGGTGCACGGCGCACTGCTCCAGCTCGCGCTGGAAGTAGCCCTCGTGGAAGCGGAGGATTCCGCGCAGGTTCCCGAACAGCGCGTTCTGTCGGCCGCGCAGCTCCGCCGGCGGGGGCGGCGTCGTGGCGCCCGGCCCGTCGAGCTCCGGCACGTAGTGCTCCACCACGAAGGCCAGCGCCCGCACATACTCGCGCTCCGTGTCGATCATCTCCGCCACCACGTGACGGAGCTTGCTGCGGCGGCGGCGGCGAGAAAAGCGCGAGTGAGACGGACCGAACGCGAGTTGCGCGGGGGGAAACGGGCGACCCTGCTGCGCTGGCAAGTCATCATGGGACAGATCCCAGGTCAGAGGTCGCAATCGGGTACCCGATACCCGTACCCTACCCGATACCCGGCTACCCGTACCCGGCCGGGTACGGGTAGCCGTTTGCGACCCTGGTGCGGCCGGGTACGGGTAGGCCGTGAGTCACTGGTGAGTAACCGTTTGTCACTCATTTCCCAACGTCTTGTCTCTTCTCACAATTCAAGTTCCTAGAATCAACCCACCCGCGCCTGCAACATGGCTTCATCCCAGAGGTCGCAATCGGGTACCCGTACCCTACCCGATACCCGGCCGGGTACGGGTAGGGTACGGGTAAGCCGGGTATCGGGTAGGGTACGGGTACCCGTTTGCGACCCTGGTGCGGCCGGGTACGGGTACAGGTAAGGAATCAAAACCCGTTTGCGACCTCTGCCCCAGGTGCCACGGGTTCACTTAAGGATGTTCAACCACCACACCGCAAGTGACGATAGCACGCTCACTCACGAATCCGCTCTTCACGCCCAGCGACTCAAGAACACACTCGACAACAATCGCCGTTCGCCGCCGAGTGGCGGTGACGACGCCGTGGATCCTATGCCGGGCTAGGCGCACCTTGAGGCCACGGAAACTGTTGGAAGGTTCGCAAACAGGAGGTCTCGAGACCGGCCCAGCTGCCATAGGTTGAATGAGACGACTGGCAGATGCACTGTGCCAATGATCCCCTGTATTGCCCTGAACAGGCCGTTGGTGCAAGTGCTGTTAGCAAGCACCGATAAAGGCCGGCAAGGTGCATGTGCGGGTCGTGTGACCAGCAGCCAACCCTTCTTTTGTCTCACCAGTGCAGATATTAACCCACTGCACCAGGATATCACCTGAACATCGGACAATTAATCTGATTTCGTGGGTTTGATTCCCGGCTAGGGCTATGGGAATCAAACTCAGGTCGACGGGTTCATATGGCAATCTGCAAACCATTGCTTCACCACTCCCTGTCCACAAAAGGTCCGCTATGTAACCTACACAGGCGGTTGGGGTAAGTGCTGTTAGCGTGTTTTAAGCCACCCGGCAATCCACAAGTTTTTGTGAGTGTCGCTAGTTGGAGGGCGACTGCCTCCAACTATCCAGTAGTGTCCTTCACGAGCCTCCACAGAGGTCGATCTTGACACCGCTGATACAGGTCATCGCCAAGGCTTTACAGGGTCGATCGACCGAGATAACTGGCAGCTCCCCCCCCCCCCACTCTCGCACGGTGCCGACTGTGGCACACATACGCGCACAAGCGCTCACTCGCTGCCCGAGCGAGAGCGTCGCCCCACTCACCTCCCGCGGCTGTGGCTCTCCGTCTCGGAGAAGCGGCGCTGCACGGGCGCCACGGGCAGGCTGCCCGAGCGAAGGAGCGCAGGCCGGCGGTGCGTGGGCGACGGCTGCTGACTTCCTGCCTGCTGCTGCTGGTGTTGTTGTTGCTGCTGTTGGGAGCGAAAGACAAGCGGGAAAGAAAAGAAATGTATCTTTAACTTCTTTCGTGCCATTCGTAGCCAACCGTGCTAGTCGGAGGTTCGGGGGTGGGGACAAACTGAACACAAAATGCAGTTCTAACGAAACAAAATGACATCGATTATGTGACAAGGGCGATTTCTAATCATCGCATCGGCGGAGCGAGGGTGGGCGAGGTGTGTCCGGTCATCCGCGGGGGGTCAACGCTGTCCCCACGTGGCTTCTCACAACAGGATCCCACCAAGGGGAACCGTTGGAAGCCCAGCGACAACAACAACGACAACAACGACGACCACGACGTCACGACCGCTACTCACGCTCGAGTGCAGGGCGCTGTGCGATGCCGACCGCGGCAGGAAGCCGGTCTCCACGGCCACCGTGCTGCCCACCTCGAGCCCTCGGATGTAGACCCCCGTGTTGCCGCGCCGCAGCACGGGCTCGCGGTGGTACAGGCCGCCGGCGGTGGCGGCGCTGCCGCCCAGCGCCTCCATGCTGCGCCCGATGCCGGCGTCCATGCTGTGCACCTTGACGAGCCTCCGCAGGGGCGGTCGAGCGCCGCCCTGCTGCTGCTGCTGCAGCTGCTGCTGCTGCTGCAGCTGCTGCTGCGCCTGCTGCTGCTGCAGCTGCGCCTGCTGCTGCTGCTGCTGCTGCGCTCGCGAGCCGCCGCCGCGGGCTGAGGGCGACCTGGCGGGACTCCGCTGCGGTGAGCGCGCCGCACCGTCGCCACGGGCGACCGCGTCCCCGTCGATCGACTCGAGGGCGCTCATGCTCCTGCGCCAATCGGCGGCGGCGGCGGGCGGCTGCCCGTCGGCGCGGTCCTCCGCCGCCCGCAAGGGCCTGCGCTTGTCGCGCAGCAGCACCGCCTTGCAGTTGGCGAGGAACGAGTGCGCGTGCTCCAGGGCGAAGCCGGAGCGAGCTTCCCTGCCGGCCTTCCTGGCGGGGCGCGCGTCGCCCGAGCCGTCCCGAGGGTCGAGCCCACCCACGGGCGCGCTCAGCAGCCGCCCCTCCCTGTGGCCGGCGAGGGGCGGCGGCGACGGCCGTTCCGCGGCCGGCCCCCCGAACTCGGACCGCTCGTCGACGCGCATGTCGTTGACGCTGTAGCATCGCTGCCGGGATTCGCTCTTGGGCGCGGGGCTCGGCGTGTCCGCAGCCTCGGGGTCTGCCGCATCATCCCCCGCGGGGTCGCCCACCATGCGGTCCGACGTCCAGTAGTCCATCCCCTTGAAGACCAAACTCTCCAGCGATTCGCGTTCTTGCCGGCGGGAGTCACGGCGCGCCCCCACGGGCTGGTCCGCGCGCGAGCTCTCCGGCGACCCGTCCGACGCATCCCCGCCGAACGCGTCGGCCTCCCGACCCTCCGCCGGCGACGCGACGCTGTCCCCGCGGCCGCGCGGGCGGTGGCCCCCCGCGGCGGCCGTCCGGAGCGCCGCCTCCAGCTTGCGCGAGAAGGCCTGGCCGGCCTCGCGACACTTGCCCCGGGCAAACTGCAGCTGGCGCAGGGCGCCGGAGTGGCCGGCGTCGCGCGCCAACCCCCGCGCCACCTCCTCCATCTCGGCAAACTCGGCCGCCGGGATGTCGGGGCTGCGCCGGGAGAGCGCCTCCAAGCGCCTCACCACCGCCTCCGCTGCGACGTGCTTCTCCGCGGCGGTGGCGGTGCCGGTGGCGGCGGCGTCACGGAGAGAGTGAAGCCTCGCCAGGCCGCGGATCCGCTCCAAGGACCACGCGTATGCCTGCGGGGAGGAGGGGGGGGGGGGGAAGAGCGATTAGGACAAAACTCGTGCGGTCGTATTTGCAAATATTCCTCTTTGCCCAAGTTTTATAGAACAGCCTGCCTTTCGACAGCGCGAGACCCGAACAGCGACACAGCTGTTACGCTCTGGTTTGCGTGTGCATCGGGGTGTCATCGTGACCCCCCCCCCCCCCCCACACGTTACAGACAAGACGTACAGACACCGGCGAGCCTAATACGTGAACTCTGTGAAACTGGAGTTCGAAAAACGACACGGACAACAGGGTCGTTCCGTCTTTTTTTTCTGAGCAGTGCGTGACGATCTCCCTCGCGCCTCCTCCAAGGGCTTCTTTAGTCACGAACATCAAACAAACCCCGAGCTTCTCGCGACCTGCTCGGAAGCCGAGCCACGGCAAGCAGCTTTACCTTCGGCTCAGAGCCACTCGCAATACGTAACCTGCGCTCATAAAACCACGGCAAGCGTCATTTGCTTCGATTTAAATTTGAGGATTAATTACACACTTGGCGTCGACGGTTGGGTAGTTGAAGCACGCGCCCGGGCTTGCTGCGCGACACTGTCTCGGCGGGGCGGTGACGCGGATGCTCGCGGTTCGAATCTGGCGGGCTGCCCGGGTTAATACTGCGGTGCGTGTGTGCGTGTGTGTGAACTGCAATGCGAACG
>NC_136337.1:3058970-3323970 GCF_964198595.1 Lampetra fluviatilis | reverse complement strand
GCAACTCAGTGGCGTCGGCGGCGGCGGCGACGGAGCCGCCACGGAATGTCGCGACGACGCTGCGCAACTATCGCCCTCGCGCCTGGCACCGATGCTGCCTGGACGCGTCTGCCACACATCCCCGATACGACGGCGGCGGCGGGGGCGGCGGTGACGGCACCCTGCAGCTGAATTGGCAGCGGGGAATATCGCAGCCGCGTGGGAGGGGCTGGCTAAGGGGGCGAGCTCGGCACACGGGGGAGGGGGGGGGCTCCCTTTCGATGTGGGCGAAGCTTTGCCACGACAGAAATGCCGGAGCCATCGGTAGAATATACCCTTAGTTCTTTTGGTAAAGTCACCGTGTAGGTAAACAATGAAATTAAAATTAATAAAAAATAAAATAATAAAATCACGACATCAAGCGAATCTGGCTGTGACGGTCCCACCTGATGACGGAGACTTGTGTCGCCTCCGAAACGTCGTGATTTTATTGTTTTATTTCTAATTATTTTAATTTCATTTTTTACCCACGTGACTTTACCTAAAGAACTAAGAGTATGAATCCTTGCAGTCACGAAACTTCAAATCTACAGCCATCGGGAGAAGCTGCAGACGGTACCAGGGCTGGGGTGAGGGGGGGGGCGGGGTGGATGGGGTGAGGGGGGGGCGGGGTGGCTGGGGTGAGGGGGGGGTGGCTGGGGTGAGGGGGGGGGCGGGGTGGCTGGGGTGAGGGGGGGGGGCGGGGTGGCTGGGGTGAGGGGGGGGGCGGGGTGGCTGGGGTGAGGGGGGGGGGTGGCTGGGGTGAGGGGGGGGTGGCTGGGGTGAGGGGGGGGGCGGGGTGGCTGGGGTGAGGGGGGGGCGGGGTGGCTGGGGTGAGGGGGGGGGCGGGGTGGCTGGGGTGAGGGGGGGGGCGGGGTGGCTGGGGTGAGGGGGGGGGCGGGGTGGCTGGGGTGAGGGGGGGGGGTGGCTGGGGTGAGGGGGGGGTGGCTGGGGTGAGGGGGGGGGCGGGGTGGCTGGGGTGAGGGGGGGGCGGGGTGGCTGGGGTGAGGGGGGGGGGGCTGGGGTGAGGGGGGGGGGCCCTGCACCACCGAATGTCCCTTCGGCCTGGCCAAGTTCACTTTGCTTCGTGCTGTGAATCTCTGTTATGGTGCCCCCCCCCCTCCCCACACAGACACGACTACCCTACTGGGCACCTACGAAAGTAGCTGGAGCTGAGCCTGGGATGTACTCACCACCACTGTGTCAACCACTGTGCCACCGCTCCAACAACAACAACAACCACAGCCACCGTTCACCACTAAGTTGCGGTGACGCCACCCTCGGCGCTCCTGTGCCAGGCCAGGTGCACTTTGAGGCCACGTGAATTGTCGAAGTCTCGCAGATGGACCAGACTGGAAGATGCCCCCGCTCCCCACACAAACACACTCACACACTAAATTTTGATTTCGTGACTGCAGGGATTCATCTTCTTGGCTCTTTCGGTAAATTCACGTAGAATGGAAATAATAAAATAATTCTCACGACGTTTCGGCCACAACGCAAGCGGCCGTCCTCAGGTGAAGAACAGGTCTGTCGATAATTCTTCTTCACCTGAGGACGGCTGCTTGTGTTGCGGCCGAAACGTTGCGAGAATTATTTTATTATGTTTTATTGTATTATTATTTTATTATTTCCATTCTACGTGACTTTACCGAAAGAACCAAGAAGACACACACACACTCTTTACACTCTTTACGCGCAGATGCATTTACAAGAGGATCAGTCGTGTCTACGTGCACACGCACGGCATAATTTGTGCCCGCTGGACAACGATTGGGGCGACGACATCAAAGAAGGGGCCCTAACCTGACTGTGCAAGGGGTAAATACACTGGAAAGCTGGATTTATGCACAGTCTTCATATATTTCGATTTAAAGCTTTCGTGACTGCAGGGATTCATCTTCTTGGTTCTCTCGGTAAAGTCACGTAGAAGGGAAATAATAAAATAATAAAAATAAAACATAACAAAATAATTATCACGAACGTTTTGGCCACAACGCAAGCAGCCGTCTTCAGGTGGAGAACTCTGCCTTCTCAACAGACCTGTTCTCCACCTGAAGACGGCTGCTTGCGTTGTGGCCAAAACGTTCGTGAGAATTATTTCGTCACGTTTTATTTTTATTATTTTATTACTTCCCTTCTACGTGACTTTACCGAAAGAACCAAGAAGAGTCTTCATATAAGCAACTCATCCTCACGCTACACTGGCGGGGAGGTCACGGGGAGAGGGGTAGGAGGGTGGTTACCGACAGGGCAAGCAAGGCCTGATTTCAGCACGCTACTCAGGACATAAGCAGCACCACGTGGCCGCCTTGCCACCCGAGATGTGCGCTCGTATCCATCCCTTCCTGGGCCTCGCTCACCCTGTCCAGGAAGGTGTAGAGCCGCACGGCCTGCTGAACGTGGGCCCGCCGGCTCTCCAGGCGGCGGCGGAAGTCGTCGGCGAGCGGCCGCAGCTCCCGCGCGGTCCTGGCGCACTGCTCCAGGCCGGGCTCCGCGTCGTTAAACGGCTCCAGCTCCCGCACGACGTCGTCGGCGTCGTCGCAGCGCTCCTGCACAACGCAAACATCGTCGTCAGCACGGTCGTCATCATGGTCGTCGTTGTCGGCGTCATTGTCGACGTTGTCATCGACATCGCAGACGTCGTCATCGTCGTCGTCATCGTCATCAACGTCGTCAACATCAACGTCATCGTCGTCGTCAACGTCGTCAACGTCGTCATCGACATCGTCGTCAACGTCGTCATCGTCGTCAACATCAACGTCGTCGTCAACGACGTCATTGTCAACGTCATCAACGTCGTCATCGACATCGTCGACGTCGTCATCGACATCGTCGACGTCGTCATCGACGTCGTCATCGACATCGTCGTCATCAACGTCGTCATCGTCGACGTCATCAACGTCGTCGTCATCAACGTCGTCGTCATCAACGTCAACGTCATCGTCAACGTCGTCACCATGGTCGTCATTGTCAACGTCATCAACGTTGTCATCGACATCGTCATCGACATTGTCGTCATCGTCGTCAACATCAACGTCGTCGTCAACGTCGTAGTCATCGTCAACTAAATCGTCATCGTCGTCGTCAGCATCGTCAACGTCAACGTCGTCACCATCGTCGTCGTCGTCGTCATCAATGTCGTCCACTGAGCTACGTGTAGCTCTTTTTCAGAAGCGGCTTATCACGTGTGAAAATGTACAGCAGCCAAATAAACGCACGTTGATTCTAAATGTTGAGGGTAAAACCGGAGGACCTGCAGAACATGCAAACTCCAAATATGCAACAGGCATCAGCAGGGGTTGGGACCGAACCCACGACCTCCTGCATAGCAAGCGAGGGAATTAACATCTCGCCACGGCGGCTCAACTACAACGATGTGACGACGTGGGGGTTTGTTTCTGGATCACCTTGGCTCTGGCGTAGAAGCTCTGGAACTCCTGGTGAGCGGTGCGCAGGCAAGCCAGAGAGTCTGGGAGAGCGTCCGTACACCGCAGTCCGACCTCTCCCTCTTGCTCCAGCCAGCTTTGCGCCTGAACACCACGCAGAGTCACGGGGGCGGCGAGCGACGTTTGCTTCGGCGACTTGATTTTTTTCTTACGAGCGTGAACTTTAATCTGCGGCGATTGCACGTGCGCCGAACCACATCGCTCCCCCCCAGCCCTCCACCGTGCTCCTCAATCAGCCCAACTATCCGGCCACCAGAGGTCGCAAACGGGTTTTGATTCCTTACCTGTACCCGTATTCGGCCGCACCAGGGTCGCAAATGGGTACCCGTACCCGGCCGGGTACGGGTACCCGTTCCCTATCCGTACCCGTACCGTACCCGTACCCTACCCGAAATGAGTGACAAACGGTTACTCACCAGTGACTCACGGCCTACCCGTACCCGGCCGCACCAGGGTCGCAAACGGGTAGCCGTACCCGGCGGGGTACGGGTAGCCGGGTATCGGGTAGGGTACGGGTATCGGGTACCCGGTTGCGACCTCTGCCAAGTCTTCACGACTCTTTTTCCAGGAGGGTCCCACCAAGTCTTTCGCAGTAGGGGGCGATGATTGCCGCGCCAAACCCCAGCGGTGCCATTTTTTTAAATTAGAACCACGACGCTGGCACGCAATGGCCGCCTCATTCAGAACCAATGACTCACACAGAGACCCATAGACTCATACGGAGATCAATAGACTCACATACAGAACCATAGACTCACATAGAGACCCATAGACTCACATCACACGGATCTAGAGATTCCCATACAGAGCCATACACTCACATAGACGTCCATAGACTCACAGAGATCTATAGACTCACATACAGAACCACTCGCATAGACACCCATAGACTCACACAGAGATCTACAGATTCATGTACAGAGCCATACACTCACATAGACACCCAGAGACTCACACAGAGATCTACAGATTCATGTACAGAGCCATACACTCACATAGACACCCATAGACTCACACAGAGATCTACAGATTCATGTACAGAGCCATACACTCACATAGACACCCATAGACTCACACAGAGATCTACAGATTCATGTACAGAGCCATACACTCGCATAGACACCCATAGACTTACACACATCTCCATAGATCCACATACAGAACCATAGACTCGCATAGACACCCATAGACTCACACAGATCTATAGATTCACATTTAGAGCCATACACTCACATAGACACCCATAGACTCACACAGAGATCTACACATTAATCTACAGAGCCATACACTCGCATAGACACCCATAGACTCGCACAGCGATCTACAGATTCATGTACAGAGCCATACACTCACATAGACACCCATAGACTCACACAGAGATCTACACATTAATCTACAGAGCCATACACTCGCATAGACACCCATAGACTCACACAGAGATCTACAGATTCATGTACAGAGCCATACACTCACATAGACACCCATAAACTCACACAGAGATCTACAGATTCATGTACAGAGCCATACACTCACATAGACACCCATAGACTTACACAGAGATCTACAGATTCATGTACAGAGCCATAGACTCACATAGACACCCATAGACTCGCACAGCGATCTACAGATTCATGTACAGAGCCATAGACTCGCATAGACACCCATAGACTCGCACAGCGATCTACAGATTCATGTACAGAGTCATAGACTCGCATAGACACCCATAGACTCACACAGAGATCTACAGATTTATGTACAGAGCCATAGACTCGCATAGACACCCATAGACTCACACAGAGATCTACAGATTCATGTACAGAACCATAGACTCGCATAGACACCCATAGTCACACAGAGATCTACAGATTCATGTACAGAACCATAGACTCGCATAGACACCCATAGACTCGCACAGCGATCTACAGATTCATGTACAGAACCATAGACTCGCATAGACACCCATAGACTCACACACATCTCTATAGATCCACATACAGAACCATAGACTCACACAGACACCCATAGACTCACATAGACACCCATAGACTCACATAGACACCCATAGACTCACATAGACACCCATAGACTCGCACAGCGATCTACAGATCCACACGCGCAAGCGGGCCTTACCTGCGTGGCCCTCTTCTGCAAGGGCCAGTACGCCAGCAGGCGGTCGAGGCGGTGCGCGCAGGCGTTGGACAGCATCACGAGGTTGTGCACCTGCTCCTCCGCCTGCCCGTACAGCCGCGTCGCTCTCTCCACCGCGTCTCTGGGGGAGGGAGGCAGAACGTGGGGCGGTCGACTTAGCATCCACCGCCGCGAACGTGCTCGTCCGTTCGCGAACGTGCGAGCGCGCTGCTTGCCGCCATCGCCGCCACCGCCGTCATCGCCGCCGCCGTCATCGCCGCTGTCGTGGTAGCCCAGCGGTGGTGCGTTTTGCCGCCTGTCGCAGAGGCTCCACCACTCCCTGCCACCACAGTTGGCACAGCAGGGGGCACAGCTGGTGCATCTGTCAACTCGTCTCGGTCAGTCAACACGTGGCACCTGCTGGCTCTGTCACGTGACTTCCTGTCAGCGAGCCTTCGACACTTCACGTGGCCTCGGAGTGCACCTGGCCTGGCACAAAGCCGTGGTGACGTCACCACCGTGTAGCAGATAGCATGCCGCACTACGAACCCGGCGACCCGAGTTCGATTCCAACTCACGGCCACCACCAGTGACGATATTCTGAACCGGTCCTGGGCCTCCCCTAGGCCGACACAGCCTCAAATGAGTACCTGGTGCGGTGTGTAAACATCACCAATGGGGAGACAAAGGCGGCCGGGCGTGGTGTTGGCCACCCACCCCCTCGTGTGCCGTGCCGGCCTTCATAGGTGCCACTCGCTAACAGCACTTGCCCCACCAGTCTGTTACAGGCTACTCGGGGGATCTTTGTCTTTGGCACGTTCTTCAGAGTGTGCGTGAGTGTGTGTTGAGCCAGTGCGTGCGAGTTGAGAGTGTGTGGTGTTTGTATTCTCTCCCCCTGGCTCTGCGTGGGGTTCCCTCTGGGGATCTCATCTTTCCTCCCACAGCGCGAAAAATGTTCGCTGGTTCATGGCCAAAGAGACATGCCAACGCTGAAAAACTAACCTGCAGACGACTCGCCCAGGAGATCACGCACAGCAGCGACATCGCTAAACATTTGGCAGGACCCTCCCGAAAAAAAAGTCTTGAGACTCGGTTCAGCGTTCCTGAATGATAATAAAAATAAGAGGAAGAAATATCCCACGCACCCTGAACAAAAAGTCTTGAGACTCACCGAAAGAAGAGGTTAAATATTTCTTTAAATGTCAATTGGTGCCTTTCTGTTTGACAAGGGCCCCACTCTTGTTTCCGTCTCCGCTCTTTGCCGATTGTTTTCCAGCCCGGGACTCGCTTGAGAAAGGCAGAGAGCTTGCTCGCAGTCTCCAAGGACTCTCACTTGGCTCGGAAAACAGGGCGTGCTTTTATGCGTGCGCATGTGTGTGTGTGAGTGTGTGTTTGGGGAGCGGTGGTGTAGCGGTTAGCGCGCTGCGCTATGAACCCGGCGACCCGGGTTCGATTCCCGCTCACGGCTAACACCGGTGACGATTATCTGAACCGGTTCTGGGCCTCCCCTAGGTCGACTCAGCCTTAAATGAGTACCTGGTGCAGTGTGTAAACATTGCCACTAGGGAGACAAAGGTGGTCGGGCGTGGTCCTGGCCACCTACCCCCTCGTGTACCGTTCCGGCCTTCATAGGTGCTCGCTAACAGCACTTGCCCCTACAGTCTGTTAAGGCTATGCGGGGGATCTTTGTCTTTATCTTTGTGTAAGTGTGTACGTGTACGTTTTGTGGGGAGCGGTAGCGTTGCGCTACGATCACGGCGGCCCGAGTTCGATTCCCGCTCACGGTCACCACCAACGCCAGTGACGATTATCTGAATCGATCCTGGGCCTCCCCTAGGTCGACTCAGCCTCAAATGAGTACCTGGTGCGATGTGTAAACATCGCCACTGGGGAGACAAAGGCGGTCGGGCGTGGTGCTGGTCACCCCACCCCCTCGTGTGCCGTGCCGGCCTTAATAGGTGCTTCTCGCTAACAGCACTTGCCCCAACAGTCTGTTAAGGCTATGCGGGGGATCTTTGTCTTTGTATACGTTATGGGGAGCGGGAGTGTATTTATGGATGTTGAACTTATTTTCGCACCACACACGGCTAACCGTGATAATGTGAGTGCAGCGTTTAGCGAGCCGCGCTACGAACCCGAGTCCGATCCCCGCTCACGGCCTACACCAGTGAGGAATACCATGAACCAGTCCTGGGCCTCCCCTAGGTTGACTCAGACTTAAATTAGTAGCTGGTGCGGGTTTGTAAACAGCAGCATCGAGGAGACAAAGGCAGCTGGGTGTGGTGACCGCCACATATACGCCTCGTGTCCCGTGCCGACCTTCATAGGTGCTGATCGCTAACAGCCCTTGCCCCGACAGTCTGCTACAGGCTACACGGGGGATCTTTTTAAATCCTTTATATTAAGTTCACTTGCTTGCTTGCTTGCGCGCTTACGACCGTGCAAATCTTTCGGTCGTTTTTTAACCCACTTCCCGTGATCCAATCGAGCTGACATTTTGCACACAGACTCGTTGTGCGTGACAATTCATTTTCGTGAAAACATTTTTCCAAAATTTTCAACATTTTAGGAAAAAAAAAATTATATTTAATTACCAATTGCTTAATGGTGGCAGGCAATCATCTGACCCATAGGTGGCAGCCATCTCAAGCCAGAGGACGAGAGGACTCTAGCCGCCCGTTTCAAAGACCAATGTGATAAAAATGAAACTCTTACTCAAGAAAAACAGAAATGAATAATAAAATAAAACCGATGCCACGCATATAAAGGATTTATAGTGAAAAACTTTGTTTTTACGGGTTAATTTTTTGCAACTGGACACCGCGTACATTAATGTTAAGTTACACACACACACACGCACATTCATCTGTATGCGTGCAGGCATGTGAACCCACAGTGCGGCATGTGCACGCATTTATTTATTAGTATTCCTACACTTGCTGAACCAGGAAATCCTCACTGAGTCTGAAGACTCGTTTACAGGAGGGTCCTGCCAAGACGTTATCAACAGGGGGGGGGGGGGGTGGGATTCTACTGCTGCTACTGCTGCTGCTGCGTGTGATCCCAATTTCAGGGGTAATCTTTCGGCTCTTGCGATGTTTTTTTGCTTTTGCCCAATACCACAGCTAGCTTTTATTTATTGACTAGCGGTAAGTACCCGGCGTTGCACGGGCGAAAAAGGCAGACACACATGTGGCTACACACACAAATCGACTCACACACATAAGAGTTACACACACAAATGGACTCACACATACATACATAGAGTGAACAACAACAAGCGCCATTCGCCACTAAGTGGCGGTGACGTCACCACGACGCTTGTGCCAGACCATGTGCGCCTTGAGGCCACGTGAAGTGTCGAAAGCCCGCTGGCAGGAGGTCACGGCGCAAACCCAGCAGGTGCCACGGGTCGACTGACTGAGATGACTGGCTGATGCACCACCTGTGGCCCCTACTGTGGCAACTCGCTGTGCTTTAGTCACCCAGCGCTCCGCTTGTTGTTGTGAGCGTCGCTCCTCCGCCCTCCGTTGTTGGAGGGCGACTAAATCAATCCGCGGCAGGGAACCGAGAAGAAGAACCCAGAGGACACCCGTTGCACGAGAGGTGAGCGCCCAACTACGCTGCATTCTACACAAGGGCAAAGGTCCCCCGGGTAGCCTTTACAGACTGTTGGGGCAAGTGCGGTTAGTGAGTAGCACCTATGAAGGCCGGCAATGCACACGAGGGGGTGGGTGGCCAACACTATACCCGGCCGCCTTTGTCTCCCCAGCGCTAGGTACTCATTTGAGGCCGAGTCAACATAGGGGAGGCCCAGGACCGGTTCAGATAATCGTCGCCGGGTTCGTAGCGCAGCGTAGCACTGACCTCTGCACCACCGCTACCCCCAACTGCATTACACACACGGTGTACACCACGGTGTTCGAGCGTTTCCATGACGCTCATCACCGAGTCTCAAGACCCTTTATTAGGAGGACCTTGCCAAGTTTTCGCAAGAGTGGAGATGATTGAACGGGATAATCCCAACTTCGCGAGCAGCTAATGAAGGCGGACACGGAGCAGCGACGACGAGGGGGGCGGCGGTGTGAGCGCCATCTCGCCCGGTCGCCTTTGCCTCCACCGGCGGCGATGTCTACACGCCGCACCAGGCACCCGTTGGAGGCCGAGTCGAAACACGCGTGTGTAACCTTCTTCTTGGTTCTTTCGGTAAAGTCACGTAGAAGGGAAATAACAAAATAATACAAATAAAACATGATAAAATAATTCTCACGACGTTTCGGCCACAACGCAAGCAGCCGTCCTCAGGTGAAGAACAGGTCTGTCGGAAAGACAGCGTCTGAGGACGGCTGCTTGCGTTGTGGGCGAAACGTCGTGAGAATTATTTTATTATGTTTTATTATATTTTATTTTTATTACTTTATTATTATTTCCCTTCTACGTGACCTTACCGAAAGAACGAAGAAGATGAATCCCTGCAGTCACGAAAGCTTTAACGCGTGTGTACGTTCGTCCCGCGTGCGTGCAAGTACGCGAGCCGGGAGCCCTGCGTAAACACGCGCGCGTGCGCTGCTAGCGCTTGTGCTGCTGCCGCTGCTGCCGCTGCTGCTGCTGCTTCTGCTTATGCGAAATGCGGAGCTGGAAGTGGCTCTCGCGGAGCGGCGTGGGCGTTGGTTGCACTCGGGGAGGAGGAGGAGAGCGGCTCGCAGGCCCCGTTCTGCCCTCGCGTGAGAACAGGCCGTGCTGTGTGCGGCGTCGGCCCCGCACTGGCACAGCTGTGCAAACCATCGCCCGCTTCCCTGCCAAGTGGCGTTGGTGCACGCTCCACCCGCCGCACCCTTCCCGCTACACGCTACCACCCACAATGTTGTGCCCCACCACGCCCTACTCCACCACAACCTACTCCACCACACCCTACTCCACCACGCTGGTGTGCTCCACCACACCCTACTCCACCACGCCCTACTCCACCACGCCCTACTCCACCACGCCCTACTCCACCACGCCCTACTCCACCACGCCCTACTCCACCACGCCCTACTCCACCACGCCCTACTCCACCACACCCTACTCCACCACACCCTACTCCACCACACCCTACTCCACCACACCCTACTCCACCACGCCCTACTCCACCACACCCTACTCCACCACACCCTACTCCACCACGCCCTACTCCACCACGCCCTACTCCACCACAACCTACTCCACCACGCCCTACTCCACCACAACCTACTCCACCACACCCTACTCCACCACACCCTACTCCACCACACCCTACTCCACCACGCCCTACTCCACCACAACCTACTCCACCACACCCTACTCCACCACACCCTACTCCAATTCAACCTACTCCACCACACCCTACTCCACCACGCTGGTGTGCTCCACCACACCCTACTCCACCACGCCCTACTCCACCACGCCCTACTCCACCACGCCCTACTCCACCACGCCCTACTCCACCACGCCCTACTCCACCACGCCCTACTCCACCACACCCTACTCCACCACACCCTACTCCACCACACCCTACTCCACCACGCCCTACTCCACCACAACCTACTCCACCACGCCCTACTCCACCACAACCTACTCCACCACACCCTACTCCACCACACCCTACTCCACCACAACCTACTCCACCACACCCTACTCCACCACACCCTACTCCACCACACCCTACTCCACCACGCCCTACTCCACCACAACCTACTCCACCACACCCTACTCCACCACACCCTACTCCACCACACCCTACTCCACCACGCCCTACTCCACCACACCCTACTCCACCACGCCCTACTCCACCACACCCTACTCCACCACAACCTACTCCACCACACCCTACTCCACCACGCCCTACTCCACCACGCCCTACTCCACCACGCCCTACTCCACCACACCCTACTCCACCACACCCTACTCCACCACGCCCTACTCCACCACGCCCTACTCCACGACACCCTACTCCACCATGCCCTACTCCACCACGCCCTACTCCACCACACCCTACTCCACGACACCCTACTCCACCACGCTGGTGTGCTCCACCACACCCTACTCCACCACACCCTACTCCACCACACCCTACTCCACCACGCCCTACTCCACCACGCCCTACTCCACGACACCCTACTCCACCATGCCCTACTCCACCACGCCCTACTCCACCACACCCTACTCCACGACACCCTACTCCACCACGCTGGTGTGCTCCACCACACCCTACTCCACCACACCCTACTCCACCACACCCTACTCCACCACGCCCTACTCCACCACGCCCTACTCCACCACGCCCTACTCCACCACACCTACTCCACCACGCCCTACTCCACCACACCCTACTCCACCACGCTGGTGTGCTCCACCACACCCTACTCCACCACGCTAGAGTACTCCACCACACGTGGCCACCCTCACGACGCGCCTGTCGCGTCGCTCGCCGTCGTGGCGTCGACGTGGGTCGCTCGCTGCTCTCGACCCCGGACCCTGCGGCGCGAGTTGGATTCCGAGTCCCGGCGAACATCAGTGGCGAGTGAGACCTGAATCGGGGCAGAGCCCCCCAACCCCCCCCCCCAACCCGCCGCCACCCAGACCAACACCCACACACAGCGACCGGCACGGTGAAGTACGGTCAAACTACCCCTAATGACCCGAGACGGTAAGGATACGTCTGCATCCAGCAGCGGATTAACAAAGGGGTGCAAATTTGTTAAAACGCTACCGTTTAATATTCATCTAGCCCAGGGGTCGGCAACCAAAATAACAAGAAGAGCCATTTCTTTCCAATTCGGTACAAAATTCAGCATTTCAAGAGCCGCAATGCATCTGAGTACATACTGTACATACGTACATATCGTCAAGAAGCAGCCCGCAAAGAGCCGCATGCGGCTCCGGAGCCGTAGGTTGCCGACCCCTGATCTAGCCAAAGTAGTTGCACAGTAGAAGCTAAAAGCGCAGCCCCTGCAACTGCTCGCTCTCACGCCACTGCTGCCGGAAGGGCCTCCTCCACCAGAGGCAGTTCTGTAGAGCTCTTTCTAGAAGGAACTTGGCCTACTCTTTACCCCACCAACGAGCGACTTGCCGACCAATAGACTCACCGTGGCACTCACGTTTATACTCCAGGGCGCACGGAGGGCACGGAGATGGAACCGGTGGACGCCGGATTGCGAAGTCACCATTGCACACCAGGTAAGGCCCCCAACTGTGCTACGATACCAGCTGTTTTTCAGAAGGAGATCTGTGACTAGCGACGAATGACCGCTCCACAAAGGTGGCGCATCATCGTCGCGTGGAAATTTATGACAGCTAGCGAATACTCTGAACGCACGTTATTTCAAAACACGTGGATGGGAAAAAAATCAGAGGACCCGGACAAAAATCCACATGACCACCACTGGGAGAGAGAGAGAGAGAGGCCCTAACCCCTGCATATATACAGCAAGGGGTCAGGGTCTGGATCGAACCCACGACCTCCTGTAGACCAGGCGAGGCAGTTAACATCTCCTAGCCACCGTGATGATGATGAGAGAGAAAGACACACAAACTCCAAATATACAGCAGCAGGCGTCAGGGTCGGGATCGAACCCACGACCTCCTGTACACCAGGCGAGGTAGTTAACATCTCCTAGCCACCGTGATGATGATGAGAGAGAGAGACACGCAAACTCCAAATCTACAGCAGCAGGCGTCAGGGTCGGGATCGAACCCACGACCTCCTGCACACCAGGCGAGGTAGTTAACATCTCCTAGCCACCGTGATGATGATGAGAGAGAGAGACACGCAAACTCCAAATCTACAGCAGCAGGCGTCAGGGTCGGGATCGAACCCACGACCTCCTGCACACCAGGCGAGGCAGTTAACATCTCCTAGCCACTGTGGCGCCCCTGTTTGCCACCTGCTGCAGAGGTTCACGGTTCGAATCCGGCAGGCCGCCCTGGTTAATGCTGCGGTGGGTTGAGTGCCGTTAACGGCGGAAACACCACGTGCGATCGGCTTCACGACGGACGTTAACGATCCCCCTGGCATCGTTCGCAAGAGGAGTGAGGCAGTTGTGCTTACCGGTGTCACAGGCAACATTGTTGGCACGTTCGAAAAATTGCACCGCAAATGACTCGGTTGGAATCCACTCACCAATCGTCGCCCCCCAAGCGTCGCGCGATTTAGTCAGTGAAGATAGTCCCAGTCCCTGGTTCTAACACAGTGAGTGCAGGCAGACCCAGTCCCTGGTTCTAACACTGTGGGTGCAGGCAGACCCAGTCCCTGGTTCTAACACTGTGGGTGCAGGCAGACCCAGTCCCTGGTTCTAACACTGTGAGTGCAGGCAGACCCAGTCCCTGGTTCTAACACTGTGGGTGCAGGCAGACCCAGTCCCTGGTTCTAACACTGTGAGTGCAGGCAGACCCAGCCCCTGGTTCTAACACTGTGGGTGCAGGCAGACCCAGTCCCTGGTTCTAACACAGTGAGTGCAGGCAGACCCAGTCCCTGGTTCTAACACTGTGAGTGCAGGCAGACCCAGCCCCTGGTTCTAACACTGTGAGTGCAGGCAGACCCAGCCCCTGGTTCTAACACTGTGAGTGCAGGCAGACCCAGCCCCTGGTTCTAACACTGTGAGTGCAGGCAGACCCAGTCCCTGGTTCTAACACTGTGAGTGCAGGCAGACCCAGTCCCTGGTTCTAACACTGTGGGTGCAGGCAGACCCAGTCCCTGGTTCTAACACTGTGAGTGCAGGCAGACCCAGCCCCTGGTTCTAACACTGTGGGTGCAGGCAGACCCAGTCCCTGGTTCTAACACAGTGAGTGCAGGCAGACCCAGTCCCTGGTTCTAACACTGTGAGTGCAGGCAGACCCAGCCCCTGGTTCTAACACTGAGTGCAGGCAGACCCAGCCCCTGGTTCTAACACTGTGAGTGCAGGCAGACCCAGCCCCTGGTTCTAACACTGTGAGTGCAGGCAGACCCAGCCCCTGGTTCTAACACTGTGAGTGCAGGCAGACCCAGCCCCTGGTTCTAACACTGTGAGTGCAGGCAGACCCAGCCCCTGGTTCTAACACTGTGAGTGCAGGCAGACCCAGTCCCTGGTTCTAACACTGTGAGTGCAGGCAGACCCAGCCCCTGGTTCTAACACAGTGAGTGCAGGCAGACCCAGTCCCTGGTTCTAACACAGTGAGTGCAGGCAGACCCAGCCCCTGGTTCTAACACTGTGGGTGCAGGCAGACCCAGTCCCTGGTTCTAACACTGCGAGTGCAGGCAGACCCAGCCCCTGGTTCTAACACTGTGAGTGCAGGCAGACCCAGCCCCTGGTTCTAACACTGTGAGTGCAGGCAGACCCAGCCCCTGGTTCTAACACTGTGAGTGCAGGCAGACCCAGCCCCTGGTTCTAACACTGTGAGTGCAGGCAGACCCAGCCCCTGGTTCTAACACAACGGGCAGCAGGTAACACAGTGAGTGCAGGCAACACACAACACAGCGGAGCGCCAGGCAGAGCCCCCCCCTCCCCACCTGCAGTCGGGCGAGGCGGTGGTGCCGGCGCTCTCCTTGCGTAGACGCGCCAGCGTGGCACCACCCTCCAGCTGCAGGCCCACGAGGCGAGCGTCCTGCAGCGCCGCGCGCATCATGCGGCCCTGCCTCTCCCGCTCGGCCGCCGCCTCCTGCGCCGCACGCCGGGAGGAGAGTGGGGAAGACCCGGCGAGAGGTGGTGGGTGGTGGTGGTGGTGGTGGGTGGTGGTGGTGGTGGGGGGGGGGTGGTGGGTGGTGGGTGGTGGCACTGCGGCTCGCGAGGCCGATTTTTTTTTTACGCCGGAACTTTTTCCCCGTCGGCGTTCGTTACCGAATCACGAAAATACGAACCGATAAAATGTTCACGGCGAGCGAGTGGGGCGAGCGAGTGGGGCGAGCGAGTGGGGCGAGCGAGTGGGGCGAGCGAGTGGGGCGAGCGAGTGGGGCGAGCGAGTGGGGCGAGCGAGTGGGGCGAGCGAGTGGGGTGAGCGAGTGGGGCGAGCGAGTGGGGCGAGCGAGTGAGTGGGGTGAGCGAGTGGGGCGAGCGAGCGAGTGGGGCGAGCGAGTGGGGCGAGCGAGTGGGGCGAGCGAGCGAGCGAGTGGGGCGAGCGAGCGAGCGAGTGGGGTGAGCGAGCGAGCGGGCGTCAGGCGTGCAAACCTCCTCGGACTGTGGCGCTGGAGCGGAGCGGAGCGCCTCCACGGAGCTGTGCAGGAACTGCGCCGCCTCTTCACAGTCGCGCACGAACGGTTCCAGCCTCTGCGAGGAAACACATCGCACGCCCCACCGCACCCCCCCCCCCAAAAGCGGGGTTAATGCATCCTTCATTACGATCGTGGTTTTTGTTGTTGTTGCTCCGCTTGTTTATCCAAATCTCAAGACTCTTATTCAGGAAGATGCAATGTTGCTGCAGCTGCAGCTGCTGCGTGTTATCGCTATCGAGTATTTTGCCGGTCATGTTTACAAAGACGGTCACCGCTTCAGATGAGCTTCTGCAGCCGTCTGGAACGCTCTTCCTTACGATATTAAGAAGCCACTGGAGCTACGCACTTTCACATCATCGTCTAGATTGACAAACTCACTTCTCGAGAAATGCTTTTCCAGCACACCGGTGTGTTGGAGAGTAAACCCACTGTAAATGTCGTGGTTTTACTCTCCACCACACAAATGGCACGTTCCGTTTACGTGACAAACCTTACTAATTTGGCTGCGTCGGGTGGTGATGGGTTCACGACACATTTACATTTACGCGATCTAAACCATAAAACCTTTACAATGAAACTAAGCAAGGCCGTCCGCAGGCCTCGAAGTCGTGCGGGTCTGGATCCGCGTGGGAGGACCAAGGCACGATGATCAACTAAAAACTCTTTTTCATTTTACCAGGTAAGGCCCACTGAGCGATGTGGCTCCTTTTCAAAAATGACGGCTCAACCAAGTGGATTATCATCGCGTGGAAATGTACAGCGGCCAAATAATCCAAACGCATGTACGGGGGGGAGGGGGGGGGGGGCGATGAGAGAGAGAAAAAGCCGTACGCGGAAAGAGAAGAGAGCCGTACGGCAGAGGTCGCAACCGGGTACCCGATACCCGTACCCTACCTGATACCCGTACCTGATACCCATACCCTACCTGATACCCGTACCCTACCTGATACCCGTACCCTACCTGATACCCTACCTGATACCCGTACCCTACCTGATACCCGTACCCTACCTGATACCCGTACCCTACCTGATACCCGTACCCTACCTGATACCCGTACCCTACCCGATACCCGGCTACCCTACCTGATACCCGGCTACCCATACCCAATACCCGTACCCTACCTGATACCCGTACCCTACCCGATACCCGTACCCTACCCGATACCCGGCTACCCGTACCCGGCTGGGTACGGGTACAGGTACCCGTTTGCGACCCTTGTGCGGCCGGGTACGGGTAAGGAATCAAAACCCGTTTGCGACCTCTGCCGTACGGGGAGAGAGCTGACAGAGAAGAGAGAAGTACGGGGAGAGAGAAGAAACATAGACCTGTGCGGTGAGAGAGAGAGAGAGAGCAGCCCTCACCCTGCGAAAGCGCAGCCAGTCCGAGTGGCTGTACGGGAAGGATCCCGCGAGCTCGCGGGGAAGCTGTCCGCTCTCCACGTGCTTGTGCAGCGACCGCAACGAAGTCACCACCTCGTACTGCAAGCATCGCCCGCCACGGACAGGAACACGACAGCAATCATACGGCCGTCACACAACCGGCGCGTGTGCCAGGCTAGGTGCACCCTAGCCTGTCTCTGGGGCCTTCTTTATGGCCCAGTCTAACCAGCGTCAGACCAGAGAACGCCAAATGGCGAACAGCACTAAGACGATGCGGGTATCAGAGCATTTATAGCACGGGATGAGCAGCTCTTTCATCAGTTTCATAGACGATGCTTATGTAATTATCGGAGCATCTTTGTTTGAGTGTTTACCACAATTACGTGTGGTTAATGCAGTACTTGGTGCCTTGCGAAAGGTTTTTCTTTGGTGTTCGAACATTTCAACAAGCACCTGTTTTATTGCCAGAAAGGGTAAACCCTTTATTTGTTATTGATTTGAGGCTTTCGTGACTGCAGGAATCCATACTCTTTGGTTCTTTCGGTAAAGTCACGTAGGTAGAAAAATTAAATTAAATAAAAGAGAAAAAACGTCGTGATAATATATTTTTTATTTTATTTTTCTACGTTACTTTACCGAAAGAACCAAAGAGTACCCATTCTTATTTTTCAGACTTTGATGCTGGCAAATAAGGTCCCATGATAAGAGCCTTATTTCGCTCAATGCATTCCTCCTGTACAAATAGACATTCTGATTCTGATTCTCTGCGTGGCACGAGTATAATGGGAGGTCTCAAAGTGTAAATGCTTACCCCGAGCTCTCAATACTCTGATAGAGCGCTGTCTTTGAGTTGTACGCCTTTTGGCGTCATCTGGTCCAACACCAATGGAGACTAGGCTCTAAGGAAAGCTGTCTCGGGTGTGGACCAATCAACTGCAAGGACGGTGCATATCATTACCAACATCAGAATTGTTTCTTTTTGTTTGCATTTTGACTGCTTGTGTTGCGGTTATTGCAAACATGATGCCTTGTATAAAGGTGTCAGTTTTGTACCAGTTGAAAGGGTAAAAACCTACTACTACTACTACTATAATGGGATTATTTTTTTAAGGCCAATAGCAGTTACGCTATATGGGTTTTTAGTTTTAGCTATGGGACGGAACCGTAAAACCCGGAGAAAAACATTCGGAGAGAACTTCACACAAAGGCAGCCAGGTTGGGAAACAAACCTCTCTGTCAACTGGACATCAATGGAACAAGTATAACCCGTAAAAACAAAGTTTTTCACTATAAATCCTTTATATGCGTGGCGGCTAGAGTCCTCTCGTCCTCTGGCTTGAGATGGCTGCCACCTATGGGTCAGATGATTGCCTGCCACCATTAAACAATTGGTAATTAAATATAATATTTTTGTCCTAAAAAGTGTAAAATTTTGGGAATTTTTTTTTCCACGAACATTAATTGTCACGCACAACGAGTCTGTGTGCAAAATGTCAGCTCGATTGGATCACGGGAAGTGGGTTAAAAAACGACCGAAAGATTTGCACGGTCGTAAGTGCGCAAGCAAGCAAGCAAGCAAACTTAATATAAAGGATTTAAAAAGAGCATTATAGCTCATCAGATTCTTCCAGTACAAATAAACACTCCAATTCTCTGCCAGGCACGGGGTGTATAGCGGTGCGCTGGCCACCGGCGACCCTAGCGCTACGGGGTGAGAGCGGGGAGGGAGGTTACTGACGTGCACGTTGAGAGCTTCCTCCACGCGAAATCCGGGTTCCCGTTCCACGAAGACGATCACGGCGTGAAGCGCACCGGGCACGGCCTCCTGGGGGACAGGATCGTGGCAGCAAGGGTGAGAGTTTTAGTTTGTGTTTTTATTTGAACAGGTCAAGGGTCAAGGCCCCACTGAGCTACGAAGCAGGTCTTTTTTTCAGAAGCGACCGGCAAGCACGAATGATGGTGCAGCAAAGTAGCTGGTATCATCAAGGAGGACATTTATAAGCAATTTTAATGCTCGAAATGCATGATTCTACAGACTCGCAGATACTCATAGAGACCCACAGAGACCCACACTCACAAAGACCCACAGAGAGCCACAGCAACCCACAGAGACCAATACTAAAACGAAGCTATTTTTCATTATATAAGTTTTTGGGTCAGATCGCGTTATTTATAAATGTGTCGTAACCCTCCACCAGCCGAAACGGCCAATCAGCAAAAAAAGTGTCACGTTTTTCAAAGGACAAAATGACTCACTTCTTTAGCCCACCGGTGTGTGTTGAAGAGAGAATCAACAACATTTTAAAATTTGAGTAGCACGACGTTTCGCTGGTAATTACAATCAGCTTCATCGGGCAAGAATGGAAAAACGTGACACATTTTTTGCTGATTGGCCGTGTCGGGTGGTGAAGGGTTACGACACATTTATAAATAACGCGATCTAAACCCAAAAACCTATATTATGAATAATATTGGTCGCGAAAGCCTACGTGAAACTATTTTTGCTTTACCAGGTAAGAACTGCTGAGCTGTGTGTAGTTCTGTTTCAAAAGCGACTTTGCCATCACAAATGATCGGCTCAACGAAGTGGCTTCGTCATCATCAAGGGGAAATTCATAAGCAGCCAAATACTCTAAACGCGTGATGTTATTGATTCTAAACGTGGAGGTAAAAACCAGAGGACCCGGAGAAAAATCCACGCGACCACGGGGAGAGAGAGAGACACGCAAACTCCAAATACACAGCAGCAGGCGTCAGGGTCGGGATCGAACCCACGACCTCCTGTACACCAGGCGAGGTAGTTAACATCTCCTAGCCACCGTGATGATGATGATGAGAGAGAGACACGCAAACTCCAAATGTACAGCAGCAGGCGTCAGGGTCGGGATCGAACCCACGACCTCCTGCACACCAGGCGAGGTAGTTAACATCTCCTAGCCACCGTGATGATGATGATGAGAGAGAGACACGCAAACTCCAAATATACAGCAGCAGGCGTCAGGGTCGGGATCGAACCCACGACCTCCTGTACACCAGGCGAGGTAGTTAACATCTCACCACCGCAGCGTTTTGATTCACCAGGCGAGAACTCGAAGAGAGAAACTCAAGAGACCAGGACAGTCTCATTTGCAAGAGTGGCGTGAGGTATCGGTCTGCCAATAGGGGGGGGGAGTGGGAGGGGGCGATGATTTCAGCAATGTAAGTATAACTATATTCTTAGGTTTTTTCGGTAAAGTCACGTAGGTAAAAAATTAAAATTAATAAAAGTAAAATTAAAATAAAATAAAAAATCACGACGTTTCGGAGGCAACACAAGCTTCCGTCTTCAGGTGGAACCGTCACAGCACGATAGCTGTATCAAGTGAGAGAAATTCCAAGAACACAGTATTTGTATATATACTGGTTGAGGGTGGGAGGAGCCAAGGTAGGCCCTTTTTTTTTAATTAATTTTAATTTTTTACCTACGTGACTTTACCGAAAAAACCTAAGAATATGAATCCTTGCAGTCACGAAAGCTTCAAATCTAGAAGTAAGTATAACTTGCGACGCGTTTTTCGAATTTCGCCAAATTTGCCCCGCGACTCCGGCACGCGACGGCCTGCTCTTGCGAAACGACGTCACGGGGGTCGTTAATATCCACCGCGAGCAAAGCAGGCGGCGCGTGGCGTTGCCTCTTGCCGTCGTTGATGCGCGGGCCACCACAGCATTAACCGGGGCGGGCACTGGATTCGAACCGTGTACATCTGCGACGAGCGGCTAGGCCACGTGACACGGCCCCCTGCCGAGGAGAGACCCGCGCCGCTTGCAGGCAAAACGCGCGTGCGCTGTTGCTGCTGCTGCTGCGGCCGCCACTCGCCAAGTTACAAAAAAAAACAACAACTCCAGGTCGACGTCACATCGCGAGTACGCGCCGTACTGCCGCTATCGTGCTTATATAGCGCAAGGCCGCCACGAAGGAATGCGCCGCTGTGTTTCGCACGGACGCATTCTGCGGAGTTTTCGCAGGTTGCGGGGGGGGGGGGAATGATGGCTGCCTCTGCTGCTGCTGCGTAAATATATAAAATCCCAGTGGAGTCATTTGCAGTGTAAAAATTTTCGAATAGTTGTTTCCATGATGTACCGTCGTCCTAATAATAATTGAGTGCATTGTTATTGGCGCGATCGTTCTAAAAAGCGACGATATCCGCAGGAGTTTCACGAGGCGATGTTGCTGCTGTTGCTGCTGCTGCGTGCGATACCGAACAAGCAAAATTCGCGATGTCTTTAGAAATTCGCGGTGAATCACGTCGCACCTATGAAGGCCGGCACAGCACACTAATGGGTGGGTGGCCAACACCACGCCCGGCCGCCTTTGTTGTTTATACATCGCACTAGGTACTCATTTTGAGGCTGAGTCGACCTAGCGGAGGCCCAGAACCTGCTTCAGATAATCGTCACCGGTGTTGGCCGTGAGCGGGAATCGAACTCGGGTCTCCGGGTTCGGAGCACAAGCGGCGCTAACCGCAACACTACCACACGTGCACACACACACGCACGCACACACGTGCACACCAGAGGTCGCAAACGGGTACCCGTACCCGGCCACACCAGGGTCGCAAACGGGTACCCGTACCCTTACCCGGCCGGGTACGGGTAGCCGGGTATCGGGTAGGGTACGGGTATCGGGTACCCGGTTGCGACCTCTGGTGCACACACACGCGCGCACACACACACACACACGTGCACACGCGCGCGCGCGCACACACAAAGATCCCCCATATAGCCTTAACAGAATGTAGGGGCTGTTTGCAAGCACCTATGAAGGCCAGCATGGTACACGAGGGGGTGGGTGGCCAGCACCACGCCCGACCGCCCTTGTCTCCTAAGTGGCGATGTTTACACATCGCGCCGGGTAGTCATTTGAGGCTGAGTCGACCTAGGGGAGGCCCAGGAGGGGTTCAGATAATCGTCACTGGTTTTCGCCGTGAGCGGGAATCGAACTTGGGTCGCCGGGTTCATAGCGCAGCGCGCTAACCGCTGTTCCACCACGCACACACACTCACGCACACACGCGCACACACACACGCACACACACACGCACACATGCATTCGATAAGCAATAACATTGGGAGGGGGACTGGTCTGAAGCGGTGTGGACGCACAGACCCAAGAGGGCAGCAGAGTTTATTTTTGGTTTCGGCGAGCCACCGGGAGGGAGATTCTCTCTCCATTAACTCGGCAACGAGAGCCGGGCTCACCCCTCCCTCTCCGCATGCCTCACACTTCACTCAACAAAGACAAAGATCCCTCCAGTATAGCCTCAACAGACTGTTGGGGCAAGTGCCGTTAGCGAGTAGCAGCACCTGTGAAGGCCGGCACGGCACACGAGGGGGTGCGTGGCCAGCACCACGCTCCGCCACCATCGTCTCCTTAGGTGGCAATGCTTATACACGTCGTACTATGTACTCAGTTGAGGCCGAGTCGACCTAGGCGAGGCCCGGGACCAGTTCAGATAATCGTGACAGGTGTTGGTGACAGAGGTCGCAACCGGGTACCCGATACCCGTACCCTACCCAATACCCGGCTACCCGTACCCGGCCGGGTATGGGTACCCGTTTGCGACCCTGGTGCGGCCGGGTACGGGTTAGGGTAAGGAATCAAAACCTGTTTGCAACCTCTGGTTGGTGGCCATGAGCGGCGATGGAACTCGTGTCGCCGGGTTCGTAGCGCAGCGCCCCAAACGCGACACTCCCGCGCTCCCCGCACTAAACGCAGCAGCATTGCCGATGGCAGGGCGCGAATAGACGCGGAAATTGCCACGATAAACGTCACACAATTACTATCTATATTAATAAAAGGGAAATTTGTGAATACGTGTATCTGTTCGAAATGTTTAGGATACTTCCCGACATGCAACAAACTTAAAAATTGCCATGTGGGTAGCTTCCAGACTGTACACCATGTAAAAAGTATAAAAATAGACTTTTATATTTGGGGGGGGGGGGGGCGCAATAATGGATATATTTTGCACGGCAAGTGAGCGGTGACGTCACATCTGTGATGTCACCCGCATGCGGCCGCGTCACGCAGTGTGCCTGCTGACGTCACGCATCCCCCCCCCCACCCTCCGCGTAGGCCGCGTGTTAATCCAAGACAAGAATCCAAGTCTCGGGCGAAGCCGGGTAAGTCAAGCTAGTGATTAATAGTGCAACAATGTTTTCGTTCGTTGAATGTGTGTAGTGTGGTCGTTCGCGCAAACCACATCTCACGCTCGCACAGGAACCGCTGACGAAGCTGGCAGGCAGCAGCGTGGCATACAATTGCCCGAGCTCTGCAGTCCCCTATTAATCAAAATGTTTTCAGCCAATAAAGAAACACATTGTCCTGCGGAGGGAGCTGGTAGGAACGTTGGGTTGCTCGGTCAATGGCCTGCAGTGTCAACGGCGGCGTGGTGTATTCCGCAAATATGCCCGACTGTGAGGGCGGGCACAAGCCGGCGTGAGTAGGTTAAACGTTGAGTTTTATAAGGGCACCACGGGGTGACCAGCCCCTCCCAACCCAGCCCACCCCTCCCACCCCCCACCCAGCCCCAACCCTCCGACCCCCCACCCAGCCCCTCCCCACCCTCCCCACCCAGCCCCTCCCCACCCTCCCCACCCTGCCCCTCCCCACCCTCCCCACCCAGCCCCTCCCCACCCTCCCCACCCAGCCCCTCCCCACCCTCCCCACCCAGCCCCTCCCCACCCTCCCCACCCAGCCCCTCCCCACCCTCCCCACCCAGCCCCTCCCCACCCTCCCCACCCTGCCCCTCCCCACCCTCCCCACCCAGCCCCACCCTCCCCTCCCCACCCAGCCCCTCCCTGCACGACGAACACAATAATCCCCTGTGGGCTGGTGTAACCTGGCGGTTCCTACCAGTATGAGTGTATGTACACAAAGTCGGTGGGGACCAGTCAAAGCCGGCGGCATATCGACGAGAGGCAAACTGGATGTGGTTTGCCGGGTATGGAAGTAATTTTCCCCGAATCTTTGACCCCAAAACAGACCCGGCCCGAGATGAATTACCGATTGTACTTAGTAGCAGCACAGGAACAACACATTTTAACCACCACCCAACTCCTCTCTCACCAACCAATTTTAACAAGTAATACACGAGTACATTTAGTCATCGCATGAGGCTATCACGAATATTTTGCACCTCCGATGAGCGATGTTGGCTACGCACGGTGCGAAAGAAGTTCAACGTACATACACACACACAGCATCAACACTAAAGCATCACGGTCTCATCATCAACATCTCACCAACACCACCGCCTCATGATTTCATCATTGTTATCTCCAGCACCACAATATCATAATCATCAACATGTCGAAAACAAACTGAAAAACGAAGGGAGGTGTTTCACAGAGTGGACAAGAGTCTCCAGTGTTACACGGAAGGGGGTGAGATAATGTTGCAATGCACGTTGTAATTTAATTAACGCCAAATTATAATAATAATCTAGATTTATTTGTAAGGTGCCATCCACTAAGCAACACCGTCTCATCATCAACATCTCACAAACACCACCGCCTCATCAATTCGTCATCATAATCATCACCACCAACGTCTCCAGCACCACCATCTCATAATCATCAACATGTCTCAAACTATAAAAACTAAAACTCAAATCGAAGGAAGCTGTTGCACGTTTCACGGGCGGAAGGTGGCGATACGCTGCTGTGCGCTTTGTAATTTCAACCGAGTGAGCTGCCGTGTAAATCTTTCTCATCTTCCAAATCTGATTCCACGTGACACCTAGCGGTGCACATTGGCCTCCACCCACCACCCCCACCACCTTTTTTTTACGTCGTTTTGCGAAACACGTCGTTGCTTTATTACTGACAACGCTACCCGATCCACGGGAGAGGGATTTTATTTTTTTGGGGGTTAAATCGCGTAAATATAAATGTCGTCGTTAAAGTGGCCACCGCCTGGCAGAGCCAATCTAGCGAGGGTTTATCCCGTAAGCAATACGTGCCAAATTCGGTGTGTTGCAGAGTGACCCCCCAAACAAAATTGACAATTGTGGGTTCACACTCCCAACACACCTGCGCGCTGAACTAGTAAAGAATTGTCGCGTTGTGTTCACGTGACAACCCTTGCTAAATTGGCTGTCTCGATCGGCGGCTGTTCATCTCTGCTCACGGTTTAGTGTCCTCAGGGCTTCCTCCGGCCTCACTGTTGGGCCCTCTGTCGTTCAGCATGTACGTACAACCACCGCCTGGACAAATATTTCGTCGTCGCGGGCTTAGATTTCCACTTTGATCCCGGTGACGCACAGATTTATCTAAAGACTATACTCTTAGGTTTTTTCGGTAAAGTCACGTAGGTAAAAAATACAAAAATAAATTAAAATAAAATTTCGATTTTAAGTTTTCGTGACTGCAGGGTTTCATCTTCTTGGTTCTTTCCGTAAAGTCACGTAGAAGGAAAATAATAAAATAATAAAAATAAAACATAATAAAATCATTCTCACGATGTTTCGGCCACAACGCAAGCAGCCGTCTTCAGGTGACTTTACCGAAAGAACCAAGAAAATTTAAATTCATAAAAGTAAAATGAAAATCACGACGTTTCGGAGGCAACACAAGCTTCCGTCTTCAGGTGGAACGGTCACAGCACGCTCGCTGTATCAAGTAAATGAAAAACCTAAGAGTTATGAATCCTTGCAGTCACGAAAGCTTCAAATCTAGAATTATCTTAAGACTCTTGACTGTTACCAAGGTAGCAGTTTCCGTACTATCACGTTGCCTTGCCGAGGTCAACTCGTGTCTGCACCTAAACTTTCTTCAATTGTGATAAGGCAGCGATTATATTGTTGGGCCCTCCACACATCAAGCGCGTAAATTGGATGGTTTGAGTCCGTACTCAAACCATCCAATTTACATAGCCGGGAACTGTAATTCGGTCTTCCTCCGAGGTCAGCAACTTTGGTGTCATCCTAGACCCCGGTTTGACATTTGAATCTCACGTATGTGACATTAACCAAAATCTAGTTTGTGTTTAATTTACGCATCACCGTAGCTCGACTCAGTCACCCCACGCTGTCTGATGCCGAGAGGCTGGATGCATGCCTTTATTTAATACCGGTTGGATTACTGTAAACGCCTTGCTTGCTGGCGTTTCTAGTAGTGTTTTTAAATAGATTACAAAAATATAATAGAAAACTCAGCTGCCCGAGTTCTAACCAGATCTAAATCGTGTAACCACATGACTTCTCCTATTCTTGAGTCCCTGCAACTCGCTCCCCTGTAAAGTGCAGAATCGAGATTCTGTTTCTCACGCACATAATAAGGCCTTGAATGGGCTTGGTTTTTAAATATCTCGCCACTGATCAGCTCCACTTTTGTACAGAACCGCAGTGAAAACAACGTAGATCGGCTGATTCTGGCCTCCTCGTCGCTCCAAAGGCAACACTCTGGGTGGTGTTCTTGCTGTTTGATGGGAGACGGAGCCGTCTAGGGTCAGGCTCCGTGATTGTGGAATCCCTTTTCCTCGGTCCATTATGGATTCCGAGTTTGCGTCACTTTTTTAAATCGCCGTCTTAAAATTCACCCATAAACTCACTTAGAAACTCGCCTATTTGTACTAGCAGGCTTTTTCCTGTTATTTAAGATTTTTAAAAACAATTCTGTTGTCCGATTGTATTACTCTGCAATTATTACATTCGCTTTCATCATAGTGACACATTTCATTGAAATATTGAGTCGTCATTAACATTATTGTCAGCTTTCTATTTCGCTTAGATTGTATCTATACTCGTGAGTGTAGTCTTATTTTTACGTATAGCGCTTGGAGACTTCAACATGAAAGGCACTTCACAAATGAGGTTATTATACTGGTAGGAACCTCCTGGTTACACCAGCCCACAGGGGATTATTGTGTCCGTCCGTCGTGCATCCAAAAATGGGAGAGGTGGGGCTGAGTGGAGAGGGGAGGGTGGGGAGGGGCTGGGTGGGGAGGATGGGGAGGGGCTGGGTGGGGAGGGAGGGGCTGGGTGGAGAGGAGAGGGTGGGGAGGGGCTGGGTGGGGAGGGTGGGGAGGGGCTGGGGAGGGGCTGGGTGGGGGGTGGGAGGGGTGGGGCTGGGTGGGGAGGGGAGGGGCTGGTCACCCCGTGGTGCCCTTATAAAACTCAACGTTTATCCTACTCACGCCGCCGTTGACCCTGGCCATTGACCGAGCAACCCAACGTTCCTACCAGCTCCCTCCGCAGGAATGTGTTTGTTCAAACTTACTGCTACCACACCGCGGTAATAACCGTGCCGGGCCCACCGGATCCGAACCGCGAACCTCTGCAACGGATGGCGAACGCGCGACCGCCTGGCTCACCGTGTCACCCTCCCCCCCCACCGCCAGCTGCCCCCATCACCACCGTGACAGCAGAACAGGCAAAATGTTTGGACGAGCTCCCACCACGGTCAGAACCGGCCGCATCGGCAAGCCCGTGGCGGCCTCGTTTGTCAGCGGCCCTTCAAGCGTCGCGTCGTCACTGCCCCATTAAGAGGTGCGGCGTTTACATTCCTGGAGAGGCGCAGAGCCACTAAAATTAGACGAATGGAAATATTCCCAAGGCATGCCACCGGTCAAATAACACCGCCGCCACCGCTTCCTGTTTACTAATGCCCCGGTTATTTATTGTATCAGAGCCCCCTGTAGACATCACACACACACACACAGGCACAAAGATACAGATCCCCCGTGCAGCCTTAACAGACTGTTGGGGCAAGTGCTGTTAGCGAGCACCTACGAAGTCAGGAACGGCACACGAGCGGGCGGGTGGCCAGCACCACGCCCGGCCGCCTTTGTCTTCCCAGTGGCAATATTCACACACCGCGCCAGGTACTCATTTGAGGCCGAGTCGACCTAGGAGAGGCCCAGGACTGGTTCAGATATTCGTCGCTGGTGTTGGCCGTGAGCGGGAATCGAACCTGGGTCGCTGGGTACGTAGTGCTGCGCACTGACCAGAGGTCGCAACCGGGTACCCGATACCCGTACCCTACCCGGTACCCGGCTAGCCGTACCCGGCCAGGTACAGGTACCCGTTTGCGACCCTGGTGCGGCCGGGTACGGGTAGGCCGTGAGTCACTGGTGAGTAACCGTTTGTCACTCATTTCGGGTAGGTAACGGGTACAGGTAGGGAACGGGTACCCATTTGCGACCCTGGTGCGGCCGGGTACGGGTAAGGAATTAAAACCCGTTTGCGACCTCTGGCGCTGACCGCTACACTACCGCTCACACACACACACACGCTGCCCCCCCCACCCCCAAGGCCCAGCACTGTACCGCGAACACTTAATGCCGGCCGCTCCGATAATAAGTGAACCGCTGACGCGCGCTACGAGCCCTGGCTTATTGCAAAGGTGAAACAAACCAAAACAATTTCGATGTAAAGCTTCTTCCGTGACTGCAGGGATTCATCTTCTTGGTTCTTTCGGTAAAGTCACGTAGAAGGGAAATAATAAAATAATAAAAATAAAACGTAATAAAATAAAAAATTCTCACGACGTTTCACGACGTTTCGGCCACAACGCAAGCAGCCGTCCTCAGGTGAAGACCAGGTCATTCAGACGCTGTCTCCCCGACAGACCTGTTCTTCACCTGAGGACGGCTGCTTGCGTTGTGGCCGAAACGTCGTGAGAATTATTTTATTATGTTTTATTTTTATTTTATTTTTTTATTTTCCTTCTACGTGACTTTACCGAAAGAACCAAGAAGATAAACCAAAACAAGTGTGGCCCTGCCACGTGTTTCTCGCGCCACCGAAATGGCCCTCCCCTCTGCATTCGAGACGGAGAGATACAAAAAAAATATTCACTGCTGAGGGTCAATTGGCCCCACACTCCCACGTCGGTCAGACGTGGGGGGGGGGCAGGGGGGGTTGGGGAGCGGTGGCACACACACCAGAGGTCGCAAACGGGTTTTAATTCCTTACCCGTACCCGACCGCACCAGGGTCGCAAATGGCTACCCGTACCCGGCCGGGTACGGGTAGCCGGGTATCGGGTAGGGTACGGGTATCGGGTACCCGGTTGCGACCTCTGACACACACTCTCTTAACTCGTCACCCCCCCCCCCCAGGGAGACCTGCCGATCGAGGCGGGAAGGGTTTGAGAGCGCTTCACAACTGCCGGGAGATTGCCGTGGTCTGCGACTGTTTTTCTGTTGGGTTTTTTTTGCTGCCGTCCCCCCAAAAACCTTGATACACTGGACTTATGTTCGTTGTGCATTTATGACGTATTCATATTCAGTGACTCGCTTAACCTTTGTCACCATTTTGCTTTCGGCATCATTTGCCGTTCAAACTTTGCCGAGACGCCCAGACCGGACATCTGTGGTGGTGGAAAAAAAAAAAAACTTCATAAGCCCATCGGATTCCTCCCGCGGACAAAATAAAAGATTCCGATTCTGAAATTGAACTGGGGACCGCTGTGCCGCTGACCCTCACCTCCACTCGGGGCAGCGTCGACACGGACAACGGCGGTCACCGGGGCGAACCCAGTCCGCGGTAGACACGAAAAATACAGAAAATGTTAACGTCTCCAAACAGCCAGCAGATTCCACAACTGTCCCCTTTGGCTCCCTGGGGCAATCGGTGCATTTAGACACGTTCAACCGACAGCTCATTCCTGGCTCCCGGAATACGCATTGCAGCTGTCAGAGCGGAGATTAAACAATTAAGAGGCACCCCCTGAAGCTCGGGAAGCCGGACACAAACAGGTTGCTGCCCGTGGCATGCCTCAGCGTTGTGTGCGCAGCCGAAAGAGCGACGTTCACGGGGGATAGAGGAGGAAAACCGTGACGATAGCGATGACAGAGTGGCGAGGAGGGGACTGACCAGAGGTCGCAAACGGGTTTTGATTCCTTACCCGTACCCATACCCGGCCGCACCAGGGTCGCAAACGGGTACCCGTACCCGGCCGTACCCGTACCCTACCCGTACCCGAGACAGCTTTTTTTAGAGCCTAGTCTCACATGGTGTTGGACCAGATGACGCCAAAAGCCTTTTGGCGTACGCCAATCAACTTCAAGGACAGTGCATATCATTATCATCATCAGAGTTGTTTCTTATTGTTCGCATTTTGACTGCTTGTGTTGTGGTTATTGCAAACATGATGCCTTGTATAAAGGTCAGTTTTTGTACCAGTTGAAAGGGTGAAAACCTATTACTATATTTTGTCACTGGTAAAGGAGATGTCTCATAGTGTAAATGCTTACCCTGAGCTCTCAATACTCTGATAGTGCACTGTTTTTGAGTTGTACGCCTTTTGGCGTCATCTGGTCCAACACCAATGGAGACTAGGCTCTAAGAAAAGCTGTCTCGGGTGTGGACCAATCAACTTCAAGGACAGTACATATCATTATCATCATCAGAGTTGTTTCTTTTTGTTTGCATTTTGACTGCTTGTGTTGTGGCTCTTGCAAACATGATGCCTTGTATAAAGGTCAGTTTTTGTACCAGTTGAAAGGGTAAAAACCTATTACTATATTTTGCCACTGGTAAAGGAGATGTCTCATAGTGTAAATGCTTACCCTGAGCTCTCAATACTCTGATAGTGCACTGTTTTTGAGTTGTACGCGTTTTGGCGTCATCTGGTCCAACACCAATGGAGACTAGGCTCTAAGAAAAGCTGTCTCGGGTGTGGACCAATCAACTTCAAGGACAGTACATATCATTATCATTATCAGAGTTGTTTCTTTTTGTTTGCATTTTGACTGCTTGTGTTGTGGTTATTGCAAACATGATGCCTTGTATAAAGGTCAGTTTTTGTACCAGTTGAAAGGGTAAAAACCTATTACTATATTTTGCCACTGGTAAAGGAGATGTCTCATAGTGTATTTTTATTTATCAGCTAAAGTCCACCGAGCTACATCGCTCTTTTTCAGAAGCTACCTGGGCCACAAACGAAAGCTCAATGAAGTGGCTTATCATGTGGAAAGTATAGCAGCCGAATACTCGAAACGCGTGATGTTGATTCTAAATGTGGAGGGAAAAACTGGAAGACCTGGAGAAAAATCCACTCGACCACGGGGAGAACACGCAAACTCCGAATATACAGCAGGTGTCAGGGTTGGGGTCAATCCCACCACCTCCTGTATACCAGGCGAGGTAGTTAACATCTCCTAGCCACCGTGATGATGATGATGAGAGAGAGAGAGACACGCAAACTCCAAATACACAGCAGCAGGCGTCAGGGTCGGGATCGAACCCACGACCTCCTGTACACCCGGCGAGGTAGTTAACATCTCATAGCCACCGTGGCGCTCCTTTAACATATAAATAAAGTATATAAGTTCAAATAGCATCATCAATTCCCAAGTTAACATCTCGCCACAGCGGCACAGGTATAAAAGGGGCCCTTAAATACATTAACTTATAATTCTAAGCTTTCCTGGGTAAATAAATTACTGATATCGATTACTTATTTACCCACTGAGTCCTAAGACTCTATGCTTGCGTGTGGCTTTTTTTTAGCTATGGTAGAGACCCGCAGCACCCGGAGAAACCCATGGGAAGAACATACAAACTCCACACGGCAAGGGCGTCCGATTCCAGAATCGTCGGCGGACGATTTGAACCATTTCGATTTAAAGCTTTCGTGACTGCAGGGATTCATCTTCTGGGTTCTTTCGGTAAAGTCACGTAGAAGGGAAATAATAAAATAATACAAATAAACCATAATTAAATATTTATATTTAAAGCTTTCGTGACTGCAGGGATTCATCTTCTTGGTTCTTTCGGTAAAGTCACGTAGAAGGGAAATAATAAAATAATACAAATAAACCATAATAAAATAATTATATTTAAAGCTTTCGTGACTGCAGGGATTCATCTTCTTGGTTCTTTCGGTAAAGTCACGTAGAAGGGAAATAATAAAATAATAAAAATAAAACATAATACATTTATTATAATATTATTATGTTTTATAATTATAATAATATTATGCGTATTTTTATTTTATTATTTTATTATTTCCCTTCTACGTGACTTTACCGAAAGAACCAAGAAGATGAATCCCTGCAGTCACGAAAGCTTTAAATCGAAATTAAATTTTAATTAATTTTTTTATTTTTTACCTACGGCCCAACGGCACCGAGGAAAAACGCGCGTTCCACGTTTCCTGGGCGCAAGTGTTGCCGCTACTGGCCGCCAAACCCGGCCGCCCCAAAAAATCGGAGCCAATGACCCCCCCCGCCGCCCCCCCCCCCCCCCCAGTTTTGTGGCGAGACTGAAAAAAAAAACGCCATTGGCGTGCGTCGGTACCAGGTGTGCGAGTACTGCCAGGAACAAAGAGCGTTATTGAGAAAAACACAAACAAAACGTCGAAGAATTTACGGCGAATTTCGTTTTTTTTTTTACACAATAATAATAATAACCGCCGGCTGGAATGTTCGCCTGACGCTTATGCCGACGCGAAACAGCGCCACGGGCAATCTGACCCCCGCCCCCCCCCCAACCACCCTCCGGAATCAAATCCGGTAAGGTAACCCAACTCCGCCGTCCCTGGGCGAGCGAAACGGCGAGGGGCGCTCCTTCGACAAAGGAGGCCGACGGACCGCCAGGGACGTCCGTTGGCCGCCGCCGACCGATCGACCGAATCAACTCCCCCTCGAGGTCGCGAACGACGCGATCCGAGAGGAGAGCGAACCCCGCGGGGTTTCTAGCTGCTGGGAGAGAGAAAAGAAAATAAAAGCCTGGCTTTGGCTGCTGCTGCCCGCCCCCCCTCACCACCGCCACCGCCCCCCCCCCAGGCCCCTTTCAAACAAATCTGCAGCAGCCACCATGTGGAAGTCATTATGCCATTAACTCCAAATGTCTGCTATTTGCGGTTGAGCCCCGCACACGCATCTCCATGGTTACCGCATTAGGTTCTGGCCGGTCAATGGAAATGAGCTTTAAAGTTGGATTAACCACAAACTGATCAGGCTGCTGCTGCTGCTGCCGCTGCTGCTGCTGCTGATGCTGCTGCTGCGAGCCACGGGCCCTGCCCCCCCCCCGCTTTTGTTTTAACCGTCGTGTTTGCACAAGAAGGGGGGGGGGGGGGGCAGTTGGCTCACCGCGCGGCAAGGCCAAAGGCCCGGGCGGACCCCCAGATTCGAATCCGTGCCGCGGCCTGACATCAGCGGCGAGCGATTATCCGAGCCGGTCCTGGGTACGGGGGGTCGGGGCAGGGTGCTACAAACAAGCTAATCAGCTCTCTTCGGCCAAATCCGCAGTGACCGCCACCGTATGGTCAAACGACCCCCGCCCAATCCACCACGACCAACATGGTGTTGCCTTCATCCAGCGGTGGATTGAGACAGCACCGCAGCCGATCAGATTAAGTGAAACGCAGCTCGCCGGCGTGCGAGGGCATCACGCGAGGGGTGGGCAGGACGAGACAGGAATAACCGCCCTGTACGTCAATTAGCGTTAATGTGACGCAGAGCTCTTAAATAGCATCAACCCCAACACCGACTCGTCACTGGACCCCACCTGTTCCGCCTGTATGGGATAGCGGTGTGCGCGCGCGTGTGTGTGTGTCCCTCGCACGTGTGTGGGGGGGTTGTTTTTCCCAGTGCTCCAGTTTCATCCCACACGTTTAAACAACTCCTTCGTCTCGATTTAAAGCTTTCGTGACTGCAGGGATTCATCTTCTTGGTTCTTTCGGTAAAGTCACGTAGAAGGAAAATAATAAATATAACTATATAAATAAAACATAATTAAATAATTCTCACAACGTTTCGGCCACAACGCAAGCAGCCGTCTTCATGTGGACTCTGTCTACTTGACAGACATGTTCTTCACCTGAAGACGGCTGCTTGCGTTGTGGCCGAAACGTTGTGAGAATTATTTTATTATGTTTTATTTTTATTTTATTTTTTCATTTTTTTATTTTCCTTCTACGTGACTTTACCGAAAGAACCAAGAAGATGAACTCCTCCGTCGCCCGATAATGCCTCAATATATAGAGGACGGCAGAGCTCCGGAAATTGTGGGTGGCACCGGGTCATCACAGAATTGCTGCTGCTGCCTCCCCGCTATGACTCCAAGTCGTCCTCTCTCTCTACGAGAGCGAGGAGCGCACATCACAACGAAGGCTCGCAGCAACTGCGCAAGCATCGGCAGCGGGATGTGCATCTGCGGCGAAGTGCGTGTGTGGGGAGCGGTGGTGCAGCGGTTAGCGCGGCGCGCTACGAAACTGGCGACCAGAGTTCGATTCCTGCTCACGGCCAACACCGGTGACGATTATCTGAACCGGTCCTGGGCCTCCCCTAGGTCGACTCAGCCTCAAATGATTACGTGGTGCGGTGTGTAGTAAACATCGCCGCTGGGGAGACAAAGGCGGCCGGGCGTGGTGCTGGCCACCCACCCCCTCGTGTGCCGTGCCGGCCTTCATAGGTGCTCGCAAACAGCGCTTGCCCCAACAGTCTGCTCAGGCTCCGCGGGATTCGCAGACGGCAAACGGGGAAAAAGTTATTTCCAAGGAGGAAAAAAACGACCTGCAAACGCTTGACGGGCTACCATGATGGCGAAACACAAGCTCAGACCGCGCGCACATACACGCACTCGCACGCACTCGCACACACACACATACATGTGCGTGCAACGTGTCTCGCAGCGCCATGCCGAGTACAGTATCCGTTAGGCCGACGTCCAGTTTGGCACCCTTGGGGATCTGCGTTTCGCCTCCCAACTCTTTCGCTTTCCTCCTCCCCAACTTCTCTGCCCTAGTTTAGCCTCGATTCTCCGCCCGCTGAATATCGTCATCGTCGTCGTCAGCTCCTCCGCACCCTCCACCCGCACCACCTTCCCCCTCCCCCTACCTTTGTGCAAATCCCAGAACCTAGCAACCGAAACCCCAAATAATCTGTTGTCAAACAGCAAATCGCTGCCGCCGCGACAGCAAGCATCGCTGCCGATGGACTCTCTTGCCAGCATCATCTCCTCTCACGCACGCGCTTCCTGTTCAACGGGTGCACAGGCCAGGTTTGGGGGCTCCAAGTAACCAAGCCGATTTAGAATACTCTTAGGTTTCTTCGGTAAAGTCACGTAGGTAAAACATTAAAATTAATAAAAGTAAAATAAAATAAAAATCACGACGTTTCGGAGGCAACACAAGCTTCCGTCTTCAGGTGGAACCGTCACAGCCACGACAGCTGTATCAAGTAAATGAGAGATTACAAGAGCTACCACTCCGTATATATAATGGTTGGAGAGGGGGAAGGGCCAAGTACGGCACACTTTTTATTAATATGGTAAGGTGAGGCGATTTAGAAAACTCACAGAGACCACAATGAGCCCCATGTGCGGGGGATGACCAAGGGCATGAGTCCGCTGCCACGCATCGCACGTTACTCAATTTGTGATGTACACACTCCGCGACTAACGATCAACCCCACCGCCCTCCACCCAACCACTGCAAAACTACGGAATGACTCGGATATCAATTCTACGCTCGCGCATGATGGCAGCCTTGTTTGTGTTCGGGAGCTAAATGCCAATGTCGAGGCCTGCTGCTGCTGCTGCAGCCGCTGCTGGTGCTGCTGCTGCTGCTGCTGATGCTGCTGCTGCTGCTGCTGATGCTGCTGCTGCTGCTGCTGATGCTGCTGCTACTGCGGCTGCTGCTGCTGCTGCAGCTGCTGCTGCCGCTGCTGCTGCCGCTGCTGCTGCTGCTGCTGCTGGCGCTGCTGCCGCTGCTGCTGCCGCTGCTGCCGCTGCTGCTGCTGATGCCGCTGCTACTGCTGCTGATGCTGGTGCTGCTGCTGATGCTGGTGCTGGCCATGGCGGAGAAATACTTCACGTTTTTTGTCTGTTGCTGCTCCTCCATCGAAGGAGCACAAACTGCAGTTGTTTACTATATGGCCCATTATTCTTATTAATTATGATGATACTATAAACTACTATAACCCTTTTTTAGAAGCGACACGGCCATCGCAAGATTGATAGCTCAACGAAGTGTACGCAAGTGTGTTGGACTACTTTCGCAACGTACGCAGCCAGCCGTGCTAATCGGAGTTGCGAAGCGGCTTATCACGCGGGAATTTACAGCGGCCAAATACTCGAAACGCGTGATGTCGACTCTAAACGTGGAGGGAAAAAACAGAAGACGTGGAGAAAAAATCTAGGCGACCAAGGGGAAGACGGAAAACAAGCAAAATGCGACTTCCTGTACACCAGGCGAGGGAGTTAACATCTCCTAGCCACCGTGATGATGATGAGAGAGAGAGAGAGACACGCAAACTCCAAATATACAGCAGCAGGCGTCTTCAGGGTCGGGAAAGATACCCACGACCTCCTGTACACCAGGCGAGGGAGTTAACATCTCCTAGGCACCGTGATGATGATGAGAGAGAAACACGCAAACTCCAAATATACAGCAGCAGGCGTCTTCAGGGTCGGGATCGAACCCACAACCTCCTGTACACCAGGCGAGGCAGTTAACATCTCCTAGCCACCGTGATGATGATGAGAGAGAGAGAGACACACAACCTCCAAATACACAGCAGGCGTCTTCAGGGTCGGGATCGAACCCACGACCTCCTGTACACCAGGCGAGGGAGTTAACATCTCCTAGCCACCGTGATGATGATGATGAGAGAAAGAGAGACACACAACCTCCAAATACACAGCAGGCGTCTTCAGGGTCGGGATCGAACCCACGACCTCCTGTACACCAGGCGAGGTAGTTAACATCTCCTAGCCACCGCGGCGCACACGTGAAGCGAGCGATTGGGAGGAGTGCGCGCTGCACCTGAAGGCCGACAAGGGCCCTGAAGAGGGCGGGGGAGGGCTGGGCCCAGCGAGCGTCCACCAGCACCGTGAGGCCTCTTCGTTGCACCCTCCTCCTGCACCGTGGGGGGGGGGGGGGGGCGGCAGGGGGTGGGGGGGTGAGCCTTGCTCAGAGGTCGCAACCGGGTACCCGATACCCGTACCCTACCCGATACCCGGCAACCTGTACCCGGCCGGGTACGGGTTGCCATTTGCGACCCTGGTGCGGCCGGGTACGGGTAGGCCGTGAGTCACTGGTGAGTCACCGTTTGTCACTCATTTCCCAACGTCTTGTCTCTTCTCACAATTCAAGTTCCTAGAATCAACCCACCCGCGCCTGCAACATGGCTTCATCCCAGAGGTCGCAATCGGGTACCCGTACCAGTACCCTACCCGATACCCGGCCGGGTACGGGTATCCGGGTATCGGGTAGAGTACGGGTACCCGTTTGCGACCCTGGTGCGGCCGGGTACGGTTACGGGTAAGGAATCAAAACCCGTTTGCGACCTCTGGCCTTGCTTCACACACAGCAGAGTTTGCCATCTGGACATGGTTCATGTCATGTGGTGATTTATTATTATTACGATTAAACTCAATTACTAAACTACACTTAATTTTTATTTTTACCAGGTAAGGCCCACACTGAGCTATGTTGCTCTTTTTCAGAAGCGACCGAGCCAAAAATGATAGCTCAACAAAGTGGAAATGTACAGCGGTCAAATACACTGAACGCACGGTGATCCTGGGTGTGAAGGGAAAAACCGGAGGACCCAGAGAAAGGAGAAAACACGCCAACTACAAATACACCGCAGGTGTCAGGATCGCGATCGAACCCACGACCTCCTGCACACCAGGCGAGGGAGTTAACATCTCCTAGCCACCCGCGGCAAACCCCTTACAATTGCGAGCCACTCGCTAGCTCAATCTCTCTACCGGCGAAACACAAAATTCAAAATCTGAACATTTATACTGGAGGAATCCGATGAGCGATAAAGCTCTTTTACCACTTTTGACTTAAGGCTTTCGTGACTGCAAGGATTCGTATTCTTGGTTCTGTCGGTAAAGTCACGTAGAAGGGAAATAATAAAATAATAAAAAATATCAAACAATACAATTCTCGATTTAAAGCTTTCGTGACTGCAAGGATTCATCTTCTTGGTTCTTTCGGTAAAGTCACGTAGAAGGGAAGTAATAAAATAATTATATCATTATGTTATATTTTTATTATTTTATTACTTCCCTTCTACGTGACTTTACCGAAAGAACCAAGAAGATGGATACAATTCTCACGACGTTTCGACTGCAACACAAGCAGTCATCATCAGGTGTGAAATCCACAGCTTGTGTTGCAGTCGAAACGTCGTGAGAATTGTATTCATCTTCTTGGTTCTTTCGGTAAAGTCACGTAGAAGGGAAGTAATAAAATAATAAAAATAAAACATTAAAATAATTATTTTATTACTTCCCTTCTAAGTGACTTTACCGAAAGAACCAAGAATACGAATCCCTGCAGTCACGAAAGCCTTAAATCAAAAGTGTGTCCCGTAGTTACCCGACCATCCGTGGTAAAAGAGATTGTTTTACATATTTTTTTCCCTTCTACGTGACTTTACCGAAAGAACCAAGAATGCGGGACACACGTTCGTTCGCGGCCTACCTGGGCACGCAGAGGTAGTACAGCAGCAGGCGCGTCAGCTGGGCGGTGGTCCGATGGCAGGTAAACCACGCGGCGTGGTGCGTGTACACGACCACAACCGCACGTCCGGTTCGATCCCTGCATCCTGCACAGCGCCGCCCCCTCACCGTTACCCACTGGGATTTTTGCACACAGCGTTGGTGTGCGGTGTTTTTTCTGCAATATTTTGCTGTCTTTTCTTGGGTTTTCTGTTTGAACTCAGTCACATATTCACTTTAAGATGTTTTTTTGCGCCTTTTGGCGTCATCTGGTCGAACACCATATGAGACTAGGCTCTAAAGTAAGCTGTCTCTGGTGTGGACCAATCAGTTTCAAAGACAATGCATAAATTATGAGAGTATTGTTTTTTGTTTGCATTTGACTGCAAGTATTGTGGTTAATGTAAGCATGATTCCTTGCAAAAGGTGTCAGTTTTGTTACCAGAAAAAAGGGGAAAAAACCCCTATTAGTAGATGTTTTTTTGTTCATGTTTTTGTTTTTTGTTGTTGCGGTTGCACCCGATTCAAGAGCCGAATGGCTCACAGGGCTATATACCTAATACATGAAACTTGAAACTTGAAAACGCTCGCTTGCTCGCAGCGTGCGAACCACAAGACACTCTTCACAGAGATGTAATGACGCACACGCGTGCACAGCTGACTTGCAGACAAAGATCCACCGTGTAGCCTCAACAGACCGTTGGGGCAATGGCTGCTATGAGGGCCAGCAAAGCACACGAGGGGGGGTCGATGGCCAGTACAAGGCCCGACCGCCTTTGTCTCCCCAGTGGCGATGTTTACACATCGCAACAGCTACTCATTTTGAGGCTTAGTCGACCAGGACCGGTTTAGATAATTGCCATCGGTGTTGGTGGCTGTGAGCGGGGATCGAACTCGGGGTCACCGGGTTTCTTAGGTCAACACGCACAATGGTGGAGTGCGCTAACCGCTGCACTACCGCTCCCTACACAGCACACTGAAAGCACACTATTAAACTAAACTATTGTTTTTATTTTACCAGGTAAGGCCCCGCTGAGCTACATAGCGCTATTTCAGAAGCAACCCGGCTATCACAAATGATAGCTCAACAAAGTCGCTTATCATGTGGAAAATTTATAGCGGCCAAATAAATATGCGCGACGTTGATTCTACATGTGGAGAGAAAATCCACGCAACCACGGAGAGAACACGCAAACTCCAAATATACAGCAGCAGGCGTCAGGGTCGTGATCGAACCCACGACCTCCTGCACACCAGGCGAGATAGTTAACATCTCCTAGCCACCGTGATGATGATGACAGAGAGAGAGACACACAAACTCCAAATATACAGCAGCAGGCGTCAGGGTCGGGATCGAACCCACGACCTCCTGCACACCAGGCGAGGTGGTTAACATCTCCGAGCCACCGTTATGATGATGAGAGAGAGAGACACACAAACTCCAAATATACAGCAGCAGGCGTCAGGGTCGTGATCGAACCCACGACCTCCTGCACACCAGGCGAGATAGTTAACATCTCCGAGCCACCGTAATGATGATGACAGAGAGAAACACACAAACTCCAAATATACAGCAGCAGGCGTCAGGGTCGTGATCGAACCCACGACCTCCTGCACACCAGGCGAGGTAGTTAACATCTCCTAGCCACCGTTATGATGATGAGAGAGAGAGACACACAAACTCCAAATATACAGCAGCAGGCGTCAGGGTCGGGATCGAACCCACGACCTCCTGCACACCAGGCGAGATAGTTAACATCTTTCCACCGTGGCCCACACGCACGCTGGTAACGCTGCGGAGATAAGCAGCACCATAGCCACACGCGGACAAACGCGACCTTGACGACTATAATAACAATTTAGTACATTTGGGGTCGGTGCTATCGTCCCCATAGTGCGAGGCTATCACCGCGACGGAAGGCGCTGCTGCGTTTCAGACAAGACCCGCGATAGTTTTACAGTAGAGGGGTGGGGGGGGGGTAGGCGATGTAACTGCGCGCGATCCCAATTGGGTAACTTGCCGTGTAATTCTTCGAACTTGGCAAAACCGCGACCGAATAACGTCGCTGGATCGTTAACGTCCACCGTGAAAGCGCAAGGCGCACGGTAACCTCGCGGTTAACACCGCTGCAGTGATAACCAATGCGGCCTTGCCAGATCAGAACCCCCGAACCGTCTTGCAAACGAGCGGGCAAAAAACGCGCTAACCGCAAGGCCGCGCCACGGCAAACCAGGGGGCAACTGCACGGCGGTGTGGAACAAGCGGAGGCCAACTCACCGGGAACGACTGCGATCCCAGACTGGAGGACGTCCGTGTCCACGTCAGTTGCCCGCAAGCGGAACCACTGGGAGGGTGGTTGAACTGCAGGGCTGTTCCAGGTCTTCTCCGCCAATAAACAGAAACTTGTCTGTGTGGGATCAGAGCCTATTGTGTGTGTGAGGTCAGTGCTTCTTGTCTGGACAAGGTCAGTGCCTTTTATCTGTGTGGGGTCAGTGTCTCTTGTGTGTGCGGGGTGAGTGTCTCTTGTGAGTGTGGGGTCAGTGTCTCTTGTGTGTGTGGGTTTAGTATCTCGTCTCTGTACAAGGTCAGTGCTTCTTGTCTGGACAAGGTCAGTGCCTTTTATCCGTGTGGGGTCAGTGCCTCTTGTCTGTATAAGGGCAGTGCTGCGTGTGGGGTCGGTGTCTCTTGTGTGTGTGGGTTTAGTGTTTCGTCTCTGTACAAGGTCAGTGCTTCTTGTCTGGACAAGGTCAGTGCCTTTTATCCATGTGGGGTCAGAGTCTCTTTTCTGTGTGGGGTGAGTGTCTCTTGTGTGTGTGGGGTCAGTGTCACTTGTGTGTGTGGGGTCAGTGTCTCTTGTGTGTGTGGGGTCAGTGTGTCTTGTGGGGTGAGTGTCTCTTGTGAGTGTGGGGTCAGTGTGTCTTGTGAGTGTGGGGTCAGTGTCTCTTGTGTGTGTGGGGTCAGTGTCTCTTGTGGGGTGAGTGTCTCTTGTGAGTGTGGGGTCAGTGTCACTTGTGAGTGTGGGGTCAGTGTCTCTTGTGAGTGTGGGGTCAGTGTCACTTGTGAGTGTGGGGTCAGTGTCACTTGTGTGTGTGGGGTCAGTGTGTCTTGTGGGGTCAGTGTCTCTTGTGTGTGTGGGGTCAGTGTGTCTTGTGAGTGTGGGGTCAGTGTCTCTTGTGTGTGTGGGGTCAGTGTCTCTTGTGTGTGTGGGGTCAGTGTCTCTTGTGGGGTCAGTGTCTCTTGTGAGTGTGGGGTCAGTGTCACTTGTGAGTGTGGGGTCAGTGTCTCTTGTGAGTGTGGGGTCAGTGTGTCTTGTGTGTGTGGGGTCAGTGTCTCTTGTGAGTGTGGGGTCAGTGTCACTTGTGAGTGTGGGGTCAGTGTCTCTTGTGAGTGTGGGGTCAGTGTCTCTTGTGAGTGTGGGGTCAGTGTCTCTTGTGGGGTCAGTGTCTCTTGTGAGTGTGGGGTCAGTGTCTCTTGTGTGTGTGGGGTCAGTGTCTCTTGTGAGTGTGGGGTCAGTGTCACTTGTGAGTGTGGGGTCAGTGTCTCTTGTGAGTGTGGGGTCAGTGTCTCTTGTGAGTGTGGGGTCAGTGTCTCTTGTGGGGTCAGTGTCTCTTGTGAGTGTGGGGTCAGTGTCACTTGTGAGTGTGGGGTCAGTGTCTCTTGTGAGTGTGGGGTCAGTGTCACTTGTGAGTGTGGGGTCAGTGTCTCTTGTGAGTGTGGGGTCAGTGTCTCTTGTGTGTGTGGGGTCAGTGTCTCTTGTGAGTGTGGGGTCAGTGTCTCTTGTGGGGTCAGTGTCTCTTGTGAGTGTGGGGTGAGTGTCTCTTGTGTGTGTGGGGTCAGTGTCTCTTGTGAGTGTGGGGTCAGTGTCTCTTGTGGGGTCAGTGTCTCTTGTGAGTGTGGGGTCAGTGTCTCTTGTGGGGTCAGTGTCTCTTGTGAGTGTGGGGTCAGTGTCTCTTGTGTGTGTGGGGTGAGTGTCTCTTGTGGGTGTGGGGTCAGTGTCTCTTGTGTGTGTGGGGTCAGTGTCTCTTGTGAGTGTGGGGTCAGTGTCTCTTGTGAGTGTGGGGTGAGTGTCTCTTGTGGGTGTGGGGTCAGTGTCTCTTGTGAGTGTGGGGTCAGTGTCTCTTGTGAGTGTGGGGTCAGTGTCTCTTGTGTGTGTGGGGTCAGTGTCTCTTGTGGGGTCAGTGTCTCTTGTGAGTGTGGGGTCAGTGTCTCTTGTGAGTGTGGGGTCAGTGTCTCTTGTGAGTGTGGGGTCAGTGTCTCTTGTGTGTGTGGGGTCAGTGTCTCTTGTGGGGTCAGTGTCTCTTGTGGGGTCAGTGTCTCTTGTGAGTGTGGGGTCAGTGTCTCTTGTGTGTGTGGGGTCAGTGTCTCTTGTGAGTGTGGGGTCAGTGTCTCTTGTGTGTGTGGGGTCAGTGTCTCTTGTGGGGTCAGTGTCTCTTGTGGGGTCAGTGTCTCTTGTGAGTGTGGGGTCAGTGTCTCTTGTGAGTGTGGGGTCAGTGTCTCTTGTGAGTGTGGGGTCAGTGTCACTTGTGTGTGTGGGGTCAGTGTCTCTTGTGGGGTCAGTGTCTCTTGTGAGTGTGGGGTCAGTGTCTCTTGTGGGGTCAGTGTCTCTTGTGAGTGTGGGGTCAGTGTCTCTTGTGGGGTCAGTGTCTCTTGTGTGGGTGGGGTCAGTGTCTCTTGTGGGGTCAGTGTCTCTTGTGGGGTCAGTGTCTCTTGTGAGTGTGGGGTCAGTGTCTCTTGTGTGTGTGGGGTGAGTGTCTCTTGTGAGTGTGGGGTCAGTGTCTCTTGTGGGGTCAGTGTCTCTTGTGAGTGTGGGGTCAGTGTCTCTTGTGGGGTCAGTGTCTCTTGTGAGTGTGGGGTCAGTGTCACTTGTGTGTGTGGGGTCAGTGACTCTTGTGAGTGTGGGGTCAGTGTCTCTTGTGTGTGTGGGGTCAGTGTCACTTGTGAGTGTGGGGTCAGTGTCTCTTGTGTGTGTGGGGTCAGTGTCTCTTGTGAGTGTGGGGTCAGTGTCTCTTGTGAGTGTGGGGTCAGTGTCTCTTGTGAGTGTGGGGTCAGTGTCTCTTGTGTGTGTGGGGTCAGTGTCTCTTGTGAGTGTGGGGTCAGTGTCTCTTGTGTGTGTGGGGTCAGTGTCTCTTGTGTGTGTGGGGTGAGTGTCTCTTGTGAGTGTGGGGTCAGTGTCTCTTGTGGGGTCAGTGTCTCTTGTGAGTGTGGGGTCAGTGTCACTTGTGTGTGTGGGGTCAGTGTCTCTTGTGAGTGTGGGGTCAGTGTCTCTTGTGTGTGTGGGGTCAGTGTCTCTTGTGAGTGTGGGGTCAGTGTCTCTTGTGGGGTCAGTGTCTCTTGTGAGTGTGGGGTCAGTGTCTCTTGTGTGTGTGGGGTCAGTGTCACTTGTGAGTGTGGGGTCAGTGTCTCTTGTGAGTGTGGGGTCAGTGTCTCTTGTGAGTGTGGGGTCAGTGTCTCTTGTGTGTGTGGGGTCAGTGTCTCTTGTGAGTGTGGGGTCAGTGTCTCTTGTGAGTGTGGGGTCAGTGTCTCTTGTGTGTGTGGGGTCAGTGTCTCTTGTGTGTGTGGGGTCAGTGTCTCTTGTGGGGTCAGTGTCTCTTGTGAGTGTGGGGTCAGTGTTTCTTGTGAGTGTGGGGTCAGTGTCTCTTGTGGGGTCAGTGTCTCTTGTGAGTGTGGGGTCAGTGTCTATTGTGAGTGTGGGGTCAGTGTCTCTTGTGAGTGTGGGGTCAGTGTCTATTGTGAGTGTGGGGTCAGTGTCTCTTGTGAGTGTGGGGTCAGTGTCTCTTGTGGGGTCAGTGTCTCTTGTGAGTGTGGGGTCAGTGTCTCTTGTGGGGTCAGTGTCTCTTGTGAGTGTGGGGTCAGTGTCTATTGTGAGTGTGGGGTCAGTGTCTCTTGTGGGGTCAGTGTCTCTTGTGAGTGTGGGGTCAGTGTCTCTTGTGGGGTCAGTGTCTCTTGTGAGTGTGGGGTCAGTGTCTCTTGTGAGAGTGGGGTCAGTGTCTCTTGTGGGGTCAGTGTCTCTTGTGAGTGTGGGGTCAGTGTCTCTTGTGGGGTCAGTGTCTCTTGTGTGTGTGGGTTCAGTGTCTCTTGTGAGTGTGGGGTCAGTGTCTCTTGTGAGTGTGGGGTCAGTGTCTCTTGTGAGTGTGGGGTCAGTGTCTCTTGTGAGTGTGGGGTCAGTGTCTCTTGTGGGGTCAGTGTCTCTTGTGTGTGTGGGGTCAGTGTCTCTTGTGAGTGTGGGGTCAGTGTCTCTTGTGAGTGTGGGGTCAGTGTCTCTTGTGAGTGTGGGGTCAGTGTCTCTTGTGGGGTCAGTGTCTCTTGTGTGTGTGGGGTCAGTGTCTCTTGTGAGTGTGGGGTCAGTGTCTCTTGTGAGTGTGGGGTCAGTGTCTCTTGTGAGTGTGGGGTCAGTGTCTCTTGTGGGGTCAGTCTCTCTTGTGAGTGTGGGGTCAGTGTCTCTTGTGGGGTCAGTGAGTGTGGGGTCAGTGTCTCTTGTGGGGTCAGTGTCTCTTGTGAGTGTGGGGTCAGTGTCTCTTGTGGGGTCAGTGTCTCTTGTGAGTGTGGGGTCAGTGTCTATTGTGAGTGTGGGGTCAGTGTCTCTTGTGGGGTCAGTGTCTCTTGTGAGTGTGGGGTCAGTGTCTCTTGTGGGGTCAGTGTCTCTTGTGAGTGTGGGGTCAGTGTCTCTTGTGAGTGTGGGGTCAGTGTCTCTTGTGGGGTCAGTGTCTCTTGTGAGTGTGGGGTCAGTGTCTCTTGTGGGGTCAGTGTCTCTTGTGTGTGTGGGGTCAGTGTCTCTTGTGAGTGTGGGGTCAGTGTCTCTTGTGAGTGTGGGGTCAGTGTCTCTTGTGAGTGTGGGGTCAGTGTCTCTTGTGAGTGTGGGGTCAGTGTCTCTTGTGGGGTCAGTGTCTCTTGTGTGTGTGGGGTCAGTGTCTCTTGTGAGTGTGGGGTCAGTGTCTCTTGTGAGTGTGGGGTCAGTGTCTCTTGTGAGTGTGGGGTCAGTGTCTCTTGTGGGGTCAGTGTCTCTTGTGTGTGTGGGGTCAGTGTCTCTTGTGAGTGTGGGGTCAGTGTCTCTTGTGAGTGTGGGGTCAGTGTCTCTTGTGAGTGTGGGGTCAGTGTCTCTTGTGGGGTCAGTCTCTCTTGTGAGTGTGGGGTCAGTGTCTCTTGTGGGGTCAGTGAGTGTGGGGTCAGTGTCTCTTGTGGGGTCAGTGTCTCTTGTGGGGTCAGTGTCTCTTGTGGGGTCAGTGAGTGTGGGGTCAGTGTCTCGTGTGGGGTCAGTGTCTCTTGTGGGGTCAGTGTCTCTTGTGTGTGTGGGGTCAGTGTCTCTTGTGAGTGTGGGGTCAGTGTCTCTTGTGAGTGTGGGGTCAGTGTCTCTTGTGAGTGTGGGGTCAGTGTCTCTTGTGAGTGTGGGGTCAGTGTCTCTTGTGGGGTCAGTGTCTCTTGTGTGTGTGGGGTCAGTGTCTCTTGTGAGTGTGGGGTCAGTGTCTCTTGTGAGTGTGGGGTCAATGTCTCTTGTGAGTGTGGGGTCAGTGTCTCTTGTGGGGTCAGTGTCTCTTGTGTGTGTGGGGTCAGTGTCTCTTGTGAGTGTGGGGTCAGTGTCTCTTGTGAGTGTGGGGTCAGTGTCTCTTGTGAGTGTGGGGTCAGTGTCTCTTGTGGGGTCAGTCTCTCTTGTGAGTGTGGGGTCAGTGTCTCTTGTGGGGTCAGTGAGTGTGGGGTCAGTGTCTCTTGTGGGGTCAGTGTCTCTTGTGGGGTCAGTGTCTCTTGTGGGGTCAGTGAGTGTGGGGTCAGTGTCTCGTGCGGGGTCAGTGTCTCTTGTGGGGTCAGTGTCTATTGTCCTTGTGGGATCAGTGTCACCATCCAGCAACATGGTCTGCATCTCTCCATCGCTCAGCGCCACGCCGCCGCTGCCGCTGCTGCTCCCGGTAGGAGCAGCTGCCGCTGTTTCATGCTCAGCAGGGCGGCACGCTTCCTCGCCTGTAACCACGGCACCCGCCACTCCTCCTGTTTGAGCGTCGTCGCAAACACGACCCTCAGCGTTGCACTTGCGCGGAACTTCGGGGGGCACGCTCCGCCCGTAGCGGGCGTCATCCGCGGGCAATCGCTGGCCTCCCGCAGCTGGGCAACAGTCTCCGACGCTTGTAGAAGTCAATTCCCCGACTGCGTCACCGTTGCTCAGTGTCGAGGGCTCACGGGGTCCCGCGCGCGCGGAACGGATGCGACGTGAACGCGATTGGTTGGTGCGCTCCCCGTCACTTGACCGTCCGGCACGTGCGGAGGCACGCGCAGAGGCACGCGCGGAGGCACGCGCGGCGGCACACGAAGTTTCCGAGCGGCCCGGGGTAGAGCTCGCGCCCATCCCGTTCGTGTCGGCCGCACACCGTCCCACGGAATCTAAGAACGCAACGAAAACGTCCGTAAGGCAGACAACGAGACGGAAGAAAAGTCAATAACGTCCACACAGCAAACTGGACTGAAAACCCATTTCCTGTTGCTCCTTCCCCCGCACCTCCGATTAGCAAGGTTGGCTACGTAGGGTGCGAAAGAAGTTCAACATACATACATAGACGCACACAGAGATCCATACTCACATAGAGATCCAGACTTACACAGAGACCAAGAGACTCACACACGGACCCATTTCTTTAGAGCTGCTTTTTGTGTTTAGTCTGTTGTCCTTCCCCCCCACCACCTCTGATTAGCACAGTTGGCTATGTACGGTACGAAAGAAGTTCAAACATCCGTAAATAGATTCACACAGAGATCTATAGACTCACACAGAGACCCATAGACTCACACAGAGACCCAGAGACTCACACAGAGACCCATAGACTCACACAGAGACCCATAGACTCACACAGAGACCCATAGACTCACACAGAGACCCAGAGACTCACACAGAGACCCATTTGTTTATAACTTCCTTTTAGTGTTTAGTTTGTAGCTACTTCACCTGCACCTCCAATTAGCATGGATGGCTACATACTGTGCAAAAGAAGTTCAACATACGTACATATATACAGTCCACATTCGAAAAATGACACCACACAATTACTCAGTTGGGTTGGCACACAACGGCTCAGGGGGAGCGCCTTCATGGAGCAGTGGATCAATCATGGCTGACGGCGATGGAAAAATAGCCAAGGGTTCGTGTCAGGAAACGCAAAGGCCTATTTTTGGTGCCGTGCATTAAAGCGCCTTAGACGGATACCCCAGAGGCGTGTTCGTATCGTCGATGGCGCTTGCCAAATGAGGCCGAGGGAACAAGTTTATCCGGTACACTTCTTCTCGACTCAACATCAAAACGTGGAGATTGTTGACATTTTTTTTTCATCGGCTGTTCCGTCGTAGCCTGCCCCACCCGTCAAAACGGAGAGAACATTCCAACATTATTGTAGAGTGCGCGCCACATATTTAAACCTGCGCAGCAGCTGACACAATGGGGGAGAGAGCCTCTTCAATCCCTCACCCGCCGCCCCCCCCATATCCACCCAGCCAGGTCGGGTTTGGTGGGGTAAAGTGTGGGTACTGTCACCTCTCCGAAGAGACGTGTACAGCGTTCAACAACAAACACACGCGGGTCACAGCACGACTCTGCCTGCTGCTTCCCTGGAATATCCCTACCCTCATTATCACATCGTTTCCCAAGCTCAAATCAAGAAACGTGTTCGCCCTTCTTCTTGGTTCTTTCGGTAAAGTCACGTAGAAGGGAAATAATAAAATGATAAAAATAAAACATAATAAATTAATATAATAATTATGGTTTATTTATTTTATTTTATTATTTCCCTTCTACGTGACTTTACCGAAAGAACCAAGAAGATGAATCCCTGCAGTCGCGAAAGCTTTAAATCGAAATTCCAAATGTGTCTCACCAAGTGCAAATTTATATTTAAAGCTTTCGTGACTGCAGGGATTCATCTTCTTGGTTCTTTCGGTAAAGTCACGTAGAAGGGAAATAATAAAATAATAAAAATAAAACTTAATAAAAAAATATAATAATTATGGTTTATTTTTATGATTTTATTATTTCCCTTCTAACGTGACTTTACCGAAAGAACCAAGAAGATGAATCCCTGCAGTCACGAAAGCTTTAAATCGTGTTCACCCTCATCTGTTGCAACTTTGATAATAGGGTTGTTTGTTGCTTTGGGCCTGTGCTCAAAACCTGCGTTCAAGCGAAGATGTCCCACCGGCATGGAAGAGGAGGCCAAACACTGTCTACAGGTGCTCTCTGCAGACGCAACAACTGGAAATTACGCTCCGCCTGCTTCACAGGGGACGTTAAAGATCCCCGTGACGCCATTCGGAAAGAGCAGGCCCCATCGTGTCCCGGGCGTCACGGCCAAAATTTGGCAAAATCGCACAGCGGTGGCAGCACAGCAGCCCGACTGTTCAACGACTGCAGACTGCGTCTGTGAAACACAGCAGGCGCCTGCCCCCGATCGCGATGGTCGCCCTTGCCAACACCACGTGCCCCACTCAATGACTATCGCCAACGACTATTTACGATAACAAATTTCTCCAAATGAGCGGAACGGATGCGACGGGTCCGCGGGGATCTTTAACGGCCACCGCGAAACGGGCGGCGCGTATTCGTACGGTTAAAACCACACCACCGCCGCAGTACTAACCGGGGCATCTTGCCGGATTTGAGCCACAAAATTCTGCAACGAGCAGAGAAACGCGCCCACCACTGACCCACGGTGTCACTACCGGTAACAACACCAACAGTTCACAACACATTCCTGCGGAGGGAGCTGGTAGGAACGTTGGGTTGCTCGGTCAATGGCCTGCAGGGTCAACGGCGGCGTGGTGTATTCCGCAAATATGCCCGACTGTGAGGGCGGGCACAAGCCGGCGTGAGTAGGTTAAACGTTGAGTTTTATAAGGGAACCACGGGGTGACCAGCCCCTCCCCACCCAGCCCCACCCCTCCCACCCCCTCCCCACCCAGCCCCACCCTCCCCACCCAGTCCCACCCTCCCCACCCTCTCCACCCAGCCCCTCCCTCCCCACCCAGTCCCACCCTCCCCACCCTCCCCACCCAGCCCCACCCTCCCCACCCAGCCCCTCCCCACCCCACCCTCCCCTCCCTACCCAGCCCCTCCCTCCCCACCCAGCCCCTCCCCACCCTCCCTCTACACCCAGCCCCACCCCTCCCATTTTTGGATGCACGACGGATGGACGGACACAATAATCCCCTGTGGGCTGGTGTAACCAGGAGGTTGCCACCAGTATTATCTGTATGCATGTACGTAGCCAACCGTGTTAATCGGAGCTGCTGGGGAAGGAGCAACAAACTAAAGCACACACACCACGACATGGGCGAGTGTTAGTTATGAAGAATGCTCATGGTATGCGGTGGTGGTGGGCGTTGGCTCTCCTGACCCAACGTACCTCCCCCCCGCTCGACAAGTTATTCCGAGCTGAACATTCGTCGTCGTTAACTGGCTTCAACAACACAGCAGCGCCGCATTCACGAGTTCAACAGTGGCGCAAAGACAAAGGTCTCCTGTGTAGCCTGAACAAACTGCAGGGGCAAAAGTATGTATGTTGAACTTCTTTCACACCATACGTAGCGCACGTGAAGGCCGTCACGGTGGGGGGGGGGGGGGTAGGCCGCTGTTTTCTCCCCAGTGTTGACGATTTAAACACTGCACCAGGTACTAATTTGAGGCAGAGTCGACCTAGGGGAGGCCCAGGACCGGTTCTGATAATCGCATTGGCGGTGAGCGGTAAATTGAACTCTGGTCGCCGGGTTTTCAGAGCAGCGCGCTAACCACAACACTACCGGCTCCCCCAGAATGCTCACGTAGGCCTCGGCAAGGTAAGGTAAAAGTGTAAAAACAACGAGCCTACCTTTACCCTACCTTTTACCTTACCACAATACAATCACTCTACCCTACCGTTTACCCTTTAGCAGGTAAGGTAAAAGGTAAAAAACAACGAGCCTACCTTTTACCCTACCCTTTACCCTTACCCCTTGGCATGTCGACACCTTTACCTTTACCCTTTAACCCGGTAAAAAGGGTACAATTACCTTACCTTGCCGAGGCCTATGCTCACGCACACACACACACACACCGTGTCCGTTTGTCACAGCAGGGCATTGAGAGCTCACCTGCAAATGGGGAGCGTGAGATTGTCACTCCTTCAGCGCCAGCGGGGACCCGGCGCACGTCGTCACGGAGCCGTCCACCGTCCGCATCCCCTGCAGCAGCAGCAGCCGTCACCAGCTCATCGACTCCCTCGTCATCATCTGCACGTTCACTGCCAGTTCCCGCAGCTCTCGATGGGCAGTCGCCCGCATTCACCCAACGGCCGCCCTCGTCGTCCTCCCAGAGTGCTTTGCGATCGCCTACCGGCTCGGCGGCGAGGCGTTCCCTCGCTCGCCCGCCCGTGTGCCTCTCCGGCTCAAGCGCGGCACCCGCCAACGCGTTCGCTCCGGCGGGCGCCGCGCTCGCGCCGATTTCTTCCGGGGCCTCGGCAACGCCCGAGCCGGCGCGTGTCCCGCGCTCCCAGTCGCCGCTAGTGCCCTCCCAAGCGTCGGCGGGTAACGCGCGACGCCCTTGCGGGGCTGGCGCTCGCGAGCCACCGTCAGCGGCGCGCCTCTCTCCGGACACAGTCACGGGTGGATCAAAGACAGCAGGAGCAGCAGGAGCAGCAGGAGCAGCAGGAGCAGCAGGAGCAGCAGGAGCAGCCGGCTGAGGTCGTGACATTTGTAAAGATTCATTCAGCCCAGCAGAGTGAAAGGCCCCGTGTGCAGTGACCGGGCGGACCTCTCTCTCCGCAAGCTCTTCAGTCACTCGACTGCCCTTACTCTCGGTCTCCTCTGGCCCCGGCATTTCTGCCGGTACCGTACCCACGCCGCCTGCGCTCAGCTCCTGTGGCGGGGCGTCGTTGTCAGCCGTGGGCGCAAGTGGCGTCTGCTCCGTCGGGACCCGGACTCGCTCCGCTGGCCTCGGCGACGAAGCCATCCCGTCGTCAGTCCCGTCGCGGTGCCGTTGGGTGGCTCCAAGGGGCGGCCCGCAAACTGTTTCAACCTCTCCGGGGCTACCGGGGAGCCAGGCGATTCCCCCCGGCGGAATGCCGTGAGCTGTCGTCAACAGGCCGACCCGTGACGTGTCGTTGTTCGTCTGGGGGCAGTTGAACAGCTCCGAGTGAAAACAAGGTGTGCCGAGTTGCGAGACGTCCCAGGAACGACGGTCATTTGGCTCCCCGCGCGGCGCTCGCCCTCCGCTCGTCGTGCGCACGTCAAATATCCTGACTCGGCCCTCCATCTCATCGACGTCGCCGCACGCCGACCCGGTCGACTTGCCCGCCGGCGATTCTGACGCGGTGAGGCCGAGCGCGCCGTGCGTAGCCCCGGGCCGCGCGCAAGTTGCGGCAAGAAGTCGCGTGGCGGCGGCGGCCATAGCAGCCTCCGAGCGTGGGAGGCTCGCGCCAAGCGACGGCTGCTCGCAACCGCCGCGGTTGTCCGGCGCGAAGAAGTTGAGCTGCCCGAAAATACTTTTTGGCATCTTCCCCGAGCTCGGCGGCTCACCCGGACCGTGCCGATGGTCGCGTGCGTCTTCAGACGCTCCCGTGCCAACGCGTTCGGGGAGGCGCCGGCCGCGAGTGGGCACGACGGCACGCTCGGCCCTTGCTCCGGGCGGGCGCGCGCCGTCAGAATAACTTTCAGGATCGCTCGCGGCCCCGCGGGGAAAAACAGCAGCCGCGGCGTTTCCCGCGTCGCCGTGGGCACGGCTGGAGATCGGCGGTTGATGCGGGGGGCCGACTTGGCAATCGTTACCGCGTCTCATTACGTTGCTCTGTATGAGCTCGCTTTGACGACTTCCTTCCTGAGTTGCGCCGCGACACCAAGACGCAACATTGGCGTCGCTCACGGCCGCATACTTGCGGTTGTTGGAAGAGGCGACTGCGCTGAAAGCGACTCCGACGAGGCAAGGCGCCCCTTGGCAATGTGAAGAGACGGCCGAAGCCGATTCGTTGTGAAGGCACTGAGCGGATTCGCATGGCTCGGCCCGTTTAGTTTCAACCATCAGCTTGTTCGCAGCAGCAGCAGCAACGGCGTCGTCGTCGTCAACATCACCTCTACGCTCCGTCGCTAGTTCCAACCCGCCACGTGACCCGCCGGGAGCGGTGTGCGAGGCACGCGTGCTTCCAGCAGGGCTGACCCGACGCCTGCCCAAACACGTTTGGGACCGATTCACCTCGCCGCCGTCTCCGGACTCCGGCGCGCAGCCGCGGGACGCCGAATCATCGCCGGGTTTGTCCTCGGAGCCGGCAGGACTCTCAGCGGCGGCGGCGGCGGCGGAGGTGGCGCCATCGCCGCCGCCGCGCTCCATCGCACTCTCCTCCGGCGCCGCCGAGTCTTGCCGGGCCGGGGGACTCGGCACGTCGACAAACTCGGGCTGCAGCAGCTCCTTCCAGGGCAGCCGCACGGGCCCCTCGGGACAGGAGAGCACGCAGTTCTCTAGCGGGGGGCCCCCCCTCTCCGCGCTCACCCCCTGCAGCCAGTCCATGCTCAAGAGGCTGCAGAGGGGGTCGTCGGGGCAGGGCACCTCCAGGACGTTTGCATGGCGCTGCCGGGATTGCCGGCCGCGGTGGTGCCTGTGCCGCGGTTGCCGCAAGCCGCGCCGGGAGAGGCACTTCAAGACGACCCGGGGACTCTGCTCCCCGCTCGGACTGGGAACGACCTGCGCGGTGAAGACATCGTAAGCGGTCATCGCCCTTGTACGTCCACCGTGGCGGTGGCACCACCACGGAGGTGGGATGGGAGCAGGGTAGCGTGGCATCACCACCACCACCGTGGTGGTGATGGTGATGCCACGCTACCCTGCTCCCATCCCACATTGCCACCCTGCCACCATGCCACCCCACCACTCTGTCCCCCTGCCACCTTCCCAGCATGCCCCCCTACTGCCCTACCACGCTCCCAGCATGCCCCTCTGCCACCCTGCCAAGCTCCCAGCATGCCCCTCTGCCACCCTGCCACGCTCCCAGCATGCCCCTCTGCCACCCTGCCACACTGCCAGCATGCCCCTCTGCCACCCTGCCACGCTCCCAGCATGCCCCTCTGCCACCCTGCCACACTGCCAGCATGCCCCTCTGCCGCCCTACCACGCTCCCAGCATGCCCCTCTGCCGCACTGCCACACTCCCAGCATGCCCCTCTGCCGCCCTGCCACACTCCCAGCATGCCCCTCTGCCGCCCTGCCACGCTCCCAGCATGCCCCTCTGCCACCCTGCCACGCTCCCAGCATGCCCCTCTGCCACCCTACCACACTCCCAGCATGCCCCTCTGCCACCCTGCCACGCTCCCAGCATGCCCCTCTGCCGCCCTACCACACTCCCAGCATGCCCCTCTGCCACCCTGCCACGCTCCCAGCATGCCCCTCTGCCACCCTACCACGCTCCCAGCATGCCCCTCTGCCACCCTACCACGCTCCCAGCATGCCCCTCTGCCACCCTACCACGCTCCCAGCATGCCCCTCTGCCACCCTACCACACTCCCAGCATGCCCCTCTGCCACCCTACCACGCTCCCAGCATGCCCCTCTGCCACCCTACCACACTCCCAGCATGCCCCTCTGCCGCCCTGCCACGCTCCCAGCATGCCCCTCTGCCACCCTACCACGCCCACCTGCAGGTAGAAGTCCCGTGATCGGAGCACGTGGGGGTCGAGGTCACAAAGCTGGAGCACCACACGCTCCCCCAGGCACAGCGGCCATCCCTCGTGACGAAAGATCTTCCCCGGATAGTTTGCCTGCACAACACACGCACAAAGACAAAGATCCCCGTGTAGCCTTAACCGACTGTTGGGCCAAGTGCTGTGAGCGAGCAGCGCCTATGAAGGCCGGCACCACGAAGGGGTGGGTGGCCTTCACCACGCCCGGCCACCTTTGTCTCCCCAGTGATGATGTTTACACACTGCACCAGGTACTCATTTGAGGCTTAGTCGACCTAGGAGAGGCCCAGGATCGTTTCAGATATAACAGCCGGGGCGGGGCGCGTCAGTGAGTTCCAATAGGAAAACGTAATGTTTTAAAAAACTTTTTTAAAACACGCTTTAATGACATGTACCGTACGAGTAATGGAAGAACTCCACGACTCCAGGAAGTGGCCCCGAAGCTTGCCATAGCTTAAGGGACCGTGGTGATTTACAGCCAACGTCAGATTACCGTGGACAATTAGAGCCAAGCCGAAACATAACATAAAAAAAAGAACGTTTAAAAATTGTTATTTTTTATATGTTATGCTAGAATATAGTATTGTCATCAGTATGACATAAGTATACCAAGTGTGCAGTCGATACCACATTGGGAAGTGGGTTAAAAATTGAGTTACAAGATTTGAGGATACAACAACGACAACAACAAGAACGGACAGAATGAGTTAATAAAAAGCGTGTTAAGAACGACCCACAAAACTGAAAGGGAGTGTAAAATAGAGAAAAAGGTAACCAAGTCACTAAAGATAAATAAATAGTAAACTTTTGTTTACATAAGTCCGATTTTTGGGTTTAGATCGCGTTATTTATAAATGTGTCGTAACCCTCCACCACCCGACACGGCCAATCAGTAAAAAAGTGTCACGTTGACAAAAGACAAATAGTTCACTGCTTTAGCCCACCGGTGTGTTGAAGCGTGAAACCACAACATTTACAATTAGAGTTGTACGACGTTTCGATGGTAATTGCATCCAGCATCATCGGGCAATTCTAAACCCAAAGAGTTGATTATGAATAATATTGGTCGCGAAAGCCTACGTGTTAAGCTTGGGCAAGGCAGCAAAACCAACAACAACAACACAATACCAGACCACGACAAAACAGTCCCAGATTCACGTCACGCGGTTTGTGCGTCCCCACTCCCATTCTTAATTTAGGAGCTTTCGTGACTGCAGGAATTATTCTTTGGTTCTTTTCGGTTAAGTCACGTCTAAAAATAAAATAATAAATTAAAATAACATATTACCACCCCCATTCTCCTGTTCACCTGGACCGCACCGCAATCACGGCCGTGCACGACGTTTGTTCGGCACGGTGTCCCGACGTCGTTCGGCTCCTTGAAAGGTGCACCGGGCACGCTGGAGCGCGCAAACGTCGGACACCGTGGCAAACGGCGCGAGGGGCGCGTCGGGAAAGCTCTGCCCTAGCCCGAACTGGGAGGGTGAAGATTACGCTGTGCATTCGCAAGGAAGGTCGTGGGTCACGATGACACTGCCAACTCTTCAGCGGCTTCAGGTTCTTAAAATCAATCGACTCGCTTCTCAAAACCTATTCGCGTCGATGCAATGCAGAGCGGGATTTCTGTAGAACGTCGATGCGACCGCATCTCAAGAGTCCAGCGAGAAGGGGGGGGGGGGAGAGGACTTATTCATGCCGTAGAGAGAGATACACAGAGGCAGCTAGCCAATGGTCGAGATAAAAAGGAAAGTCTTGAGCCTGGACTTGAACGGCGGCAGGGAGACGACAACACGGACAGCTGAGAGGGTCAGCAGAGCGACCGGCCTCCCACTCATGAAAGCCTGACTGGGGGATTTGACAGAAAGGCTTGATTGGCGGAGCGGAGAGTGTGTGCAGGGGAGTGGAGTGAGATGAGAGGGGAGAGGCAGGAGAGTGCGTGGAGGGGAGTGGAGTGAGATGAGAGGGGAGAGGCAGGAGAGTGCGTGGAGGGGAGTGGAGTGAGATGAGAGGGGAGAGGCAGGAGAGTGCGTAGAGGGGAGTAGAGTGAGATGAGAGGGGAGAGGCAGGAGAGTGCGTGGAGGGGAGTAGAGTGAGATGAGAGGGGAGAGGCAGGAGAGTGCGTGGAGGGGAGTAGAGTGAGATGAGAAGGAGAGGTAGGAGAGTGCGTGGAGGGGAGTAGAGTGAGATGAGAGGGGACAGGCAGGAGAGTGAGTGGATGGGAATGGAGTGAGATGAGAGGGGAGTAGAGTGAGATGAGAGGGGAGAGGCAGGAGAGTGCATGGAGGGGAGTGGAGTGAGAAGAGAGGGGAGAGGCAGGAGAGTGCGTGGAGGGGAGTAGAGTGAGATGAGAGGGTAGAGGTAGGAGAGTGCGTGGAGGGGAGTGGAGTGAGTTGAGAGGGGAGAGGCAGGAGAGTGTGTGGAGGGCAGTAGAGTGAGATGAGAGGGGAGAGGAAGGAAAGTGCTTGGAAGGAAGTAGATTGAGATGAAAGGGGAGAGGTAGGAGAGTTTGTGGAGGGTGAGTAGAGTGAGATGAGAGGGGAGAGGCAGAGAGTGCGTGGAGGGGAGTAGAGTGAGATGAAAGGGGAGAGGTAGGAGAGTGTGTGGAGGGGAGTAGAGTGAGATGAGAGGGGAGAGGCAGGAGAGTGTGTGGAGGGGAGTAGAGTGAGATGAAAGGGGAGAGGTAGGAGAGTGCGTGGAGGGGAGTAGAGTGAGATGAGAGGGGAGAGGCAGGAGAGTGTGTGGAGGGGAGTAGAGTGAGATGAAAGGGGAGAGGTAGGAGAGTGCGTGGAGGGGAGTAGAGTGAGATGAGAGGGGAGAGGCAGGAGAGTGCGTGGAGGGGAGTAGAGTGAGATGAGTGGTAGGAGAGTGCGTGGAGGGGAGTAGAGTGAGATGAGAGGGGAGAGGTAGGAGAGTGCGTGGAGGGGAGTGGAGTGAGATGAGAGGGGAGAGGCAGGAGAGTGCGTGGAAGGAAGTAGATTGAGATGAAAGGGGAGAGGCGGGAAAGTGCGTGGAGGGGAGTGAGATGAGTGGTAGGAGAGTGTGTGGAGGGGAGTGGAGTGAGATGAGAGGGGAGAGGCAGGAGAGTGCGTGGAGCGGAGTTGAGCGATATAACAGGGGAGAGGTAGGCCAGGGGCGAGTCATCGTTAGTGGCCATTTGTTTCAAGTTACGGGCAAAGTGGCGACACGAGGGCTTCGTGACAGATGCCACGGGGATAACTTCCAAGAGGAGGCGTCAACGCGTAACCACAAGTGCAGCGCAACTTTCGCTCGGCCCCCCAAACCCCAAACGCTGAAATTGTCACCGCTTCTTCTTGAGCCAGGCCAATACCTCAAGGCCAACGGTAAATCGTCCAGGTGCGATTGAAGGCAGGCGAACTGCTCATCTCCGAAAGGACAAAGCTGTAATTTATTTTAAACTTTCAGTGGGGAGAGGGGAGGGGAGGGGGTAAGAGTGATGGTGCAGCGGTTAGCACACCGCACTCATGAAGTTGGCGAGCTTGACATTGATTGCCATCCGCAGCTCACATCAGCGGCGCCGGATATCTAGACCGGTCCCGAATCCCGGGAGAACTCCCCGGGAAGAGCTAGAGTCCGTCGCTAGGGCAAGGTAGGTTCTGGACCGCCCTAATCGACATGATGATGCCGCCGCGTCCCTCACCGAGACAAGCGGGCTGAGAAACGAATGAACAAGCAATGCTCGATAGAAAGATATGCCCCCCTCCCTACCCCCATATTGGCTTTAAACAGATTACTCTTTTTTTCTTCTTGGATCTTTCGGTAAAGTCACGTAGAAGGGAAATAATAAAATAATAAAAATAAAACATAATAAAATACAATTCTCACGACGTTTCGGCCACAACGCAAGCAGCCGTCCTCAGGTGAAGAACAGGGATGTCGGAAAGACAGCGTCTGAGGACGGCTGCTTGCGTTGTGGCCGAAACGTCGTGAGAATTTTATTTTATTATGTTTTATTTTTATTATTTTATTATTTCCCTTCTACGCGACTTTACCGAAAGAACCAAGAAGATGAATCCCTGCAGTCACGAACGCTTTAAATCGAAATTTAAAAGACAACTCTTTGTTTTTTACGGTAAAGTCACGTAGGTAAAAAATGCAATAAATGAAAACAACTCAATCAAATCGCGACGTTTCGGGCGCAACACAAGCGTCCTTCTTCAGGTGGTGCATTTAATTTAGTTGTTTTCATTTATTTGATTAGATTTTTTAACCACGTGACTTTACCGAAAAAACAAAGAGCATGAATCCCTGCAGTCACGAAAGCTTCAAATCTAGAATTTAAACCGACTGTCGGAACGGGCGGTGTTGGCCAGCTCCACGTTCCGCGACCTGCATCTCCGCGAGGCATGATGTTTACACACCCAGACCAAGGCGCTCGAGTGAGGCCAAGTCGACCTAGGGGGAGGGAGATCCAGAACCAGTTCGGATGTTCACCTCCGATGTTAACGCCGCGAGAGGGAATCGAACTCGGGGCCCACCGGACGCGGGAGAGCGCAGTGCAGTGCGTGAACCACTGCGCCACCGTTCCCCGCTGGAGTACACAGAAAAAAAAAAAGACTCGTTGTTTAAATTTAAATTCAAGCTACCAAATTTGGTTACTATCGTTTATAAAATACGTTACGGAAAATAGTGAGTCGTGTCCTTGCGGAGAATATAAATAACAGAATGACTAAGCAGGCAATGCCTCCCTCCTTCACGTGTTCATCTCTCCACATCTCTTGACAAGTTTGAGTCATGCATTTTATAATTTTGTGTGAAACTGGGTGTGACCCCCATATCGTGAGCCCTTGCCTGCCAAAGGATCGCAAATTCACCGAACTGACTATGCTGATGAGACACTGTACGTCAAAACCGGTCCTGACACAATGCTGCTGAATTTATGCACTCCCAGAAAGCAATGCGGGCAGCTGATAGGATGTGTCAGAATTTGTCGTTGTTTTACCAGGTAAGGGACACTGAGCTATGAAGCTCATTTTCACAAGCGACCTGGCCACAAATGATAGCACAACGAAGTGGCTGACCATGTGGAAATGTATAGCAGCCAGATACTCTAAACGTGAGTTTCGAAGTGTGGCAGAAAAAACCAAAGGACCCGGAGAAAAATCCACGCGACCAACGGGAGAACATTCAACCTCCAAATACACAGCAGCAGGCGTCAGAGTGGGGATCGAACCCACGACCTCCTGCACACCAGGCGAGGTAGTTAACATTTCCTAGCCACCGTGATGATGATGAGAGAGAGAGAGACACACAAACTCCAAATATACAGCAGCAGGCGTCAGGGTCGGGATCGAACCCACGACCTCCTGCATACCAGTCAAGGGAGTTAACATCTCCTAGCCACCGTGATGATGATGAGAGAGAGAGACACGCAACCTCCAAATATACAGCAGCAGGCATCAGGGTCGGGATCGAACCCACGACCTCCTGCACACCAGTCAAGGGAGTTAACATCTCGTCACCATGGCAAGACGTTCACCTAGTCTCTTTCCATCGCATGAATACCTTATGCGAGGGAAGGAGATGCACTGTCTGCCGACTTATCTCGTTCATTCTAAAATACTTTGGTTGAGGAATACGTCGTAAAAAAGAAGACGGATTCGTGTATACATTTCGGCAAAAGTGAAGGCACTGCGTCACACAAACGTTTTCGCGGTTGGGCTGTGAATCTCTCTGGTGCGCCATCCGGGCCCGACTCCCGACGTAATTCAGTTCCTCAAGACGGCCCCCAGCATCGTGTGGGGGGGGGCGGGGGCAAAACGTCGGACTCGGTGCCAGAAAGGGACGCAGCACGACCCGCAAAACGTAGCGGGTCGGAGAACAACGCAGTTGCGTGGTTCTGCGTGCGACATTCAAGTTGCAAAACATTCACGCGAACAAATCTCAGGGCGATAGTAAATAAAGCCCTCTGTCAATCCACCGCTAGATGAAGCGTGCAGAGATGTATTCTGGGAATTTGCTGACCCTGTGCCCCTATTGGACAGCTGGGAAAAGGAGCTTCATAAGCTCATCGGATTCCTCCAGTCCAAATAAAGATTATGATTCTGAGACAGAGAGACCTCGTGTTGATGGTTAAATAAAAGTTAAGTAGGTTTGGGCTAGGAGATGTCAACTACCTCACCCGGTTCGATCCCGACCACGACGTCTGTATATTTGGAGTTTGCATGTTCACCCCGTGGTCATGTGGATTTTTCTCCGGGTCCTCCGGTTTTTCCCTCCACATTTAGAATCATGCGTTAAGAATATATGGTTGCTGCAAATGTCCACATGATAAGCAACTTCGTTGCGCTATCATTTGTGGCCAGAAAGCTTCTGACAAACAGCTATAGAGCAGCCTCAGTGGGCCTGACCTGCTAAAATAAAAATAGTTCGTATGCCACCACTGGAAAGAACGCCCGCCAATGGACGAGACTGGTTATGGAATGGCAGCCAAAGGCGGGAAGACAAGTCCCCGAGAGGACAGCCACACACCAGCAAGCGAGTTGGTGCCAGATGGATTGTGGCACGGTGCGGGTCGTGAGTGAAGGCTGACAGAAGTGGAGGCCTTCGAACCTGGTAATGGGTGGAAAATGAATGATGGCGACAATTATGACGATGGTATACTCTTAGTTCTTTCGGTAAAGTCACGTAGGTAAAAAATGAAATAAAAATTAATAAAAATAAAACAATGAAAATCACGACGTTTCGGAGGCAACACACGTCGTCATTTTCATTGTTTTTTTATTATTTTATTATTGCCCTTCTACGTGACTTTACCGAAAGAACCAAGAAGATGAATCCCTGCAGTCACGAAAGCTTTAAATCGAAATTTTAAAGACAACTCTTTGTTTTTTTTCGGTAAAGTCACGTAGGTAAAAAATAAAATAAATGAAAACAACTCAATTAAATCACGACGTTTCGGGCGGAACACAAGCGTCCTTCTTCAGGTGGTGGATTTAATTTAGTTTTTTTCATTTATTTTATTATTATTATTTTACCTACGTGACTTTACCGAAAAAACTAAGGGTATGAATCCTTGCAGTCACGAAAACTTCAATTCTAGAATTATGACGATGGTGCTGATTTATGAGCCCGCTTTAAAGCAACACTACCTTAATTTTGGAGCTTTCGTGACTGCAGGAATTATTCTTTGGTTTTTTCGGTAAAGTCACATATAAAGATAAATAAATAAATTAAATAATAGCATACGACGTTTCGATTGCAACACAAGCAATCATCATCAGGTATAATTCATTATACCTGATGATGATTGCTTGTGTTGTTGATGATGATTGCTTGTGTTGTTTTATCTTTATACGTGACTTAACCGAAAAAACCAAAGAACAACACTACCTTGAGAACTATTAATGTTACTAAAAGAAAAATAACGCACGACGCACGTATTGTTATTTTTTCGAAATCTGCACAGCGCGGCGCGGGGAGGGGGGGTGATCGGGCGCTACAGTTTGGTTACGCGTTTCGACACTGTACACGGCATTTCCCCGCGGCACCGGTAGTAAAATACCTCCGCGCTCGACGATCGGGATAAACCTACCGCCTATTTATACATCAATTGCGGTCCGGGTACGGGAGGGTGGGGTGGGTGGGGAGGAGGCTAGCGCGTAAAAAATGTCACGCCGGGTTAAGATCGTGCAAGGTGCGCGGTGCGGTGCGGAGTAATTTACGGATCACCACCTTCCCGCTGGAAAAATCTCAACAATTGCATTCCAGCGCCAGGCGCTTGCACCCGCTTGTTGCTATTAAATCCGAAGCTCGCTAACGGGCGTCAACGATAAGCTCATCATATAGTAGTAGGTTTTTACCCTTTAAACTGGTACAAAACTGACACCTTTATACGAGGCATCGTGGTTGCAATAACCACAACACAAGTAGCCAAAATGCAAACAAAAAGAAACTCTGATGATGATAATGATATGCACTGTCCTTGAAGTCGATTGGTCCACACCCGAGACAGCTTTTCTTAGAGCCCAATCTCCATTGGTGTTGGACCAGATGACGCCAAAAGGCGTACAACTCAAAAACAGCGCACTATCAGAGTATTGAGAGCTCGGGGTAAGCATTTACACTATGAGACCTCCTTTACCAGTGGCAAAATATAGTGATAGGTTTTTACCCTTTCAACTGGTACAAAACTGACACCTTTATACAAGGCATCATGTTTGCAACAACCACAACACAAGTAGTCAAAATGCAAACAAAAATAAACAACTCTGATGATGATAATGATATGTGCATTGTCCTTATCATCATCAGAGTTGTTTCTTTTGGTTTGCATTTTGACTACTTGTGTTGTGGTTATTGCAAACATGATGCCTTGTATAAAGGTGTCAGTTTTGTACCAGTTTAAAAGGTAAAAACCTACTACTATATTTTGCCGCTGGTAAAGGAGATGTCTCATAGGAATAGCTCATCCTCGGTTAGACGGCAAGCGCTGCTGTCGGGCGGGCAAGCTGTTTACGCTGCTGCTACTACTGCAGCTACGCTGGTTTACACAGGAAAGGCTTTACTCACAGAGTCTCAAGAGCATTTTTTCAGGAGGGTCCTGCCAAGTTTTCCTAGCAAGGCGGAGAGGGGGGGGGGCGATGTTGCTACCGTGTGTGATGATCCCAATTGAGTAGTTTGCACGTTTGGCCGATGCACGTTAAGTTGTATGTTTGCAATGGGAGAAAAGTGGAGAAGCCAGAGGAAACCCATGCAACACAGGGAATATACAAACTCCACTCACTCACGCGCACTCTACAGAACAGGGGGAGATCATACAAACTCCACTCACTCACTCTACAGGACAGGGGGAGATCATACAAACTCCACTCACTCACGCGCACTCTACAGGACAGGGGGAGATCATACAAACTCCACTCACTCACTCTACAGAACAGGGGGAGATCATACAAACTCCACTCACTCACGCGCACTCTACAGGACAGGGGGAGATCATACAAACTCCACTCACTCACTCTACAGGACAGGGGGAGATCATACAAACTCCACTCACTCACTCTACAGGACAGGGGGAGATCATACAAACTCCACTCACTCACGCGCACTCTACAGGACAGGGGGAGATCATACAAACTCCACTCACTCACTCTACAGAACAGGGGGAGATCATACAAACTCCACTCACTCACTCTACAGGACAGGGGGAGATCATACAAACTCCACTCACTCACGCGCACTCTACAGGACAGGGGGAGATCATACAAACTCCACTCACTCACTCTACAGAACAGGGGGAGATCATACAAACTCCACTCACTCACTCTACAGGACAGGGGGAGATCATACAAACTCCATTCACTCACTCTACAGGACAGGGGGAGATCATACAAACTCCACTCACTCACTCTACAGAACAGGGGGAGATCATACAAACTCCACTCACTCACTCTACAGGACAGGGGGAGATCATACAAACTCCACTCACTCACTCTACAGGACAGGGGGAGATCATACAAACTCCACTCACTCACTCTACAGGACAGGGGGAGATCATACAAACTCCACTCACTCACTCTACAGGACAGGGGGAGATCATACAAACTCCACTCACTCACTCATGCACACTCTACAGGACAGGGGGAGATCATACAAACTCCACTCACTCACTCATGCACACTCTACAGGACAGGGGGAGATCATACAAACTCCACTCACTTACGCACACTCTACAGAACAAGGGGACGACACGCACACTCCACTCACTCACACACACATGCTCTACAGGAGGGAGAATATACAAACCCCACTCACTCACACACTCACTCATACTCTACAGGAGGGAGAATATACAAACACCACTCACTCACACACTTCACACAACAGGGCGAGAGAGAACACACAAACTCCACACGCAGAAAAAGGCACCGGGAATCAAACCCAGGCCCCTTCTCACTGCGAGGCTATTGCCGTACCACCGCCGACACCCACAACAATGAACTTCACCCAGGTTACATGCTAAATATTCTATTCCATTTGAAACACCTGGTCAACACCTTTACAGGGAGGGAGGGGGCAGGTAAGGGAGATCTTACATGACGACGATTGTGTTGGTTTTATTAACCCCCCACCTGGGCAACACTGCTCCCCTCTCCACGGAGGCGAGACTCACTTTAGAGGCGCAGGTGACAGACAGAGTGACGGGCAGGGAACCACTCACTTTACAGCAGAGGTCGCAACCGGGTACCCGATACCCGTACCCTACCCGATACCCGTACCCTACCCGATACCCGGCTACCCGTACCCGGCCGGGTACGGGTACCCGTTTGCGACCCTGGTGCGGCCGGGTACGGGTAGGCCGTGAGTCACTGGTGAGTCACCGTTTGTCACTCATTTCCCAACGTCTTGTCTCTTCTCACAATTCAAGTTCCTAGAATCAACCCACCCGCGCCTGCAACATGGCTTCATCCCAGAGGTCGCAATCAGGTACCCGATACCCGTACCCTACCCGATACCCGGCCGGGTACGGGTAGGGTACGGGTACGGCCGGGTACGGGTACGGGTACCCGTTTGCGACCCTGGTGCGGCCGGGTACGGGTACGGGTACCCGTTTGCGACCCTGGTGCGGCCGGGTACGGGTACGGGTAAGGAATCAAAACCTGTTTGCGACCTCTGCTTTACAGGCGCAAGTGACAGACAGAGTGGCGGGCAGGGTACCCCTCTTTGCTAACAGAGCCTCCCCGGGTAAACGAGTGGAGTGGTAACGATAGGACACGCAAAAGACAAAGCCTCCCCTCCACCCCCATATAGCCTGCAAGGAATGCTGGGGCAAGTGCTGTTAGCACGAGGGGGTGGAGTGGCCAACACCATGCCCAGCCGCCTTTGTCTCCCCAATTCCGATGTCTACACACCGCACCGAGCGCTCATTTGAGGCCGATTCAACCCAGGGGAGGCTCCATCACTGGTGTTGGCCACGAGTTGGGAATCGAACTGGCGATTCTGGGTTCCTAGGGCGGCGCGCTAACCCCCACGGCAGCGCTCCCCATGCGCACCTGGTGGCACATGGCACACGAGCGGCGTGTTAGTTACGGCCGGCGTTGTATTCGCCCGCATTAATATTTATACTTCCCTGCGTCTGTTTATTTAACTGCGCGTGTGTCGAGCGCTCTGGGATGTAGTTTCCATGGAACATATTTAGACAAACTAGACAAGTAGACAATAAGTCTTCCTCGTATATAAATCTGTCTCTCGCCAACCCAAAAGCACCCCCCCCCACAATTTTCAGCAGCATCCATTCACCAAGTAAATAAATGCGTATTACGTCACGCCACCCGTAATTGTTTACGCGAGCGTACAACACCTTATCCCCGGGTAAACCAGAGTAACGATAGCAATCATCATGATATTCATAATGATGATCTACGTTTTAAAAGTGTACGCACCAACCTTCAACGACAGCACCGCTCGCCGCTCGAAGCCGCCAGTCCAGCCCCGTGAATGACAGCCGGCCGGTTGGAAGGGCCAATGAGCCACGGAGACACTGCGTTGGAACTTAGGGCACAATGGCCTTAGCCAACAACTTGATGAACCGGATTAGAGGCCTCTAACCAAACACGCTCCCCTGCACCCCCCCCCCCCGCTGCTGCTGCCCCCCCCCATCCCTCTGGGGCCCATGCCTCTCCGCCACACCCAGCCACATCGCGTTCGCACATCAATCACACCACTTCCACGGCACATGTGCTGTAGTCACGCGCGCGTGAATGTGTCAAGACTCACAAAATAGAATAACGTGCCCATGTAAGAGACATTTACGGGGGGGGGGGGGCACACGTCCACAGTGCCCCGCGACATTACGCAACCGTCCAGTTTTGCGCTCCGTATTTTTGCGGCGTAAGATTGAAAGTTTTTTTTTGTTTTCGATTTTTTTTTCGGATCGCCTATTGCCAACGCTGCCGCGAACGAAACAAACGCAACTTGTGAAAAATCCCGAAAGCGTTATTTAGCATCTTGTCTGTCGTAACTTTGATAATAGTGCCGTTTGTTCCCGACCGCCAGACGTCTCGGGCCTTCCGGCGCCTGCGCGTGGCCCAGCGGCATCGCCACTTGTTGCGGACAAAAACTCGCGGTTCGAAGCGAGCGGCCGCCCTGGTTGAAATCCTGCGGCGCTGTATTGACCGTGCACGACCATTACACACCGCCTGCTTCACTCGCAGCGGCCGCGAAAAACCCCCGTGACGTCGTTCGGGGGAGAGGCGAGGGATGTCGCGTTCCTGCATCGCTGTTCAAATTTGCCAAAATTACTAAAAATTTACACCGCAAGTCACTCCATCCGGGATTAGACGCACAACCACCATCATCGCCGCAACTCCGGGAAAACTATCGGCCAGGGACTAATGCCAACTGCAGGTGTCCTAGGCTAGACCACACAGCAAACATCATCGCCACCCTCCTGGCAGACAAACGCCTCGGGACTAATGCCAACTGGAGATGTCCTCGGCTAGACCACAAAGCAATCATCATCGTCCCAACTGCTGGAAGACTAACGCCCAGCGACCAATGCCAACTGGAGGTGTCCTAGGCTACACCAGAGAGCAATCGTCATCATTATCATCATTATCGTCGTCACACTCCTGGCAGACTAACGCCCAGCGGTAGCTGCCAGCGGAGGGTGCACGAGGCTAGACAAAGGTAGCGATCATCATCGCCGCCTCCTGGCAGACATACGCTCCGGGTTGCTCTTGCGAAGAAGACGCTGATCCTGGCCTCTTTGAGTCATTAACCGGTTCAACGAAAACAACAAACTTCAAACAAATCAAACTTGAAACGTGAATTCACACCGAAGCGGTTTGTGCTTTCGTTACGTTGTCCCAGCCTGAAGGAGGACGCTTGTGTTGCGCCCGAAACGTCGCGATTTAATCGAGTTGTTTTCATTTACTTTATTAAGATTTTTTTTACCAGCGTGACTTCACCGAAAAAACCAAAGAGTTTGAAACGTGAACCCTGGGCCTGCCCCCTTTACCGGTTTGAGCCGCGGCGCAAAACACCGTTTGGGTAACTGGGAGACGGACGCGTTGGGAGAATCACCTTCTTGGTTCTTTCGGTAAAGTCACGTAGAATGGAAACAATACAATAATAAAAATACAACATTCAATAATTCTCACGACGTTTCGGCCACAACGCAAGCAGCCGTCCTCAGGTGGAGAGCAGGTCTGTCGAGAAGACAGCGTCTGAAACAGCGTTGGGAGAATCTTCTTGGTTCTTTCGGTAAAGTCACGTAGAAGGGAAGTAATAAAATAATAAAAACAAAACATAATAAAGTAATATAATAATATCATATAATATATATTATATTATACGATATTATTTTTTTATTTTATTTTATTATGTTTATTTTTTTATTTTTTATTACTTCCCTTTTACGTGACTTTACCGAAAGAACCAAGAAGATGAATCCCTGCAGTCACGAAAGCTTTAAATCGAAATAAAAGCATTGGGAGAAGTGAGTGATCGCCACGCCACCCACCCCCCCCCCCCCCCCCCCGCTGTTCGTCGATCGCTTACACAGGCCGAGATCTGCAGGCTTTGCAGAAGGTGCTTGGCCGGAATGAGGAAGCTGACCAGGTACTGCAGCGCGTCTCCGTGGAAGCCCTGCTCCCACACGGGAAACACCTGACCCAGCAGCGTGGGGGCGGTCAACTCGAACGGAGGGTACAGGCTCGACAGCACCCCTTCGACGCACGCATCCAGGGACTTGGAATCCTGAGAGGCGAAAGGCGCACCGCACACACGAGGAGAAGACAAAGATCACTCAACACCGCTCCCCCGTATAGCCGTTTAACAGACTGCTGGGGCAAGTGCTGTTGGGGAGAGGGCGGGTGGGTGATCAGCCTTACACCCCCCAGTGCTGAAGTTGTATACACACCGCACCGGGTACTTGCTGAAGGCTGAGTCGACTTAGGTGTGGCCCAGAACCAGCTCAGATATTGGCTGTCGCTGTTATAGGTCCAGAGCGGGAATCGGACCCGGGTCACCAGGTTTTTTACGGCAATGCACTAACCACTGCGCCACCACTCCCCCAAAGACACCCCCTGTGTAACCTTTACCCGACTGTTGGGGTAAGTGCTGTTAGCAAGCACCTATGAAGGCCGGTACGTAAGGCACTCCGATTAGCATGGTTGGCTACGTACGGTGCGAAAGAAGTTCAACATACATACAAAGTACACACATACATACTGTACCCCATACACAAAGACAAAGACCCCCCGTATAGCCTTAACATAATGTTGGGGCAAGCGCTGTTAGTGAGCACCTATGAAAGTGTGTTGGCCAGCACCACGCCCGGCCGCCTTTGTCTCCCTAGTGGCGATGTTTACACACTGCACCAGGTATTTAATTTGAGGCTGAGTCGACCTTAGGGGAGACCCAGGACCGGTTCAGATAACCATCAATGGTATTGGTGGCGAGCGGGAGTCGAACTCGGGTCGCCGGGTCTGTAGCGCGGCGCGCTAACCGCGTCACCACCGCTCCCCACACACGCACACGTTGGCCTGAGCAATGTGGTTTAGGACAAGCGCCCTACATAGCCGGCAGATACATTACATACACACAGCCCTTCCGTCAGAGGTCGCAAACGGGTTTTGATTCCTTACCCGTACCCATACCCGGCCGCACCAGGGTCGCAAACGGCTACCCGTACCCGTACCCGGCCGGGTACGGGTAGCCGGGTATCGGGTAGGGTACGGGTATCGGGTAGGGTACGGGTAGGGTACGGGTATCGGGTAGGGTACGGGTATCGGGTAGGGTACGGGTATCGGGTAGGGTACGGGTATCGGGTACCCGGTTGCGATCTCTGCCTTCCGTCAATCCGCTGCTGAACAAGAGGCTCCCCCTAACAGGCTCCTCTCGGATATAGGAGAGGGCAAAGTAGATCTGTTGCGGAGGGGGGTGGTGGGCGACACCATAATAATGGTGGTACACCCCGCTCAAAGTGAACTTGGCTTGAGCTAAAGGGTTACTCGGTGGTGCAGATATCCCCCCCCCCATCCCACCACCCAAGCCCCTACATAGCGGGCGGCCCTGCTCCCCATACTGTATGGGTCACGGGAAGCGTAATTGACTAGACTCCACCCCGCCAGACAATGCGGGTTAGCCCCCCCCGAAGGCAGGCGGAATAGACGTGGGAGCATAGAAAGTACAGCACAATCATGGATTTTTCCGCCGCACTGCCTCTTGTGCTGGTCACCCACGTTAAACCCGCAGCAGCCTATATAGGCGCCTTGCGAGAGCTATCGAGGCTCAAACCCTCAGCTTCAGCTTTGGAGATCCGTCCCACGAGAATGGGTGGCCACGTCGCGGGCGATTCGGTCGGAAGGCAACACCGGCCGGAGCAGTTTACAGAAAACAAAAGATGAAATGGTTTTTGTTTTATTTGTTGTCAGGCGCCTGTGAACGAGAGCGCGCCCCCCGCCCCCCTCTCGTCGCTTGGCATCTCTCCGTCGTGGCTCTCCAAAGAGGGGATAACCTGTTCTCCCCCAAGGCAAAAACAAAAAACACAAAGCCATCGTTGGGGGATTCGAGCGAGCGAACGCGGGCGCGCGGGCGGGGGCGAGTTTCGCCCTCGAAGTCACGCGCAAAAGTCGCGACGTCTCAGATTCTTACTTTGATTTACGCGCCTGAAAGTTCGCGCGTGAATTGTCAGCCCTGGACATCACTCGAATGCTAATAACTGTTATTACAAAACTCCGGTTGAGGGGTGGGAGGGTTGGGTGAGAATGGTGGCACAGTGGTTTGGCTACCCACATTTTGATTCCAGGGCAACGGTTAACATCAGTGGCTGGTTAACATCAGTGGCTGCGAGTGATACTTCTAGATTTGAAGCTTTCGTGACCGCAAGGATTCATGCTCTTAGTTCTTTCGGTAAAGTCACCATGTAGGTAAAAAATGAAATTAAAATGAATAAAAAATAAAAACAATAAAATCACGACGTTTCGGAGGCAACACAAGCTTCCATCTTCAGGTGAAACTGTCACAAGCATCCGTCTTCAGGTGACAGTTTCACCTGAAGACGGAAGCTTGTGTTGCCTCCGAAACGTCGTGATTTTATTGTTTTTATTAATTTTCATTTAATTTTTTACCTACGTGACTTTACCGAAAGAACTAAGAATATGAATGCGAGTGATACGTCAACTGGTCCTGGGTCTCCACCACCCCCACCCCCCCAACTTTAACAACCCGCAGTGACCAGCGTGGTGAAGTATGGTCTTAACAACAATTCCCATGTCACCAACCACGCATGCGGCGGTGGGGGAGACCTTCACTCATCCGGCAGTGCGACTGATAGAGGCCTGTGAATTAATCTATTTATAATATATTCGAATGAACGGCTATTAGTCAGACAAAAAGGGTGAATTATGAACATGGTAATAGGCTGTGTCCATGTTTTTGTGCATGACTTTGTCATGTGAGACTGCCTCTGCCAAGTCACCCCCTTGCTCCCAAATAAGAGATGTCTTGTTTGTCAAATGATGCGTCGAATAATACACGCTCTGCGGTGTGCCTGGCTAACTACGCGACACTACGTACAGCCCCTTTTGTCAATCCACTGCTGGATGATGATGATGATGGCCTCTCCCGGGGTCCATTCGACCATACCTCACCGTGATGGTCAGTGCGGGTTGGCGAAGGCGAGAATGTGCGTACATGTGTGGGGAGCGTATAAGTACAGCGCAACGATGGATTCTGACGCACTGCTGCCAGGAACGTTGCAAAACAACGCTGCGTGCAGCACCACTGAACGTCGCGACGTCGCGCTCCCAGGAGGCCTTGAGGCTGATGGGATTTATACAAAATAGAAATCTCGTGCTATTTATGTGGAGGACACACATGTGAAGGAAATCTACCGTCTGTTCATTTGGCGTCATCTGGTCGAACACCATATGAGACGAGGCTCCAAAGAAAGCTGTCTCTGGTGTGGACCAATCAGTTTCAAAGACAATGCATAAATGACCAGAGTATTGTTTTTTGTTTGCATTTGACTGCAAGTATTGTGGTTAATGTAAACATGATTCCTTGCAAAAGGTGTCAGTTGTGTTGCCAGAAAAAAGGGGAAAACCCTATTAGTTTTCTTCTTGGTTCTTTCGGTAAAGTCACGTAGAAGGGAAGTAATAAAATAATAAAAATAAAACATAATAAAATACAATTCTCACGACGTTTCAGCCACGACGCAAGCAGCCGTCCTCAGGTGAAGAACAGGTCTGTCGGAAAGACAGCGTCCGAATGAACACCACCAGGCTTGGCAGCGTATATTTAAGCTGGGTTAGAGAAGGAAGGGCGCCTTGACAAAGGAATTTGCATATCAACAGGGGAATTTAGCATATTTATGGAAAAAAATTTTGTTGTTATTTTTATTGTCCACAGTGACCCCAATGATTATTTGTGTTGAGTGCAATAACGATGTTAACCAATTCTAATAGAGAACAGCAGCAATTCCATTACCAAGAACACTTTACTGCAGTACGCACAGAGCCCATTTGGCGTCAATCCACTTCTGCACGAGGGCCTTGCCATGCCCAACGGAACCCTTGAGCCTCACAGCAAGAAGGGGCCAATGGTTAAATTCTCGACTTGGGTGCCTTTCTGTGCGGAGTTGGTATACAAGTATGCCCCCCAATGTTCTGCAGAGTGTGAGAGTGTTTGAGTGACTGGGTGTGTGAGGCTGTGTGTGAGTGTGTGTGTGAGTGTTTGAGTGAGTGGGTGTGTGAGAGAGGGTGAGGGTGTGTGAGAGAGTGTGTGAGTGAGTGGGTGTGTGAGAGAGTGTGAGGGTGTGAGGGTGTGTGTGAGTGTTTGAGTGAGTGTGTGTGAGAGAGTGTGAGTGTGTGAGTGAGTGGGCGTGTGAGAAAGTGTGAGTGTGTGAAGGTGTGTATGAGTGTTTGAGTAGGTGAGGCTGTGTGTGAGTAGGTGTGTAAGGCTGTGCATGTGTGAGAGTGTGAGTGAATGGGTGTGTAAGAGAGTGTGAGGGTGTGTATGAGTGAGTGGGTGTGTGAGGCTGTGTGTGAGAGTGTGTGTGAGAGTGTTTGAGTGAGTGTGTGTGTGAGAGGGTGTGAGAGGGTGTGTGTGAGAGTGTGTGTGAGAGTGTGTGTGAAAGTGTGTGAGTGAGAGAGTGTGAGGGTGTGAGAGGGTGAGAGGGTGAGAGGGTGAGTGTGTGAGTGAGTGGGTGTGTGAGTGTTTGAGTGTGTGTGTGAGAGAGTGTGAAGGTGTGTATGAGTGTTTGAGTGGGTTAGGCTGTGTGTGAGTAGGTGTGTGAGGCTGTGCATGTGTGAGAGTGTGAGTGTGTGAGTGAATGGGTGTGTGAGAGAGTGTGATGGTGTGAGGGTGTGTGTGAGAGTGTTTGAGTTAGTGGGTGTGTGAGATAGTGTGAGGGTGTGAGAGTGTGAGGGTGTGAGAGTGTGAGGGTGTGAGAGTGTTTGAGTGAGTGGGTGTGTGAGAGAGTGTGAGGGTGTGTGAGAGTGTGAGGGTGTGTGTGAGTGTTTGAGTGAGTGTGTGTGTGAGTGTTTGAGTGTGTGTGTGTGTGTGAGAGAGTGTGAGGGTGTGTGAGAGTGTGAGGGTGTGTGTGAGTGTTTGAGTGAGTGTGTGTGTGAGTGTTTGAGTGAGTGTGTGTGTGTGTGAGAGAGTGTGAGGGTGTGTGAGAGTGTGAGGGTGTGAGTGTATGAGTGAGTGGGCGTGTGAAGCTGTGTGTGAATGTGTGAGAGAGTGAGTGTGAGGGTGTGTCAGGGTGTGTATGAGTGTTTGAGTGAGTGGGTGTGTGAAAGAGTGTGAGGGTGTGTATGAGTGTTTGAGTGGGTTAGGCTGTGTGTGAGTAGGTGTGTGAGGCTGTGCATGTGTGTGAGAGAGTGTGATGGTGTGAGGGTGTGTGTGAGTGTTTGAGTGTGAGGGTGTGTGTGAGTGTGTGAGGGTGTGTGAGGGTGTGTATGAGTGTTTGAGTGAGTGGGTGTGTGTGAGAGGGTGAGAGTGTGAGCTACAAACAAAACACAAAATGTGAACTGGTCATTGGCCAAAGCGACATCCCAATGCTGCAAAATTTGCACGTCGCATCAATAAACTAGTCTAACACGTGGAAGCATCACCCAACTCCACAGCGCTGTGTGGAGTGAGCGAGTAGCACGCTTGGCTGCGTACGATGCGAAAGAATCTTCTTGGTTCTTTCGGTAAAGTCACGTAGAATGGAAATAATAAAATAATAAAAATAAAACATAATAAAATAATTCTCACAACGCAAGCAGCCGTCTTCAGGTGGAGAAGACGGCTGCTTGCGTTGTGGCCGAAACGTCGTGAGAATTATTTTATTATGTTTTATTTTTATTATTTTATTGTTTCCCTCCTACGTGACTTTACCGAAAGAACCAAGAAGATGAATCCCTGCAGTCACGAAAGCTTTAAATCGAGATGCGAAAGAAGTTCAGCGTGCATTCGGGAAAACTTCACGGGGCTCTCCTTCGAGAGATGAGGCTTTCTTTTAGATAAACAAGGGGAAATAAATTTCGATTTAAAGCTTTCGTGACTGCAGGGATTCATCTTCTTGGTTCTTTCGGTAAAGTCACGTAGAAGGGAAATAATTTACAACAATGTGCTTGGCAAAGCTGAGCTGCAATGTTCGCAACAGGCTATTAGTGTTTGCGGTGCCTACATTCAGATCTAAATACAAGCTATTAGTGGGGGAGGTAAATATCTTAAGAAATGGGGGGGGGGCATGATGAGTCTCCCATACCACAGAGGCCAAACACCACACTGTACGTGGCGCACAGACCCCCAGGAATCTGTGTCCAATTAGGCGAGCGGCACTGACCAGAGAGATTGTGCTGGAGGAGGGGGGGGGTCGTAAGGTCATCCCTGGTGAAGTCGGGAAACCCGATCTTCTAGCTTGGGCCTCAAGGATCCCCTCGAAAGTGCCCGCCCGCAACTGCGATAGTCATTATACGCAAGTCGGGAGTTGTTTTTCGAAGCCGGTTCTGCCAGAGGTCGCAACCGGGTACCCGATACCCGGCTACCCGTACCCGACCGGGTACGGGTACCCTTTTGCGACCCTGGTGCGTCCGGGTACGGGTAGGCCATGAGTCACTGGTGAGTCACCCTTAATTTTGGAGCTTTCGTGACTGCAGGAATTATTCTTTGGTTCTTTCGGTAAAGTCACTCATTTCCCAACGTCTTGTCTCTTCTCACAATTCAAGTTCCTAGAACCAACCCGCACCTGCAACATGGCTTCATCCCAGAGGTCGCAATCAGGTAACCGATACCCGTACCCTACCCGTACCCGGCCGGGCACGGGAAGGGTACGGGTACGGGTACCCGTTTGCGACCCTGGTGCGGCCGGGTACGGGTAGGCCGTGAGTCACTGGTGAGTCGCCGTTTATCACTCATTTCCCAACGTCGTCTCTTCTCACAATTCAAGTTCCTAGAATCAACCCACCCGCGCCTGCAACATGGCTTCATCCCAGAGGTCGCAATCAGGTACCCGTACCCGTACCCGATACCCGGCCGGTTACGGGTAGCCGGGTATCGGGTAAGGTACGGGTATCGGGTACCCGATTGCGACCCTGGTGCGGCTGTGTACGGGTAAGGAATCAAAACCCGTTTGCGACCTCTTCTCTCTTACTTGACGGGGCATTATCGCAGAGCGCGTCGAAATGTTCGCCCGGGTGACGGAGCGGGTAACAAACCGGTTAATGCTTTTCGTCACGCACGCGGATACACGTCTCGAGCAATAAACGCGACGCGTTTGTTTACCACTTTTTTTAAAACTGAGAAAAGGAGGGAGTTACCGCGGTCGTGTGACGGTCAGCGGTGAATGAGCGAGCGCAGGAATTAAGCCGATGGGCAGGTGAGTCGCGGGTGATGGTGATGGTGGTGGTGGGGTAAATTATGGGACAGCCCATACCTCTTCCAAGACGCCTGGTCGGCGTGGAAGAGTAGGCCAAATACCCTTGTCGAGCGGAGAGCTTCTCCGCACCAGCAATTGCTAAGGGCTGCACTTTGACCTTTTAACCGAGCGAGCAACGTGGACAAATGATGTAGCCACGTGATGGATTTGGGCCCGCCGTGCGGTTTGTGCGCTCAAGACGCGTGCCAATCGGTGCGTTCGGCACCGACATTCCACTGGCAAGGGTTACCGGTTCGATGCTGAATAACGGCTACCCGTTTATATAGGTGCGTCGTCTTAAACCCTATTACATGTGTAGAGTATACAGTACTAATTAGCCGTGTTGAATCGATTTCTTAACGAAGGCCATCCACACCAACCCGCGTGGTTCGTGGGGAAGGTGGGTAGTGGCGGTGGGGGGTGTTTGGCCATACTTCGCCACGCCGGTCGGTTGAGGGTCGGTGTATGCAAGGGAGCATAGACTTCAGAGGATTAAAGTGCAGTACAATAATCTCAGGTTTTTTCGGTAAAGTCACGTAGGTAAAAAATTAAAATTAATAAAAATAAAATACAAATCACGACGTTTCGGAGGCAACACAAGCTTCCGTCTTCAAGTGGAACCGTCACAGCACGACTGCTGTATCAAGTGACTTGATTTTAATTTTGTACCTACGTGACTTTACCGAAAAAACCTAAGAATATGAATCCTTGCAGTCACGAAAGCTTCAAATCTAGAATCCAATAATCTCCCCCGCCCACCCCCGCCCCCCCGATGCATCCTATAGCAACCTGTTGCACCCTGCATGGTTGTGCGTCAATCCAAGCCATCATCCAGGCGCAACACCCTGCTTAGCTTCCGAGATCTGAAGAGATCCCAAGTGACAGTGTGTAAGACAGCAACACAGTTATACACAACTAGCTTTACTACCCGGCTTCGACCGGGACATGGATTCACCACGCCCGGCCGCCTTTGTCCCCCCAGTGGCGATGATCACACACCACACGAATGACTCGTTTGAGGCTGAGTCGACCTAGGGGAGGCCCAGGACCGGTTCAAATAATCGACACCGGTGGTGGCCGTGAGCGGGAATCGAATACTAGATCACGACGTTTCGATCGCAACACAAGCAATCGTCATCAGGTGGGACAACCACGGCAAGGAAAAAACTGCTGATGACGATCGCTTGTGTTGCGATCGAAACGTCGTGATTTCTTTTATTATTTTTTCTACCCACGTGACTTCAGCGAAAGAACTAAAGAGTAGATGGAATACTGCAGTCACCAAAGCTTCAAATCAAGATTATCGGAGGATGTTTTTTGGTTTGCATTCTGACTACAGGCATTGTGGTTATTGCAAACAATGATTCCTCGTGAAAGGTTTCAGTTTGGCGTTTTAATATCTTAACACAACTGTTTTGTTGCCAGATAAAAGGGGAAATAGGCCGTCCATAAATGACGTCACGCATGTAGGGGGGGGTCAGACATTTGTGATGTGTGACGAGGGGGGCGGGGTTTGAGAAATGTGACGTCACATCAAAATGCGCAACTTGAAATAAATATAGACAACACGTTCTACTTAATTAAAAAGACTTCTTAATAAATGTTTTCTCCTACAACATCAGAGTGCAGCGCCACATTAAATACGCACTACAATGACAATAGTTTAAAGCGATTTGAAGCATGTTTTATTTTTTTTGGGGGGGGAGGGTGAAAGCTTTGTGACGTCATATTTAAGGGGGGTCTGACTTTTTGTGACGAGGGGGGGCGGTCAAAAATCGTCCAAAATCGCGTGACGTCATTTATGGACGCCCCCAAAATTCTGTTATCAAGATTATCCAAGTTATACGGATTTGGTCTCACATGTTAACGCCGATTCCGGAGTATAAGACGGCACCCCACAATATGGGTCTATCAAATCTAATCCCGCACGAAGATTTTAAAAAATATCATTAATAGGACGCTCCCAATAAGTCTTCTTGGTTCTTTCGGTAAAGTCACGTAGAAGGGAATAAAATAATAAAAATAAAACATAATAAAATAAATATTTTATTATGCTTTATTTTTATTATTTTATTAAATAATAAAAATAAAACATACTAACATCATTATTTTTCTTAAATAATAAAAATAAAACATAATAAAATATTTATTTTATTATGTTTTCTTTAATTTAATAAAATATGAAAAATTCAACATAATAAAATAATTATTGTACTATGCTTTAGTTTTAGTATTTTATTACTTCCCTTCTACGTGACTTTACCGAAAGAACCAAGAAGATGAATCCCTGCAGTCACGAAAGCTTTAAATCGAAATTTAAGCTCCCAATAAGGTTACACAGATAACGTGTGCAGGCCTCACATGGAGTGAACGCACAAGAAGATGAACACATTTCGATTTAAAGCTTTCGTGACTGCAGGGATTCATATTCTTGTTGCTTGATTTTCGTTACTTTATTATTTCCCTTCTACGTGACTTTACCGAAGAATAAGATTAACAAAGTTACACGAATCGAATTTCCCACTCCCCCCTTCTCGCACGGAAGACACCGGATAATAAGCTGCAGTTCTTTAAACACATTGTCCTGCGGAGGGAGCTGGTAGGAACGTTGGGTTGCTCGGTCAATGGCCTGCAGGGTCAACGGCGGCGTGGTGTATTCCGCAAATATGGCCGACTGTGAGGGCGGGCACAAGCCGGCGTGAGTAGGTTAAACGTTGAGTTTTATAAGGGCACCACGGGGTGACCAGCCCCACCCCACCCAGCCCCACCCCTCCCACCCCCCCATCCAGCCCCACCCAGCCCCTGCCCACCCTCCCCACCCAGCCCTCCCCACCCAGCCCCTCCCCACCCAGCCCCACCCCTCCCCCCACACTCCCCCCACACAGCCCCACCCTCCCCCCACCCAGCCCACCCCTCCCACCCCCCACCCAGCCCCTCCCCACCCAGCCCCACCCTTCCCCTCACAGCCCCACCCTCCTCACCCAGCCCCTCCCCACCCAGCCCCTCCCCACCCAGCCCCTCCCCACCCAGCCCCTCCCCACCCCCTCCCCTCCCCCACCAGCCCCTCCCTGCACGACGGACGGACGGACACAATAATCCCCTGTGGGCTGGTGGAACCAGGAGTTTCCTACCAGTAACAAAAATTGACAATGAAGTTGTTACTTAAATACCGTGTCAACCCATACGGGTTTACCCCGTATTCTTGTACGGAGGAAATTGTTTTCCCCCTTTTATCTGGCAACAAAGCAGTTGTGTTAAGATGTTAAAACACCAAACTGAAACCTTTCATGAGGAATCATTGTCTGCGATAACCGCAATGCCTGTGGTCAGAATGCAAACAAAAAAAACATGCTCCGATAATCTTGATTTTAAGCTGTGGTGGTTTCAGGAATCCATCTACTCTTTAGTTCTTTAGGTTAAGTCACGTGGGTAGAAAAAATAGTAAAATAAATGACGTTTCGGGCGCAACACAAGCAATCATCAGCAGTTTTTTTAATCCTTTATAGTAAGTTCACTTGCTTGCTTGCGCGCTTACGACCGTGCACATTTTTCGGTCGTTTTTTAACCCACTTCCCGTGCTCCAATCGAGCTGACATTTTGCACACAGACTCGTTGTGCGTGACAATTTATTTTCGTGAAAAAAATGTTCCAAAATGTTCCACTTTTTAGGAAAAAAAATGTTCATATTTAATTTAAAATACCAATGTGATCAAAATGAAACTCTTACTCAAGAAGAATAGAAATTAATAATAAAATAAAACCGATGCCACGCATATAAAGGATTTATAGTGAAAAACTTTGCTTTTACAGGTTAATTGTTTTTCTTGCTGTGGTTGTCCCACCTGATGACGATTGATTGTGTTGAGATTGAAACGTCGTGATTTATTTCATTATTTTAAGGTCCATACGGCGTAACAGCCGTTTCAATGCTTGGCAATAAAACCCACAAGTTTGCGTGTGTTTGTGTTTCTCCCTTGTGATGGCTACTTTGTAGGATGAACGTTCAGATTTATAAGGAGCACGAGGTGACCAATAAGGTCTTAATTGGTCTGTAATAAAGTAGGCCCTGATAAGGGGTTGACAGGTATGTAGTGGTGAGTGTACTCGTGGTGAGTGTAGTGGTGGTGGGTGTAGTAGTGGTGAGTGTAGTGGTGAGTGTACTAGTAGTAGAAGTGGTGAGTGTAGAAGTGGTGAGTGTAGTGGTGGTGGGTGCAGTGGTGGTGGGTGTACCAGTGGTGAGTGTACCAGTGGTGAGTGTAGTGGTGAGTGTGGTAGTGGTGAGTGTAGAAGTGGTGAGTGTAGTGGTGAGTGTGGTAGTGGTGAGTGTAGAATTGGTGAGTGTAGTTGTGAGTGTAGTGGTGGTGGGCGTAGTGGTGGTGGGTGTAGTGGTGGTGAGTGTAGTGGTGAGTGTACTAGTGCTGAGTGTAGTGGTGAGTGTACTCGTGGTGAGTGTACTAGTGGTGAGTGTACTAGTGGTGAGTGTACTAGTGGTGAGTGTAGTGGTGAGTGTACAGGTGGTGAGTGTACTGGTGGTGAGTGTACTGGTGGTGAGTGTAGTAGTGGTGAGTGTACTAGTGGTGAGTGTAGTAGTGGTGAGTGTACTAGTGGTGAGTGTAGTAGTTGTGAGTGTAGTGGTGAGTGTAGTGGTGAGTGTGCTAGTGGTGAGTGTAGTAGTGGTGAGTGTAGTGGTGAGTGTAGTAGTGGTGAGTGTAGTAGTGGTAAGTGTACTAGTGGTGAGTGTACTAGTGAGTGTATTAGTGAGTGTATTAGTGGTGAGTGTACTAGTGGTGAGTGTACTAGTGGTGAGTGTACTAGTGGTGAGTGTACAGGTGGTGAGTGTACTGGTGGTGAGTGTAGTAGTGGTGAGTGTACTAGTGGTGAGTGTACTAGTGGTGAGTGTAGTAGTGGTGAGTGTAGTGGTGAGTGTAGTGGTGAGTGTGCTAGTGGTGAGTGTAGTAGTGGTGAGTGTAGTGGTGAGTGTACTAGTGGTGAGTGTACTAGTGGTGAGTGTAGTGGTGGTGAGTGTACTAGTGGTGAGTGTAATGGTGGGTGTACTAGTGGTGAGTGTACTAGTGGTGAGTGTACTCGTGGGGAGTGTCATGGTGAGTGTACTAGTGGTGAGTGTACTAGTGGTGAGTGTAGTAGTGAGTGTACTAGTGGTGAGTGTAGTGGTGGTGAGTGTACTAGTGGTGAGTGTACTAGTGGTGAGAGTAGTGGTGAGTGTAGTGGTGAGTGTACTAGTGGTGAGTGTACTGGTGGTGAGTGTAGTGGTGGTGAGTGTACTAGTGGTGAGTGTACTAGTGGTGAGTGTAGTGGTGGTGAGTGTACTAGTGGTGAGTGTAGTGGTGGTGAGTGTACTAGTGGTGGGTGTACTGGTGGTGAGTGTAGTGGTGGTGAGTGTACTAGTGGTGAGTGTACTAGTGGTGAGTGTAGTGGTGAGTGGAGTGGTGAGTGTACTAGTGGTGAGTGTACTAGTGGTGAGTGTAGTGGTGAGTGTACTAGTGGTGAGTGTAGTAGTGGTGAGTGTAGTAGTGGTGAGTGTAGTAGTGGTGAGTGTAGTAGTGGTGAGTGTAGTGGTGAGTGTACTAGTGATGAGTGTAGTGATGATTGTAGTAGTGTGGAGTGTAGTGGTGAGTGTACTAGTGGTGAGTGTACTAGTGGTGACTAGTGGTGAGTAGTGGTGAGTGTACTCGTGGTGAGTGTAGTAGTGAGTGTACTAGTGGTGAGTGTGGTGGTGAGTGTACTAGTGGGGAGTGTATTGGTATGCTAGTGGTGAGTGTGCTAGTGGTGAGTGTACTAGTGGTGAGTGTACTAGTGGTGAGTGTAGTGATGAGTGTACTAGTGGTGAGTGTACTAGTGGTGAGTGTAGTGATGAGTGTACTAGTGGTGAGTGTACTAGTGGTGAGTGTACTAGTGGTGAGTGTAGTGATGAGTGTACTAGTGGTGAGTGTACTAGTGGTGAGTGTAGTGATGAGTGTACTAGTGGTGAGTGTACTAGTGGTGAGTGTAGTGATGAGTGTACTAGTGGTGAGTGTACTAGTGGTGAGTGTAGTGATGAGTGTACTAGTGGTGAGTGTACTAGTGGTGAGTGTAGTGGTGGTGAGTGTACTAGTGGTGAGTGTACTAGTGGTGAGTGTAGTAGTGGTGAGTGTGCTAGTGGTGAGTGTAGTGGTGAGTGTACTAGTGGTGAGTGTACTAGTGGTGAGTGTAGTGGTGGTGAGTGTAGTGGTGGTGAGTGTACTAGTGGTGAGTGTAGTGGTGGTGAGTGTAGTAGTGGTGAGTGTGCTAGTGGTGAGTGTAGTGGTGAGTGTACTAGTGGTGAGTGTACTAGTGGTGAGTGTAGTGGTGAGTGTAGTGGTGAGTGTGCTAGTGGTGAGTGTAGTAGTGGTGAGTGTAGTGGTGAGTGTACTAGTGGTGAGTGTACTAGTGGTGAGTGTACTAGTGGCGAGTGTACTAGTGGCGAGTGTACTAGTGGTGAGTGTACTGATGAGTGTAGTGGTGAGTGTACTAGTGGTGAGTGTGCTAGTGGTGAGTGTGCTAGTGGTGAGTGTGCTAGTGGTGAGTGTGCTAGTGGCGAGTGTGCTAGTGGCGAGTGTGCTAGTGGCGAGTGTGCTAGTGGCGAGTGTACTAGTGGCGAGTGTACTAGTGGCGAGTGTACTAGTGGCGAGTGTACTAGTGGTGACTAGTGGTGAGTAGTGGTGAGTAGTGGTGAGTGTACTAGTGGTGACTAGTGGTGAGTAGTGGTGAGTAGTGGTGAGTGAGTGTGCTAGTGGTGAGTGTGCTAGTGGTGAGTGTGCTAGTGGCGAGTGTGCTAGTGGCGAGTGTGCTAGTGGCGAGTGTGCTAGTGGCGAGTGTGCTAGTGGCGAGTGTACTAGTGGTGACTAGTGGTGACTAGTGGTGAGTAGTGGTGAGTAGTGGTGAGTAGTGGTGAGTGTACTAGTGGTGACTAGTGGTGAGTAGTGGTGAGTAGTGGTGAGTGTACTAGTGGTGAGTGTACTAGTGGTGAGTGTGCTAGTGGTGAGTGTACTAGTGGTGAGTGTAGTGATGAGTGTACTAGTGGTGAGTGTAGTGGTGGTGAGTGTAGTGGTGAGTGTAGTGGTGAGTGTGCTAGTGGTGAGTGTAGTAGTGGTGAGTGTAGTGGTGAGTGTACTAGTGGTGAGTGTACTAGTGGTGAGTGTACTAGTGGCGAGTGTACTAGTGGCGAGTGTACTAGTGGTGAGTGTACTGATGAGTGTAGTGGTGAGTGTACTAGTGGTGAGTGTGCTAGTGGTGAGTGTGCTAGTGGTGAGTGTGCTAGTGGTGAGTGTGCTAGTGGTGAGTGTGCTAGTGGCGAGTGTGCTAGTGGCGAGTGTACTAGTGGCGAGTGTACTAGTGGTGACTAGTGGTGAGTAGTGGTGAGTAGTGGTGAGTGTACTAGTGGTGACTAGTGGCGAGTGTACTAGTGGCGAGTGTACTAGTGGCGAGTGTACTAGTGGCGAGTGTACTAGTGGTGACTAGTGGTGACTAGTGGTGAGTAGTGGTGAGTAGTGGTGAGTAGTGGTGAGTAGTGGTGAGTAGTGGTGAGTGTACTAGTGGTGACTAGTGGTGAGTAGTGGTGAGTGTACTAGTGGTGAGTGTACTAGTGGTGAGTGTACTAGTGGTGAGTGTACTAGTGGTGAGTGTGCTAGTGGCGAGTGTACTAGTGGCGAGTGTGCTAGTGGCGAGTGTACTAGTGGCGAGTGTACTAGTGGCGAGTGTGCTAGTGGCGAGTGTACTAGTGGCGAGTGTACTAGTGGTGACTAGTGGTGAGTAGTGGTGAGTGTACTAGTGGTGACTAGTGGTGAGTAGTGGTGAGTGTACTAGTGGTGAGTGTACTAGTGGTGAGTGTACTAGTGGTGAGTGTACTAGTGGTGAGTGTGCTAGTGGCGAGTGTGCTAGTGGCGAGTGTACTAGTGGCGAGTGTGCTAGTGGCGAGTGTACTAGTGGCGAGTGTGCTAGTGGCGAGTGTACTAGTGGTGACTAGTGGTGAGTAGTGGTGAGTGTACTAGTGGTGACTAGTGGTGAGTAGTGGTGAGTGTACTAGTGGTGAGTGTACTAGTGGTGAGTGTACTAGTGGTGAGTGTACTAGTGGTGAGTGTACTAGTGGTGAGTGTGCTAGTGGTGAGTGTCATGGAACTTTATAGGATGAACGTTGACATTTATAACGGACGAATTATCTCTGAATTGTTCTGTGATTGTGGTTAAGAATTGACAGCTAAGAGACAACCACAACATCGACACATTCTGACTTAACAAAAAATAGGCGAAGGCAACGAACTTGCGAACTATTAAGTTTGTCAAAGTTTGTGTCTCATTATAAATCGATGGATAAATCCTGGACCCCCCCCCCCACCCCCAATAGGCCTCACAACTTCGCAAACTTAACGCAAACCAACCACCCGTTACGTAACTTTTAACAACTCTCTCGCAAATTTAAACAAACAACTAACAAGTTACTGTTATCGTGCGCTACTTTTGCTACCTCGTTTGGGTTTTTTTTATTTTTTGTTTTTTTGTGGGGGTCAATTTAAAAAACAACGAAATCATCGCTAACGATAACAAAAAAAACACAGCACGCTACTCTCACTGTACATACAGTGCGACCAGAATGGTGAAGTATGGACACATACCACCCCGCCCCTCCATCCAGCAGTGGATTGTAAATGTTTAGAGCACTTTAAAGCGCTTCTAAATCAACACAAAGTTGCCTTCAAATCGCACTCAATATGATCGCCGCACGAGGAAGCTAAGCAGGTGTTGAGCCTGGCCAGTGCCTGGATGAGCCATCAAACATGACACAAACAGGTGCTATAGGCTGCTGCAAGCAGGGTACCAACAACACACACACGTGCTCATGCTGCTGCTCTTGTACTGCACGTCTATGCTGCTGCTGCTGCTGTTGTAATGTACTTCTATGCTGCTGCTGTTGTAGTGTACTTCTATGCTGCTGCTGTTGTTGTTGTAATGTACTTCTATGCTGCTGCTGCTGCTGTTGTAATGTACTTCTATGCTGTTGTTGTAATATACTTCTATGCTGCTGTTGTTGTTGTTGTAATGTACTTCTATGCTGCTGCTGTTGTTGTTGTAATGTACTTCTATGCTGTTGTTGTAATATACTTCTATGCTGCTGTTGTTGTTGTTGTAATGTACTTCTATGCTGCTGCTGTTGTTGTTGTAATGTACTTCTATGCTGTTGTTGTAATGTACGTCTATGCTGCTGTTGTTGTTGTAATGTACTTCTATGCTGCTGCTGCTGTTGTAATGTACTTCTATGCTGTTGTTGTAATGTACGTCTATGCTGCTGTTGTTGTTGTAATGTACTTCTATGCTGCTGCTGTTGTAATGTACTTCTATGCTGTTGTTGTAATATACTTCTATGCTGCTGTTGTTGTTGTTGTAATGTACTTCTATGCTGCTGCTGTTGTTGTTGTAATGTACTTCTATGCTGTTGTTGTAATATACTTCTATGCTGCTGTTGTTGTTGTTGTAATGTACTTCTATGCTGCTGCTGTTGTTGTTGTAATGTACTTCTATGCTGTTGTTGTAATGTACGTCTATGCTGCTGTTGTTGTTGTAATGTACTTCTATGCTGCTGCTGCTGTTGTAATGTACTTCTATGCTGTTGTTGTAATGTACGTCTATGCTGCTGTTGTTGTTGTAATGTACTTCTATGCTGCTGCTGTTGTAATGTACTTCTATGCTGTTGTTGTAATATACTTCTATGCTGCTGTTGTTGTTGTTGTAATGTACTTCTATGCTGCTGTTGTTGTTGTTGTAATGTACTTCTATGCTGTTGTTGTAATATACTTCTATGCTGCTGTTGTTGTTGTTGTAATGTACTTCTATGCTGCTGCTGTTGTTGTTCTGCACGTCTATGCTGCTGCTATGCACTTCTATGCTACCCGCGTCTATGCTACTGCTGCAGCTGTTGTACTGTACTTCTATGCTGCTGCTGTTGTTGTAATGTACGTCTATGCTGCTGTTGTGCTGTACGTCTATGTTGCTGCTGTTGTTGTACTGTAGGTCTATGCTGCTGTTGTAGTGTACGACTATGCTGCTGTTGTAATGTACTTCTATGCTGCTGCTGCTGCTGTAGTGTACTTCTATGCTGCTGCTGCTGCTGTAATGTACTTCTATGCTGCTGCTGTTGTAGTGTACGACTATGCTGCTGCTGCTGTTGTAATGTACTTCTATGCTGCTGTTGTTGTACTGTACGTCTATGCTGCTGCTGCTGTACTGTACGTCTATGCTGATGCTGTTGTACTGTACCTCTATGCTGCTGTTGTTGTACTGTACGTCTATGCTGCTGCTGTACTGTACGTCTATGCTGCTGTTGTTGTACTGTACGTCTATGCTGCTGTTGTACTGTACCTCTATGCTGCTGTTGTTGTACTGTACGTCTATGCTGCTGCTGCTGCTGTACTGTACGTCTATGCTGCTGTTGTTGTAATGTACTTCTATGCTGCTACCCCCGCGTCTCTGCTCTCGCATTGACAATCACCAACGCGCATTGACCGGTGCGGTGAAGTATGTCCTTCCCGCCGCACGCACGGTGCGAAAGAAGTTCTACATAGACAAGGTAGCGTCATCCAGCAGTGGAGTGGCGCCGAAGTCGTCTTAACAATCAAAGATGAAGACGCAGCAGCAGCAGCAGCAAATCTGCTGTAACTCACCATGGTTGAGTGGACGATGTAGATGGAGGGTTATGAAGGCCGCTCAAGACTCAACTTCACCGTTAACTCTTTAGGCATCTTCATCATCATCATTATCACGACGATGATGAATCATAAATCCGTCACTCCATCTCTTCGTCGTGGTGGTCCGGATTGCGGGCATCGCCTCCCGCGGTGATCACGACGAAGGGAAGATGGGATGAACTCCATCGGAGCTCAGAGCCATCCCGTTGGTTTATAAACATCCACCGCAAAAAGGTCTTTGTCGTGTTAGCTACTAAGTGTGGGCACCACCACGCCACGCGCAACAACAACTCACAACAACAACAACAACACACAACACCACACAGCACGTGTGTGTGGCTCCAACTGGAATGGGAACCCCAACAACACAAAGTGGGGACCGCCCCCAACCCACGCCCCCATCCCCCACCCCCACTCCCATTCCCCCCCCCACACTCCCATTCCCCCCCCCACACTCCCATCCCCCCCCCACACTCCCATTCCCCCCCCCCACGCCCCCATTCCCCCCCCCCCCACACTCCCATTCCCCCCCCCACTCCCATTCCCCCCCCCACACTCCCATTCCCCCCCCCCCCACACTCCCATTCCCCCCCCCCCCACACTCCCATTCCCCCCCCCCCACGCCCCCATTCCCCCCCCCCCACTCCCATTCCCCCCCCACACTCCCATTCCCCCCCCCCACACTCCCATTCCCCCCCCCCACGCCCCCATTCCCCCCCCCCACTCCCATTCCCCCCCCCCACGCCCCCATTCCCCCCCCCCACACTCCCATTCCCCCCCCCCACACTCCCATTCCCCCCCCCCCACACTCCCATTCCCCCCCCCACACTCCCATTCCCCCCCCCCACACTCCCATTCCCCCCCCCCCCACTCCCATTCCCCCCCCCCACACTCCCATTCCCCCCCCCCCCCACACTCCCATTCCCCCCCCCCACACTCCCATTCCCCCCCCCCCCCCACACTCCCATTCCCCCCCCCACACTCCCATTCCCCCCCCCCACTCCCATTCCCCCCCCCACACTCCCATTCCCCCCCCCCCCACGCCCCCATTCCCCCCCCACACTCCCATTCCCCCCCCCCCCCACACTCCCATTCCCCCCCCCCACTCCCATTCCCTCCCCCACGCCCCCATCCCCCCCCACTCCCATTCCCCCCCCCCCACACTCCCATTCCCACCCCCCACACTCCCATTCCCCCCCCCCCCACACTCCCATTCCCCCCCCCCCCACACTCCCATTCCCCCCCCCCACACTCCCATTCCCCCCCCCCCCACACTCCCATTCCCCCCCCCACACTCCCATTCCCCCCCCCCACTCCCATTCCCCCCCCCCACACTCCCATTCCCCCCCCCCCACGCCCCCATTCCCCCCCCACACTCCCATTCCCCCCCCCCCCACACTCCCATTCCCCCCCCCCACTCCCATTCCCTCCCCCACGCCCCCATCCCCCCCCACTCCCATTCCCCCCCCCCCACACTCCCATTCCCACCCCCCACACTCCCATTCCCCCCCCCCCACACTCCCATTCCCCCCCCCCACACTCCCATTCCCCCCCCCCCACACTCCCATTCCCCCCCACTCCCATTCCCCCCCCCACACTCCCATTCCCCCCCCCCCACTCCCATTCCCCCCCCCACGCCCCCATTCCCCCCCACTCCCATTCCCCCCCCCCACACTCCCATTCCCCCCCCCACACTCCCATTCCCCCCCCCACACTCCCATTCCCCCCCCCCCCACACTCCCATTCCCCCCCCCCCACACTCCCATTCCCCCCCCCCCACTCCCATTCCCCCCCCCACTCCCATTCCCCCCCCCCACGCCCCCATTCCCCCCCCCCCACGCCCCCATCCCCCCCCCCACACTCCCATTCCCCCCCCCACACTCCCATTCCCCCCCCCACACTCCCATTCCCCCCCCCACTCCCATTCCCCCCCCCACCACACTCCCATTCCCCCCCCCCCACTCCCATTCCCTCCCCCACGCCCCCATCCCCCCCCCCCCACGCCCCCATCCCCCCCCACTCCCATTCCCCCCCCCCACACTCCCATTTCCCCCCCCCACACTCCCATTCCCCCCCCACACCCATCCCCCCCCCCACACTCCCATTCCCCCCCCCCCACTCCCATTCCCCCCCCCCCACGCCCCATTCCCCCCCCCCCACTCCCATTCCCCCCCCCACACTCCCATCCCCCCCCCCCACGCCCCCATTCCCCCCCCCACACTCCCAATCCCCCCCCCCCACACTCCCTTTCCCCCCCCCCCCACACTCCCATTCCCCCCCTCCACACTCCCATTCCCCCCCCCCCACACTCCCATTCCCCCCCCCCCACACTCCCATTCCCCCCCCCCCACACTCCCATTCCCCCCCCCCACGCCCCCATTCCCCCCCCCCCCCACTCCCATTCCCCCCCCCACACTCCCATTCCCCCCCCCACACTCCCATTCCCCCCCCCACGCCCCCATTCCCCCCCCCACTCCCATTCCCCCCCCCCACACTCCCATTCCCCCCCCCCACACTCCCATTCCCCCCCCCCCACGCCCCCATTCCCCCCCCCCACACTCCCATTCCCCCCCCACGCCCCCATTCCCCCCCCCCCACGCCCCCATTCCCCCCCCCACTCCCATTCCCCCCCCCACACTCCTATTCCCCCCCCCCCACACTCCCATTCCCCCCCCCACGCCCCCATTTCCCCCCCCCACACTCCCATTCCCCCCCCCACTCCCATCCCCCCCCCACGCCCCCATTCCCCCCCCCCCACACTCCCATTCCCCCCCCCACGCCCCCATTCCCCCCCCCACGCCCCCATTCCCCCCCCCACACGCTCCCATTCCCCCCCCCCCCCCCACACTCCCATTCCCCCCCCCCCACACTCCCATTCCCCCCCCCACACTCCCATTCCCCCCCCCCACGCCCCCATTCCCCCCCCCACACTCCCATTCCCCCCCCCACGCCCCCATTCCCCCCCCCCCCACGCCCCCATTCCCCCCCCCACTCCCATTCCCCCCCCCCCACGCCCCCATTCCCCCCCCCACACTCCCATTCCCCCCCCCCCACGCCCCCATTCCCCCCCCCACACGCTCCCATTCCCCCCCCCACACTCCCATTCCCCCCCCCCACGCCCCCATTCCCCCCCCCCCACACTCCCATTCCCCCCCCCACGCCCCCATTCCCCCCCCCCACACTCCCATTCCCCCCCCCCCACACTCCCATTCCCCCCCCCACACTCCCATTCCCCCCCCCACACTCCCATTCCCCCCCCCCCACACTCCCATTCCCCCCCCACACTCCCATTCCCCCCCCCCCACACTCCCATTCCCCCCCCCCCACACTCCCATTCCCCCCCCCCCACACTCCCATTCCCCCCCCCACGCCCCCATTCCCCCCCCCCCACACTCCCATTCCCCCCCCCCCACACTCCCATTCTCCCCCCCCCACACTCCCAATCCCCCCCCCCACACTCCCATTCCCCCCCCCACACTCCCAATCCCCCCCCCCACACTCCCATTCCTTCCCCCCCACACTCCCATTCCCCCCCCCCACGCCCCCATTCCCCCCCCCCACACTCCCATTAACCCCCCCACACTCCCATTCCCTTCCCCCACACTCCCATTCCCCCCCCCACACTCCCATTCCCCCCCCCCCACACTCCCATTCCCCCCCCCCACACTCCCAATCCCCCCCCCCACACTCCCATTCCCCCCCCCCCACACTCCCATTCCCCCCCCCCACACTCCCATTCCCCCCCCCCACACTCCCATTCCCCCCCCCCACACTCCCATTCCCCCCCCCCACACTCCCATTCCCCCCCCCACACTCCCATTCCCCCCCCCCCCCACACTCCCATTCCCCCCCCCCACACTCCCATTCCCGCCCCCCCACACTCCCATTCCCCCCCCCCCACACTCCATTCCCCCCCCCCACACTCCCATTCCCCCCCCCCCCACACTCCCATTCCCCCCCCCACACTCCCATTCCCCCCCCCCCACACTCCCATTCCCCCCCCCCCACACTCTCATTCCCCCCCCCCCACACTCCCATTCCCCCCCCCACACTTCCATTCCCCCCCCCCACACCCCATCCCCCCCCCCCACACTCCCATTCCCCCCCCCCCCCCCCCACACTCCCATCCCCCCCCCCACACACCCATTCCCCCCCCCCACACTCCCATTCCCCCCCCCCACACTCCCATTCCCCCCCCCCACACCCCATCCCCCCCCCACACTCCCATTCCCCCCCCCACACTCCATTCCCCCCCCCACCACTCCCATTCCCCCCCCCACACCCCCATTCCCCCCCCCCCACACTCCCATTCCCCCCCCCCACACTCCCATTCCCCCCCCCCCCCCACACTCCCATTCCCCCCCCACGCCCCCATTCCCCCCCCCCACACTCCCATTCCCCCCCCCACACTCCCATTCCCCCCCCCCCCCCCACCCACTCCCATTCCCCCCCCCCCCCACACTCCCAATCCCCCCCCCACACTCCCATCCCCTTCCACGCCCCCAATCCCCCCCCCCCACACTCCCATTCCCCCCCCCCACACTCCCATTCCCCCCCCCCCACACTCCCATTCCCCCCCCCCCACCCACTCCCATTCCCCCCCCCCCCCACACTCCCATTCCCCCCCCCCCACACTCCCATTCCCCCCCCACTCCCCCATTCCCCCCCCCCACACTCCCATTCCCCCCCCACACTCCCATTCCCCCCCCCCACACTCCCATTCCCCCCCCCCCACACTCCCATTCCCCCCCCACGCCCCCATTCCCCCCCCCCACACTCCCATTCCCCCCCCCCCCCACACTCCCATTCCCCCCCCCCCCCACACTCCCATTCCCCCCCCCCCCATACTCCCATTCCCCCCCCCACACTCCCATTCCCCCTCCCCACACTCCCATTCCCCCCCCCCCCACACACTCCCATACCCCCCCCACGCTCCCATTCCCCCCCCCCCACACTCCCATTCCCCCCCCCCCCACACTCCCATTCCCCCCCCCCACACTCCCAATCCCCCCCCCCACACTCCCATTCCCCCCCCCCCCACACTCCCATTCCCCCCCCCCACACTCCCATTCCCCCCCCCACACTCCCATTCCCCCCCCCCCCACACTCCCATTCCCCCCCCCCCCACACTCCCATTCCCCCCCCACGCCCCCATTCCCCCCCCCACACTCCCATTCCCCCCCCCCCCCCCCACACTCCCATTCCCCCCCCACGCCCCCATTCCCCCCCCCACACTCCCATTCCCCCCCCCCTACACTCCCATTCCCCCCCCCCCACACTCCCATTCCCCCCCCCCACACTCCCATTCCCCCCCCCCCCCCCCACACTCCCATTCCCCCCCCACGCCCCCATTCCCCCCCCCACACTCCCATTCCCCCCCCCCACACTCCCATTTCTTCCCCCCCCCACACTCCCATTCCCCCCCCCACGCCCCCATTCCCCCCCCCCAACCACTCCCATTCCCCCCCCCCCCACACTCCCAATCCCCCCCCCACACTCCCATTCCCCCCCCACGCCCCCATTCCCCCCCCCCCCACACTCCCATTCCCCCCCCCACACTCCCATTTCCCCCCCCTCACACTCCCATTTCCCCCCCCACGCCCCCATTCCCCCCCCCCCACACTCCCATTCCCCCCCCCCCCCACACTCCCAATTCCCCCCCCCACACTCCCATTCCCACCCACACTCCCATTCCCCCCCCCCCCCCCCACACTCCCAATCCCCCCCCCACACTCCCATTCCCCCCCCCCCCACCCACACTCCCATCCCCCCCCACGCTCCCTCCCTCCCACACCCCCCCCCCCCACACTCCCATTCCCCCCCCCCCCACACTCCCAGTCCCCCCCCACACACAGAGGGAGGAGTTACCAACCAGGCAGCGGCGTCTGTGCCACGCAATGAAAGCCCTCTGTGTGTGTGTGCCTCTCTCTGTGTGTGTGTGTGCGCCTCTGTGTGTGTGTGTGCCTCTGTGTGTGTGTGTGCCTCTCTCTGTGTGTGTGTACCTCTCTCTGTGTGTGTGTGTGCCTCTCTCTGTGTGTGTGTGCCTCCAGCCAATGGCTGCCAGTGGCAAGCAGAGGGCCACGATTCGCTGCCTCTGGCATTGTTCACTTTTGCAAATAGCCCCTCTCCCTCCCTCCCTACCACCTCCACTCCTCTCGCTCTCTCCCCACCGGTGCCACCCACCCCACCCACAGCCCCTCGGCCCTCGCTCTCTCTCGTTGCTGCTGCTGCTTTTCCTGCCACGCATCACCACGTTTTTGGCTTTGCCCACGGCGGTTCTCACTCAGTTTTGTGGGGGTTGTCGGGTCTTTTCGGGCGGGTGTCGAGGTTCAATTCCCCGTTGGATGGGTGGGGCATGCAGGGTGGGATGGGAAGTTGACTCAGCCCCCCCATCATCCTGTCCCTCCGGTGTCGATTTAAAAACAAAACACACACACACCCATCAACTTACAACTTTGTGTGCCAAATGGGCAGTCAAAACAGGGATCGTGCTTTAAATGAGTTTGCCCACCCCCGACATAGGAACGTGGAATGCTTTCGCTCAAATTCCAGTGAGGTGAGGTTTGACTCAACCCATCACTCCTACCTCGGGGGTCGATAGAATGTCTACACTTTGTGAGTAAGTCAGTCAACGGTTGCTGTCTTATGGATGGACTCGCCGTCGCCATACGAACGTGGAATTTCCGTCACTGTATCAAGGCTGTAAACGGGAGATGTGGCTCATTCGAGTAGAATATCACTTTGACCCTTTGACCTGCCTCTCATCAAATCCATTGTTGTTTCGTTTCTCGTGCGATGTGCTGCCGTGAGTGTCAGGGTTTCAACACCTTGGGACTCGAGTCACTTCATGGTCGGTGCCATCAGATCGATCGCCTCGCCTCTGTCCACCTTTTATCCTGCCAAGGGCCATTCGGATATTTGTAACATCATACGCGGGGCCATACAAAATGATCAACTTAAAAAATTAATCCGTAAAAACTAAGTTTTTCACTATAAATCCTTTATATGCGTGGCATCGGTTTTATTTTATTATTCATTTCTGTTTTTCTTGAGTAAAAGTTTCAATTTTATCACATTGGTATTTTAAATTAAATATTAAAAAAAAATTTCCTAAAAAGTGGAAAATTTTGGAAAAAATGTTTTCACGAAAATAAATTGTCACGCACGAGTCTGTGTGCAAAATGTCAGCTCGATTGGATCACGGGAAGTGGGTTAAAAAACGACCGAAAGATTTGCACGGTCGTAAGCGCGCAAGCAAGCAAGCAAGTGAACTTAATATAAAGGATTTAAAAATTAGCCCGTTATATTTGGTCAAACGTTTGATTAACTCGCCCCTAATGCGATGGGCTGGAACTGCTTCTCTTTGGTGAAGCGTGGTGATGTTAGCTGCTGGTGGTGATGATGCTGCTGCTACTCGCAACTGCTGTTCCAGGTTTGCTCCTAGATTTATTGGATTTCGAGTCCCGCCTGCGGTTGCCTTGGCAGGGCCACACCAAATGATTTCGCGGGGCCTTATATGGCCCACGGGCCGGACGTCCCACACCCCTGGCCTAAGCAGTGTACATACGGTGTGACCAAAATGGTGAAGTATGGTCAAATACCTAACACCCCCCCCCTCACCCCATCCAGCAGTGGATTGAATAAGATGACTGTAAATGATGAGTACATTAAATATATTTTGAATAAATGCAAAGTTGGCTGAGAATCGCACTGAATATGATCGCCGATTTGAAGGCTAAGCATGCGTTGAGCCTGGCCTGTGCCTGGATGGGCCATCAACCATGGACACACCAGTTCGTCGATGGTACGTTAGTAGCGTGTGGTGGTGTGCGGTGTGGGTACAATACTCCCGCATCTTATAATGCGTACTCTTCTAGATTTGAAGCTTTCGTGACTGCAAGGATTCATATTCTCAGGTTTTTTTCGGTAAAGTCACGTAGGTAAAAAATTAAAATTAATAAAAGTAAAATTTAAAAAAACTGTTTTCTTGGAATTTCTCTCACTTGAAACAGCAATCGTGCTGTGACGGTTCCACCTGAAGACGGAAGCTTGTGTTGCCTCCGAAACGTCGTGACTTTTATTTTATTTTAATTATACTTTTATTAATTTAAATTTTGTGTTCTCTTGTTTTGCTTTCTGCCTTGCTGTAATTCACTACAGGGTGTTTGAAAAGGATGGACCCAATTTCATAGCAGTATATTTCACGATGGCAACATATGACAATTACACAAAAAGTTACAAACGGTTTAATGAGTTATCAAGTCTTCTTGGTTCTTTCGGTAAAGTCACGTAGAAGGGAAGTAATAAAATAATAAAAATAAAACATAATAAAACAATTCTCACGACGTTTCGGCCACAACGCAAGCAGCCGTCATCGTCGCCTGATGACGGCTGCTTGCGTTGTGGCCGAAACGTCGTGAGAATTGTTTTATTATGTTTTATTTTTATTATTTTATTACTTCCCTTCTACGTGACTTTACCGAAAGAACCAAGAAGATGAATCCCTGCAGTCACGAAAGCTTTAAATCGAGAGTTATCAAGTTTTTACTAACCATTTTATAAATGCTCTATGTGCCCTCCACCTGCTGTACGGACAACATCGAGACGATAGTTGAATTCGTCCCAAACGCCTCTCAAAGTGTCTTCTTCCACTGAGGTCACCGCTTCCGTGATTCTGTTTTTGAGGTCATCCAGATTAGTCGCTAACGGTGGCACAAAAACTCGGTCTTTGACGTATGCCCACAAGAAAAATTCGCAGGGTGCGATGACGTCTGGGGGTGATCTTGGGGGCCAAGAGTGTAGCGTCTAGTCTTGGGGTCCCGTGTGACCTCTCCAACGTTGAGGCAGCGTGTCTTGCGAATGACTGAGGCTCGGGGCTGTTTGTGCGCTGGGAGAGGCATCCAGCGGTCATCATTTGAAACACTTATTGCCCCGCTCTTTCAAGTGGTAAGAGTTTCATTCGTGGGCGATTCGTGGTTGCAGAGATATAGCGATTTCAAATCGGGTCCATCTTTTTTAAACACCCTGTATTTAAAAAATGCGCTCGTTTTTTTCGTCATCCATATTCCACGTGTGTAAAACACAAATAAGAGACTAATCACCAACTTAAAAATCTGCAATTATGTATTCGGATGATGATGGATGAATGGCTAGTGTATGCATGTTGCACTTCTTTCGCAGCGTACGTAGCCAAGCGTGCTAATGGGAGGGGCGGCAGGTCGGATAACTAAACACAGTGGCCGACAATTGGAAGTCATTTCCTTCTTTTAAATCCTTTATATTAAATTCGCTTGCTTGCTTAGGACCGTGCAAATCTTTCGGTCGTTTTTAACCCACTTCCCGTGATCCAATCGAGCTGACATTTTGCACACAGACTCGTTGTGCGTGACAATGCATTTTCGTGAAAAACATTTTCCAAAATGTTACACTGTTTTTGGAAAAAATAAATTATTTAATTACCAATTGTTTAATGCTGCCAGACAATCATCTGACCCATAGGTGGTAGCCATCTCAAGCCAGAGGACGAGAGGACTCTAGCCGCCACGCATATAAAGGATTTATAGTGAAAAACTTTGTTTTTACGGGTTATATTTTTTACCAGGTCAGGCTCACGGAGCTGTTTCGCTCTTTGTCAGGAGCGACCTGGCCACGAGTGATTGCTCAACGAAAGTTGCTCATCGTGCTGAAATGTATAGCAGCCAAAAACTCTAAACGCGTGACGTTGATTCTAAATGTGGAGGGGGAAAACCGGAGAACCCGGTGAAAAATCCACACGGCCACGGGGAGGGAGAGAGAGAGACACACGCAAACTCCAAATATACAGCAGCAGGCGTCAGGGTTGGAATCGAACCCACGACCTCCTGTACACCAGGCGAGGTAGTTAACATCTCCTAGCCACCGTGATGATGATGAGAGAGAGAGAGACACGCAAACTCCAAATGCACAACAGGCGTCAGGGTCGGGATCGAACCCACGACCTCCTGCACACCGGGCGAGGTAGTTAACATCTCCTAGCCATCGTGATGATGATGAGAGAGAGACACGCAAACTCCAAATATACAGCAGCAGGCGTCAGGGTCGGGATCAAACCCACGACCTCCTGTACACCAGGCGAGGTAGTTAACATCTCATAGCCACCGTGATAATGATGAGAGAGAGACACGCAAACTCAAAATATACAGCAGCAGGCGTCAGGGTCGGGATCAAACCCACGACCTCCTGTACACCAGGCGAGGTAGTTAACATCTCCTAGCCACCGTGATGATGATGAGAGAGAGACACACGCAAACTCCAAATGCACAACAGGCGTCAGGGTCGGGATCGAACCCACGACCTCCTGCACACCAGGCGAGGTAGTTAACATCTCCTAGCCACCGTGGTGATGATGATGAGAGAGACACGCAAACTCCAATTATACAGCAGCAGGCGTCAGGATCGGGATCAAACCCACGACCTCCTGCACACCAGGCGAGGTAATTAACATCTCACCACAGGGAGAGAGAGAGACACGCAAACTCCAAATATACAACAGGGTCAGGATCGAACCCACGACACCCTTTACGGCAGGGCGAGGTAGATGACATCTCACCACCGTGGTACCTGGGAGAACAGTCATACGATCTTTAGGGACGAACTTTGACAAATATCATCAACATTAGACCTCCTTTGCCAGTACCAAAATATAATAATAGGGTTTTCCCTTTTTTCTGGCAACAAAACTGAAACCTTTTTGCCAGGAATCATGTCTGCATTAACCACACTATGATAATATATGCATTGTCCTTTAAACTGATTGGTCCACACCAAGGGACGGCTTTCTTTTGAGCCTCGACCCAATTGGTGCATTTTGACCGCAAGTATTGTGGTTAATGCAGTTACATGAATCCTTGTAAAAAGGTTTCAGTTTTGTTGTCAGAAAAAAGGGGAAAAACCCCCCATTATTTGACAAATATGCTGGCAATGCCCGCCTGCCGCTGAACAGCACTGGACCGAGTCGTTTCGTTCAGTGTCAGAGGGCCTTTTGGCGCGACACAGCTGTGCCAAAGGTGTGCGGTGTCGTTGCTACGTTCGAGCGCATTTATTGTGGTCCAACTTGCAGTGGATTCGCGGTGCGCATTCCAAGATGAGTTGTGGGCGGTGCGCGTGGGAGAATGTGCGTTCCTAGCTCGTGTCTGGAACGCGGCCACCACCGCCACCGCCACCAATCATCATCATCATCATCCTCACTGCGTTAAACATTCACAGCAGCAGCAGCAACGTTCCATCCGCGCGGACTTTTGAGAGACGCTTTGAGACGCACACCACCACCACCACCACCAACCCACCTCTCTCTCACTCACTCGCCTGCAAGCATTAAAAAAAAAAACCTAAATGATGAACGAAGCAAAGTGCCGAATACACCGAGCATCTTCTTGTTTCCTCTTATCGTAACAAAACAAAAAATACTACCCCCCCCCCCCAGCGAGCGACAGACGAGCAGGGCTCTGTGCGCCTTTCAGAGTCACGGTCACCGGCGATGTCTGCGAAATATTTCGTGCGCGTTACAAGATTGCATCATCCGTAACAATAAAAATTAACCCGTAAAAACAAAGAATTTCACTATAAATCCTTTATACGCGTGGCGGCTAGAGTCATCTCGTCCTCTGGCTTGAGATGGCTGCCACATATGGGTCAGATGATTGCCTGCCACTATTAAGCATTTGGTAATTAAATATAATTTATTTTTTCCTAAAAAGTGTAGCATTTTTGAAAAAAAATTTCACGAAAATAAATTGTCACGCACAACGAGTCTGTGTGCAAAATGTTATCTCGATTGGATCACGGGAAGTGGGTTAAAAAACGACCGAAAGATTTGCACGGTCGTAAGCGCGCAAGCAAGCAAGCAAGTGAACTTAATATAAAGGATTTAAAAAAGGGGTTCATATTCTTGGTTCTTGCCGTGGTTTTCACACCTGATGATGCTTGCTTGTGTTGCAATGGAAACGTCGTGAGAATTGTATTGTTTTATTTTTATTATTTTATTATTTCCCTTCTACGTGACTTTACCGAAAGAACCACGAATATGAATCCCTGCAGTCACGAAAGCTTTAAATCGAAAAGAAAATGGGGTGTTTTCTTTTTTTTACCGTGGTTGGGCAGGGGCGAGATCGCGTAACATATGAATGTGTCGTTAAACCCGCCACCACCCGACACAGCCACTCCGCAAGGGTTTGTCACGTAAACAGAACGTGGCAAATTGGTTGCTACTTCAGCACCACCTGGTGGGTTGCAGAGTAAATCCACAGCATTTGCAATTGGAGTCGGACGTTTCGCTAGTGATTACAACCATCTTGGTCAGTCTTAAAACCTATTTATACGCTTCCGCGTTTTTAAACGTTTTGTTCATTTGGTAAATTGATGTTTAAAATGTATTCGTAATAGAAACACATTCCTGCGGAGGGAGCTGGTAGGAACGTTGGGTTGCTCGGTCAATGGCCAGGGTCAACGGCGGCGTGGTGTATTCCGCAAATATGGCCGACTGTGAGGGCGGGCACAAGCCGGCGTGAGTAGGCTAAACGTTGAGTTTTATAAGGGCACCACGGGGTGACCAGCCCCTCCCCATCCAGCCCCTCCCCACCCTCCTCTCTCCACCCAGCCCCACCCCTCCCATTTTTGGATGCACGACGGACGGACGGACACAATAATCCCCTGTGGACTGGTGGAACCAGGTGGTTCCTACCAGCATAATTGGTCTGCTGAGTGTCTACTGCTGTGTCCTGTACATCGCTTTGAGATCCTTGATGAAAATCCGCAATATAAATATAATTATTACTCGCGGCAAGTACCCCGCGTTGCCCGGGCGAAAAAGGTAGACACATACATGGACTTACACACAGACATCGACCCACACACATAGAAATCCACCGACTCACACGCACACAAACACATATGGACTCACACACACAGACATCTACTTTAGATACACACATGTAGATTAACACACACACATCGACTGACACACACAGACACACAAACGCTCATTGACTTACACACTCAGATGGAGCCATACACACACATTGACTCACACACACACGCATTCACTTAGACACACACACATCGAGTGAAACACACACGTATGGACTTACACACACATGTGGACTAACACACACACAGCGACTGATACGCACACAAATGGACTGACACACACACACACAAACACTTGTACGTACACACACACACATGGGGCATTGTCCGTTTGAAAAAGACAGACACACACATGGAGTCACACACAGGCATGGACCCACACACATAGAAACCCACCGACTTACACGCACACAAACACATATGGACTCACACACACAGACAATGGACTTTAGAGACACACATGTAGTTACACGCACAAATCGACACACACACAACAACAACAACCGCCATTCGCCACTAAGTGGCGGTGACGTCACCACGACGCTTGTGCCAGGCCATGTGCGCCTTGAGGCCACGTGAAGTGTCCAACGCCCGCTGGCAGGAGGTCACGGGGCAGACCCTTTTTGTGGGATCGATCGCTTAAATACATAAATGTGTCGTTAAAGCCGCCACCACCCGACACAGCCAACTAGTCAAGGGTTGTGTCACGTAAACAGAACGTGACCAATTCGTCACTAGTACAGCAACACCGGCGACAGCCTGATGATGCTGGTTGTGATTACTGGCGAAACGTCGGACTCAGATTGTAAATGTTGTGGCTTGGCTCTCCAACACACCGGTGTGCTGTACTAGTATACTACACTATACACTACACTACTATACACTACATTATACACTACACTATACACTACACTACTATACACTACACTATACTCAACACTATACACTACACTAAACACTTCGCTATACACTACACTATACACTACACTACTATACACTACACTACTATACACTACACTACTATACACTACACTACTATACACTACACTATACACTACACTACTATACACTACACTACTATACACTACACTATACACCACACTATACACTACACTACTATACACTACACTACTATACACTACACTATACACTACACTATACACTTCACTATACACTACACTATACACTACACTACTATACACTACACTATACACTACACTATACACTACACTATACACCACATTACATACTGGTGCTGTACTAGTGACGAATTGGCCACGTTCTGTTTACGTGACACAACCCTTGACTAGTTGGCTGTGTCGGGTGGTGGCGGCTTTAACGACACATTTATATATTTACGCGATCTAACTCACAAAAAACCTCTATTATGGATGATATTGGTCGCGAAAGCCTGCCACGTGTCAAACTCGTATGTTTTTGTAAGTGATTTTAGATTTGAAGTTTTCGTGACTGCAAGCGTGCATACTTTTTGTTTTTTTCGGTAAAGTCACGTAGTTAAAACATAAAATAAATTAAATCACGACGTTTCGGAGACAACACAAGCTTCCGTCTTCAGGTGGAACCTGATACAGTAATTTTGCTGTGACTGTTCCACCTGAAACATCGTGAGTTAATTTATTTTCCTTTTTTTACCTACGTGACTTTTACCGAAAAAAACAAATAGTCTGAAAGCGATTTGTTTACCTTTCCAGTACTTTGTGTGTTTTTTTGTGTTGCTTGTTTGTTGTTGTAACATTCTAACCCGTCCCTACTGGACATCCGTTGAAAGAAACATCAATATTCTGATTCTCTTCGCAGATTCCATCCATCGATCAGTCGATCGACCAACGGAGAGGCCCGCATGCGTCCGAGGTTTCGCTAAACTCCGACCGGCCCACGAGCAAAACTGCGACGCAGCTGCTAGCTGGGTATGCGCCCTACACGTGATCCTTGCCAGGGCCACTTTTAGCCGCTCCTATTTTGCACCGCGCGCAGTTCAAGCCCTCGTCCCGAAGGATTTAAAAGCGCGCGTTCCGCCATCTACCGCCACCCACCGCCACCCCCCCCGTGACTCGTTCTAAAGTCTGTGCCTCTCGCCTGTTACAGCTTGTCGAGACAAATACGCAAGTACATGAGCACGTGGATCGGATGGTCATGTCCGTCAGCTATCGTGCTGTGACGGTTCCACCTGAAGACGGAAGCTTGTGTTGCCTCCGAAACGTCGTGATTTCTAATTTACTTTTATTAATTTTAATTTTTTACCTACGTGACTTTACCGATAAAACCTAAGAATTCGATTTAAAGCTTTCGTGACTGCAGGGATTCATCTTCTTGGTTCTTTCGGTAAAGTCACGTAGAAGGGAAATAATAAAAATAATAAAACATGATAAAATAATTCTCACGACGTTTCGGCCACAACGCAAGCAGCCGTCCTCAAGTGAAGAACAGGTCTGTCGGGAAGACAGCGTCTGAATGAGACAGACCTGTTCTTCACCTGAGGACGGCTGCTTGCGTTGTGGCCGAAACGTCGTGAGAATTATTTTATCATGTTTTATTATTTTTTATTATTTCCCTTCTACGTGACTTTACCGAAAGAACCAAGAAGATTCTCTCCCCTTGTTCTGTACGCGTTTCTTCAGGGTTCTCCGTTTCCTTCCATGGCTAAAACAACAACAACAACAACACAACCCCAACACGTGCAATGTAGCTGGTGTTGGCCGGCCAATCCAAAGGGAGAGCCCTCGAGTCCCCGATCATCAGAGGTCGCAAACGGGTTTTGATTCCTTACCCGTACCCGGCCGCACCAGGGTCGCAAACGGGTACCCGTACCCGTACCCGGCCGGGTATCGGGTAGGGTACGGGTATCGGGTACCCGATTGCGACCTCTGGGATGAAGCCACGTTGCAGGCGCGGGTGGGTTGATTCTAGGAACTTGAATTGGGAGAAGAGACAAGACGTTGGGAAATGAGTGACAAACGGTGACTCACCAGTGACTCACGGCCTACCCGTACCCGGCCGGGTACGGGTACCCGGTTTTTGACCCCCCCCACCCCTTCGTCACACGACGTCACAAAAAGTCAGACCCCCCCTGAAATATGACGTCACAAAGCTCTGCCCCCCCCCCCTCCTAAAATAAAACATGCTTCAAATGCTTTAAACTATTGTCATTGTAGTGCGTATTTAATGTGGCGCTGCACTCTGATGTTGTAGGAGAAAACATTTATTAAAAGTCTATTTAATTAAGTAGAACGTGTTGTCCATATTTATTTAAAGTTGCGCATTTTGATGTGACGTCACATTTCTCACCCCCCCCCCCTCGTCACAAATCGTCACGTCTGCCCCCCCCCCCTAAGTGTGTGACGTCATTTATGGCCGGCCCCCAAGGCACCGAGACTCTGAGCCGCGTGTTCTGTGGAATTCCTCGGCTGCCTCCTGTTTAAGACCTGGGTGCTTGTGGGAATTGTACAGTAGTGTTGTTTTAAAAAAAAAGCTGTTTCTATTTCGTACCGCAGAACACGCTATCCTGGCTAAGTATTCATTTTCACATTTTTTTTGGGGGGGGAGGGTTCTGAGGACACCATTGTAAAATAGATGTAACGATTGCTGGCGATATTTATACGACAAAGGGTCCGTATTTAATTGGGGTTGGTAAAGTTGCGTTGGACTGTTCTCCCATTCCAAACTAAAACTCAACTTTTTTAAAGATGTTACCAGGCAAGGCTCAATGGGCTCTTTTTCAGAAGTGACCTGGCCACATACGATAACAGATACATACTCTAAACGCACGATTCAAAAGTGTGGAGGGAAAAAAACGGAGAACCAGGAGAAAAATCCACCGGGAAAGACACCACAAACTCCAAATATACAGCGGGTGTCAAGGTCGGGATCGAACCCACGACCTCCTGTACACCAGGCGAGGTAGTTAACATCTCCTAGCCACCATTCAGCCTGTGCCACTTGGAAAAAAACCCCGAGATGATTTTATCTTCGTTCATGACTTGTTTGGTGGAGGTGGTGGTGGTGGTTGTGGTAGTAAGGGCTACGCTGCACGTGGACTGTCCCGTGATCCAGCAAACGTCGCAGCAACAGTTGCCAGATAAAAGGGTAAAAAAAACTATTATCATATTTTTTACTGGCAAATGAGGTTCCAATGGTGTAAATGCTTACCCCGAGCTCTCATACTCTGATGGTGCATTGTCTTTGAGTTGTGCGCCTTTTGGCGTCATCTGGTCCAACCCATGTGAGACTAGGCTCTAAGGAAAGCTGTCTCGGGTGTGGACCAATCAACTTCAAGGACAGTGCATACATTAGCAGAGTTGTGTTTTTTTGTTTGCATTACGACTGCAGGTATTGTGGTCTATGCAAACATGACTCCTTGTAAAAAAAAAAGGTGTCAGTTTTGTTGCCAGATGGAAGGGTAAAAAAACAATTATCAGCGAGGGTTTGGTTGATCACAGCACACACCGATGTTGTTAAACTCCCTTCCCGTGGGCGTGGAGGAGGTTGCCATGATCCTGGCTCGCCAGGAGAAGGCGGTATACCAGCAAGTGGATCCAATCGCCACCTGTTTCCATCTGTACGGGGACAGAGTGCTTGTTGTCGCGCGTGATTTTTCTCCGGGTGCTCCGGTTTCCAACCCCCTCATCATGAATTGTCTGTCTTCCCGACAGACCTGTTCTTCACCTGAGAACGACTGCTTGCGTTGTGGCCGAAACGTCGTGAGAATTATTTTATTGTTTTATTTTTATTATGTTATTATTATTTCCCTTCTACGTTACTTTACCGAAAAAACCAAGAAGATGAATCACTGCAGTCACGAAAGCTTTAAATCGAGACCATGAAATTGAAATTTTAAAAATCCAATGCAGGACCCTCCTGAAAAAGAGTCATTTGACGCAGTCTGGCTCTCCTGAATAAATAAGAACATTGCAAAAAATGTTCTTCATCCGTCCGGAGTACAGTAATAATAATATACTCCCACGACCTCTTCCAAAGACGCCCTCCGTCTCACCAGCGGGGGCCAAAATAGCCTCCTCTCTCGAGGGGCTCGAGTCTAGAGCTCCTCCCTCTCTAGAGCTCCTCCCCCTCTAGAGCTCCTCCCTCTCTAGAGCTCCTCCCCCTCTAGAGCTCCTCCCCCTCTAGAGCTCCCCCCTCTTTAGAGCTCCTCCCTCTCTAGAGCTCCTCCCTCTCTAGAGCTCCTCCCCCTCTAGAGCTCCTCCCCCTCTAGAGCTCCTCCCCCTCTAGAGCTCCCCCTCTTTAGAGCTCCTCCCTCTCTAGAGCTCCTCCCTCTCTAGAGCTCCTCCCTCTCTGGAGCTCCTCCACCTCTAGAGCTCCTCCCCCTCTAGAGCTCCTCCCTTTCTAGAGCTCCTCCCCCTCTAGAGCTCCTCCCCCTCTAGAGCTCCCTCCCCCTCTAGAGCTCCTCCCACTCTAGAGCTCCTCCCATTCTAGAGCTCCTCCCCCTCTAGAGCTCCTCCCACTCTAGAGCTCTTCTAGAGCTCCTCCCCCTCTAGAGCTCCTCCTCCTCTAGAGCTCCTCCCCCTCTAGAGCTCCTCCTCCTCTAGAGCTCCTCCCCCTCTAGAGCTCCTCCTTCTCTAGAGCTCCTCCCCCTCTAGAGCTCCTCCCTCTCTAGAGCTCCTCCCCCTCTAGAGCTCCTCCCCCTCTAGAGCTCCCTCCCCCTCTAGAGCTCCTCCCACTCTAGAGCTCCTCCCACTCTAGAGCTCCTCCCCCTCTAGAGCTCCTCCCACTCTAGAGCTCTTCTAGAGCTCCTCCCCCTCTAGAGCTCCTCCCCCTCTAGAGCTCCCTCCCCCTCTAGAGCTCCTCCCACTCTAGAGCTCCTCCCACTCTAGAGCTCCTCCCACTCTAGAGCTCTTCTAGAGCTCCTCCCCCTCTAGAGCTCCTCCTCCTCTAGAGCTCCTCCCCCTCTAGAGCTCCTCCTCCTCTAGAGCTCCTCCCCCTCTAGAGCTCCTCCCACTCTAGAGCCCCTCCCCCTCTAGAGCTCCTCCCCCTCTAGAGCTCCTCCCCCTCTAGAGCTCCTCCCCCTCTAGAGCTCCTCCCTCTCTAGAGCTCCTCCCATCTTCTCAGGTTTTTTCGGTAAAGTCACGTAGGTAAAACATTAAAAGTAATGAAAGTAAAATAAAACAAAACAAAAATAAAAATAAAATTCACGACGTTTCGGAGGCAACACAAGTCTCCGTCATCAGGTGGGACCGTCACAGCCAGATTAGCTGCATCAAGTGAAGCAATGATTCAAGATGTAATCCCTTATAAGCAAGTTGAAGGGGGGAGGAGAGGGGGGGGGAGTTCATCAGAATGTGGTAGCCAATGAATGGAACGTATCGGGAGGGGGGGGGGGGTGGGAGGGGGAGGGAGCCAGCAGTAGATCAACCCCATGCCTCACGGACACGAATGATAGAAGAATTGTCAATTCGCGTGGCATCGCCGCCACCTGCTGGATCCCGTGGCGCCCTGCGATTGGCGGTGCGAGGGCACAATCCTTGCGGAACGAGGTCCCTCAAAGTCCCTCCCGCACACCGGGCCAACAAAATAAGTAATATTCTTAGGTTTTTTCGGTAAAGTCACGTAGGTAAAAAAAAATAAAAGTAATAAAAGTAAAATAAAAATAAAATAATATAATATAATACTTTTATTAATTTTATTTTTTTACCTACGTGACTTTACCGAAAAAAAACCTAAGAATTTGAATCCTTGCAGTCACGAAAGCTTCAAATCTAGAAAAAATAAGTAATATTTAAAAAAAAACTCTTTTTTAAAGTACTTTTTTTAAAACACGCTTTAATGAAATGTACCGTACTCGTGATGACAGAACTCCACGACTCCAGGAAGTGGCCCCGAAGCTTGATATAACGTAAGGCGCCGAGGTGATTTACAGCCAACGTCAGTTGAGCATGGACAATTAGACCCAAGCCGAAACATAAGATATAACAAATTATGTTTCAAAATATTGTTTTTATTGTTAATGATAGAATATAGTATTGCCATCAGTAAGACACAAGTATACCGAGTTTGCAGTCGATGCCACATTGGGAATTGGGTAAAAATTGAGTTACAAGATTTGAGGATACAACAGAGAGAGTGAGTTACATAAAAGCGTGTAATAAGAACACCCAGGAGGCGTCAGGGTCGAGGTCGAACCCACGACCTCCTGCACACCAGGCGAGAAGTCAACATCTCCTAGCCACCGTGATGATGATGATGAGAGAGAGACACGCACGGCTGTGAGGTGGAGGTGGAGGGGGCGATTCGTGAGTGTGGCCGGCAGGGAGCGATGGAGTCCCGAACAAGAAAAATTGGCACCAAAGCTGCCAGCCCAGACTTTTAAATACGACAACAAAAACTAGCTGGGTAACTGGCTACAGCGGGATTTTCCGTCTCACCGCCGCACACAGAGACCCCCACCACCACCCCACCACCACCACCCCACCACCACCACCACCCCCCCCACACCACCCCACCACCACCACCACCCCACACCACCCCACCACCACCCCACCACCACCCCACACCACCCCACCACCACCACCACCCCACCACCACCCCACACCACCCCACCACCACCACCACCCCACCACCACCACCCCACCACCACCACCACCACCCCACACCACCCCACCACCACCACCACCCCACACCACCCCACCACCACCCCACCACCACCCCACCACCACCACCACCCCACACCACCCCACCACCACCACCACCCCCACCACCACCACCACCCCACACCACCCCACCACCACCCCACCACCACCACCACCACCCCACCACCACCACCCACACCACCCCACCACCACCCCACACCACCCCACCACCACCCCACCACCACCACCACCACCCCACCACCACCACCACCCCACCACCACCACCACCCACCACCACCACCACCCCACACCACCACCACCCCACACCACCCCACCACCACCACCCCACACCACCCCACCACCACCCACCACCACCACCACCCCACACCACCACCAGCCCCACACCACCCCACCACCACCACCACCCACACCACCCCACCACCACCCCACCACCACCACCACCCCACCACCACCACCACCACCACCACCACCCCACACCACCCCACCACCACCACCACCCCACACCACCCCACCACCACCACCACCACCCCACACCACCCCACCACCACCACCACACCACCCCACACCACCCCACCACCACCACCCCACCACCACCACCCCACCACCACCACCACCCCACCACCACCACCACCCCACACCACCCCACCACCACCACCACCACCCCACACCACCCCACCACCACCACCACCCCACCACCACCACCACCACCCCACACCACCCCACCACCACCACCACCACCCCACCACCACCACCACCACCACCACCCCACACCACCCCACCACCACCCCACCACCACCACCCCACCACCACCACCCCACCACCACCACCACGTTGTAGCGGGGCAGGGGGGTAGCTGCTGGTTACGCGACTGATGGGGCAGCTGATGACGCCCCGGGCTGCGCTGCGGTGAACGTTGACCGAGTGACCTCCAGCGCTCAATAAACTCACTGGGAGTGATTAGTGCAGAGCCTGGGACTGGAGTGTCCTGATAGGAGCACCCCCCCCCACTCCAGACCCCCACCGCCCCCCCCACCCCCCCCGCACCCTCCTCCCCACCCCCCCCCGCACCCTCCCCCGCACCCTCCCCCCCCGCACTCTCCTCCCCAACCCTCCCCCCACCCCCCCTCCAGACCCCCCTGCACCCTCCCCCCCACCCCCAACCCCCCTCCAGACCTCCCGCACCCTCCCCCCCTCCAGACCCCCCTGCCCCCCCCACCCCCAACCCCCCCTCCCTCCAGACCCCCCCGCACCCTCCCCCCCACCCCCCCCCCCCGCACCCTCCTCCCCAACCCTCCCCCCACCCCCCCTCCAGACCCCCCTGCACCCTCCCCCCCACCCCCAACCCCCCCCCCCTCCCTCCAGACCTCCCCGCACCCTCCCCCCCTCCAGACCCCCCTGCCCCCCCCACCCCCAACCCCCCTCCCTCCAGACCCCCCCGCACCCTCCCCCCCACCCCCCGCACCCTCCTCCCCAACCCTCCCCCCCACCCCCCCTCCAGACCCCCCTGCACCCTCCCCCCACCCCCAACCCCCCCCCCTCCCTCCAGACCTCCCCGCACCCTCCCCCCCTCCAGACCCCCCTGCCCCCCCCACCCCCAACCCCCCCTCCCTCCAGACCCCCCCGCACCCTCCCCCCTCCCGCACCCTCCTCCCCAACCCTCCCCCCCACCCCCCCTCCAGACCCCCCTGCACCCTCCCCCCCACCCCCAACCCCCCCCCCCTCCCTCCAGACCCCCCTGCCCCCCCCACCCCCAACCCCCCCTCTTTCCAGACCCCCCGCACCCTCCCCCCAACCTTCCCCCCCCTCCAGACCCCAACCGCACTCCGCACTCGCTTATTCCGGCACTGCTCCAGCCCGTGCGCTCCCTGAAGGAGTCCGATGAGTAATAAAGCTCTTTCTTTTAAACAGAACGCTACAACAAGAAACAATACAACAACAACAACAACAAAACCCACGATAGAAGTGCAAAGTATAGGAAGGGTAAATCACTTTAACAAAACAACATTACGCAAATAAAACTGAACTATGTTTTAGCTTACCAGGTGGAAGCCCACTGAGCTATTAGCTTATTTCTTTCAGAAGCGACGTGTCCATCACGAACGATGTCCCAACGAAGCGGTGGCGACTCATCCCGTGCAAATTAATAGCGGCAAGTTGATGTAAATAATCTGAACGCGTGATGTTGATTCTAAATGTGCAACTCGGTTTCGTGCAACTTGGTTTTCGTGCAAATCGATTCCGTGCAACTCGGTTTCGTGCAACTTGTTTCCCTTACAACTTGGTTCCGTGGAACTTGGTTCCATGCAACTTGGTTCCATGCCACTTCATTTTGTGTAACTTGGTTTCGTGCAACTTGGGTTCGCGCAACTTGATTCCGTGCAACTTGGTTCCATGCAACTTGGTTCCATGCAACTTGATTCCGTGCAACTTGGTTCCATGCAACTTGGCTTCGTGCAACTTGGTTCCATGCCACTTTATTTTGTGTAACTTGGTTTCGTGCAACTTGGGTTCGCGCAACTTGGCTTCGTGCAACTTGGTTCCATGCCACTTTATTTTGTGTAACTTGGTTTCGTGCAACTTGGGTTCGCGCAACTTGGCTTCGTGCAACTTGGTTCCATGCCACTTTATTTTGTGTAACTTGGTTTCGCGCAACTTGGTTCTGTGCAACTTGGGTCCGTGCAACTTGGAGTTATAACACTCGGTTCCGTGCAACTTGGCTTCGTGAAATTTAGTTCCATGCAACTTGGTTCCATGCAACTTGATTCCGTGCAACTTGGTTCCATGCAACTTGGTTCCATGCAACTTGATTCCGTGCAACTTGGTTCCATGCAACTTGGTTTCGTGCAACTTGGGTCCGTGCAACTTGGAGTTATAACACTCGGTTCCGTGCAACTTGGCTTCGTGCAACTTAAGGCGCTCCTTATTGTGCGGACGTTTCTGCAACGAGCTACAACAATCCGTCCCTTTATACCAACTCGTCGCTGGTGACCAGCGGGGTGAAGTATGGCTCAACACCCCCCCCCCCCACCCCCACACGATTGTGTCCTTGATCACCCCAGGATTGCTGCGACGTCGTTATTACGGCGGCGTTAATAATGGATGTTGTAATTGTGTTTGGGAGCTGATTATATTAACGAGTTGTAGGCGGATGGGATTTTATTTGTAATGAGGTTGGGGTGCCTATTAAAGAGCCGCGGGTTGCACAGATGCGCATCTTGAGGAATGGTCGATACGTATTGGCGCTCTCGTTCCCCACGTGACCTCGCAGCGAGAAGGCACCTGCGTTCGATTCCCAACTCGGTCGTATTCTGTCCCTGTGTGGAGTTTGTGTGATCTCTTACCCTGTTGTGTAGTGAGTGAGTGGAGTTTGTGTGATCTCTTACCCTGTTGTGTAGTGAGTGAGTGGAGTTTGTGTGATCTCTTACCCTGTTGTGTAGTGAGTGAGTGGAGTTTGTGTGATCTCTTACCCTGTTGTGTAGTGAGTGAGTGGAGTTTGTGTGATCTCTTACCCTGTTGTGTAGTGAGTGAGTGGAGTTTGTGTGATCTCTTACCCTGTTGTGTAGTGAGTGAGTGGAGTTTGTGTGATCTCTTACCCTGTTGTGTAGTGAGTGTGTGGAGTTTGTGTGATCTCTTACCCTGTTGTGTAGTGAGTGAGTGGAGTTTGTATGATCTCTTACCCTGTTGTGTAGTGAGTGAGTGGAGTTTGTGTGATCTCTTACCCTGTTGTGTAGTGAGTGAGTGGAGTTTGTGTGATCTCTTACCCTGTTGTGTAGTGAGTGAGTGGAGTTTGTGTGATCTCTTATCCTGTTGTGTAGTGAGTGAGTGGAGTTTGTGTGATCTCTTACCCTGTTGTGTAGTGAGTGAGTGGAGTTTGTGTGATCTCTTACCCTGTTGTGTAGTGAGTGAGTGGAGTTTGTGTGATTTCTTACCCTGTTGTGTAGTGAGTGAGTGGAGTTTGTGTGATCTCTTACCCTGTTGTGTAGTGAGTGAGTGGAGTTTGTGTGATCTCTTACCCTGTTGTGTAGTGAGTGAGTGGAGTTTGTATGATCTCTTACCCTGTTGTGTAGTGAGTGAGTGGAGTTTGTGTGATCTCTTACCCTGTTGTGTAGTGAGTGAGTGGAGTTTGTGTGATCTCTTACCCTGTTGTGTAGTGAGTGAGTGGAGTTTGTGTGATCTCTTACCCTGTTGTGTAGTGAGTGAGTGGAGTTTGTGTGATCTCTTATCCTGTTGTGTAGTGAGTGAGTGGAGTTTGTGTGATCTCTTACCCTGTTGTGTAGTGAGTGAGTGGAGTTTGTGTGATCTCTTACCCTGTTGTGTAGTGAGTGAGTGGAGTTTGTGTGATCTCTTACCCTGTTGTGTAGTGAGTGAGTGGAGTTTGTGTGATCTCTTACCCTGTTGTGTAGTGAGTGAGTGGAGTTTGTATGATTTCTTACCCTGTTGTGTAGTGAGTGAGTGGAGTTTGTGTGATCTCTTACCCTGTTGTGTAGTGAGTGAGTGGAGTTTGTGTGATCTCTTATCCTGTTGTGTAGTGAGTGTGTGGAGTTTGTGTGATCTCTTACCCTGTTGTGTAGTGAGTGAGTGGAGTTTGTGTGATCTCTTATCCTGTTGTGTAGTGAGTGAGTGGAGTTTGTGTGATCTCTTATCCTGTTGTGTAGTGAGTGAGTGGAGTTTGTATGATCTCTTATCCTGTTGTGTAGTGAGTGAGTGGAGTTTGTGTGATCTCTTATCCTGTTGTGTAGTGAGTGAGTGGAGTTTGTATGATCTCTTACCCTGTTGTGTAGTGAGTGAGTGGAGTTTGTGTGATCTCTTACCCTGTTGTGTAGTGAGTGAGTGGAGTTTGTGTGATCTCTTACCCTGTTGTGTAGTGAGTGAGTGGAGTTTGTGTGATCTCTTACCCTGTTGTGTAGTGAGTGAGTGGAGTTTGTGTGATCTCTTACCCTGTTGTGTAGTGAGTGAGTGGAGTTTGTGTGATCTCTTACCCTGTTGTGTAGACAGTGTGTGGAGTTTGTGTGATCTCTTACCCTGTTGTGTAGTGAGTGAGTGGAGTTTGTGTGATCTCTTATCCTGTTGTGTAGTGAGTGAGTGGAGTTTGTATGATCTCTTACCCTGTTGTGTAGTGAGTGAGTGGAGTTTGTATGATCTCTTACCCTGTTGTGTAGTGAGTGAGTGGAGTTTGTATGATCTCTTACCCTGTTGTGTAGTGAGTGAGTGGAGTTTGTATGATCTCTTACCCTGTTGTGTAGTGAGTGAGTGGAGTTTGTGTGATCTCTTACCCTGTTGTGTAGTGAGTGAGTGGAGTTTGTGTGATCTCTTACCCTGTTGTGTAGTGAGTGAGTGGAGTTTGTGTGATCTCTTACCCTGTTGTGTAGACAGTGAGTGGAGTTTGTGTGATCTCTTACCCTGTTGTGTAGTGAGTGAGTGGAGTTTGTATGATCTCTTACCCTGTTGTGTAGTGAGTGAGTGGAGTTTGTGTGATCTCTTACCCTGTTGTGTAGTGAGTGAGTGGAGTTTGTGTGATCTCTTACCCTGTTGTGTAGACAGTGTGTGGAGTTTGTGTGATCTCTTACCCTGTTGTGTAGTGAGTGAGTGGAGTTTGTGTGATCTCTTACCCTGTTGTGTAGACAGTGTGTGGAGTTTGTGTGATCTCTTATCCTGTTGTGTAGACAGTGTGTGGAGTTTGTGTGATCTCTTACCCTGTTGTGTAGTGAGTGAGTGGAGTTTGTGTGATCTTTTACCCTGTTGTGTAGTGAGTGAGTGGAGTTTGTGTGATCTCTTACCCTGTTGTGTAGTGAGTGAGTGGAGTTTGTGTGATCTCTTACCCTGTTGTGTTGTGAGTGAGTGGAGTTTGTGTGATCTCTTACCCTGTTGTGTAGTGAGTGAGTGGAGTTTGTATGATCTCTTACCCTGTTGTGTAGTTAGTGAGTGGAGTTTGTATGATCTCTTATCCTGTTGTGTAGTGAGTGAGTGGAGTTTGTGTGATCTCTTACCCTGTTGTGTAGTGAGTGAGTGGAGTTTGTATGATCTCTTACCCTGTTGTGTAGTGAGTGAGTGGAGTTTGTGTGATCTCTTACCCTGTTGTGTAGTGAGTGAGTGGAGTTTGTGTGATCTCTTACCCTGTTGTGTAGACAGTGTGTGGAGTTTGTGTGATCTCTTACCCTGTTGTGTAGTGAGTGAGTGGAGTTTGTGTGATCTCTTACCCTGTTGTGTAGTGAGTGAGTGGAGTTTGTGTGATCTCTTACCCTGTTGTGTAGTGAGTGAGTGGAGTTTGTGTGATCTCTTACCCTGTTGTGTAGTGAGTGAGTGGAGTTTGTGTGATCTCTTACCCTGTTGTGTAGTGAGTGAGTGGAGTTTGTGTGATCTCTTACCCTGTTGTGTAGTGAGTGAGTGGAGTTTGTGTGATCTCTTACCCTGTTGTGTAGTGAGTGAGTGGAGTTTGTGTGATCTCTTACCCTGTTGTGTAGTGAGTGAGTGGAGTTTGTGTGATCTCTTATCCTGTTGTGTAGTGAGTGAGTGGAGTTTGTGTGATCTCGTATCCTGTTGTTTAGTGAGTGAGTGGAGTTTGTGTGATCTCTTATCCTGTTGTGTAGTGAGTGAGTGGAGTTTGTGTGATCTCTTACCCTGTTGTGTAGTGAGTGAGTGGAGTTTGTGTGATCTCTTACCCTGTTGTGTAGTGAGTGAGTGGAGTTTGTGTGATCTCTTACCCTGTTGTGTAGTGAGTGAGTGGAGTTTGTGTGATCTCTTACCCTGTTGTGTAGTGAGTGAGTGGAGTTTGTGTGATCTCTTACCCTGTTGTGTAGTGAGTGAGTGGAGTTTGTGTGATCTCTTATCCTGTTGTGTAGTGAGTGAGTGGAGTTTGTGTGATCTCTTACCCTGTTGTGTAGTGAGTGAGTGGAGTTTGTGTGATCTCTTACCCTGTTGTGTAGTGAGTGAGTGGAGTTTGTGTGATCTCTTACCCTGTTGTGTAGTGAGTGAGTGGAGTTTGTGTGATCTCTTATCCTGTTGTGTAGTGAGTGAGTGGAGTTTGTGTGATCTCGTATCCTGTTGTTTAGTGAGTGAGTGGAGTTTGTGTGATCTCTTATCCTGTTGTGTAGTGAGTGAGTGGAGTTTGTGTGATCTCTTACCCTGTTGTGTAGTGAGTGAGTGGAGTTTGTGTGATCTCTTATCCTGTTGTGTAGTGAGTGAGTGGAGTTTGTATGATCTCTTACCCTGTTGTGTAGTTAGTGAGTGGAGTTTGTATGATCTCTTATCCTGTTGTGTAGTGAGTGAGTGGAGTTTGTGTGATCTCTTACCCTGTTGTGTAGTGAGTGAGTGGAGTTTGTATGATCTCTTACCCTGTTGTGTAGTGAGTGAGTGGAGTTTGTGTGATCTCTTACCCTGTTGTGTAGTGAGTGAGTGGAGTTTGTGTGATCTCTTACCCTGTTGTGTAGACAGTGTGTGGAGTTTGTGTGATCTCTTACCCTGTTGTGTAGTGAGTGAGTGGAGTTTGTGTGATCTCTTACCCTGTTGTGTAGTGAGTGAGTGGAGTTTGTGTGATCTCTTACCCTGTTGTGTAGTGAGTGAGTGGAGTTTGTGTGATCTCTTACCCTGTTGTGTAGTGAGTGAGTGGAGTTTGTGTGATCTCTTACCCTGTTGTGTAGTGAGTGAGTGGAGTTTGTGTGATCTCTTATCCTGTTGTGTAGTGAGTGAGTGGAGTTTGTGTGATCTCTTACCCTGTTGTGTAGTGAGTGAGTGGAGTTTGTGTGATCTCTTACCCTGTTGTGTAGTGAGTGAGTGGAGTTTGTGTGATCTCTTACCCTGTTGTGTAGTGAGTGAGTGGAGTTTGTGTGATCTCTTATCCTGTTGTGTAGTGAGTGAGTGGAGTTTGTGTGATCTCGTATCCTGTTGTTTAGTGAGTGAGTGGAGTTTGTGTGATCTCTTATCCTGTTGTGTAGTGAGTGAGTGGAGTTTGTGTGATCTCTTACCCTGTTGTGTAGTGAGTGAGTGGAGTTTGTGTGATCTCTTATCCTGTTGTGTAGTGAGTGAGTGGAGTTTGTATGATCTCTTACCCTGTTGTGTAGTGAGTGAGTGGAGTTTGTGTGATCTCTTACCCTGTTGTGTAGTGAGTGAGTGGAGTTTGTGTGATCTCTTACCCTGTTGTGTAGTGAGTGAGTGGAGTTTGTATGATCTCTTACCCTGTTGTGTAGTTAGTGAGTGGAGTTTGTATGATCTCTTATCCTGTTGTGTAGTGAGTGAGTGGAGTTTGTGTGATCTCTTACCCTGTTGTGTAGTGAGTGAGTGGAGTTTGTATGATCTCTTACCCTGTTGTGTAGTGAGTGAGTGGAGTTTGTGTGATCTCTTATCCTGTTGTGTAGTGAGTGAGTGGAGTTTGTGTGATCTCTTACCCTGTTGTGTAGTGAGTGAGTGGAGTTTGTATGATCTCTTACCCTGTTGTGTAGTGAGTGAGTGGAGTTTGTGTGATCTCTTACCCTGTTGTGTAGTGAGTGAGTGGAGTTTGTGTGATCTCTTACCCTGTTGTGTAGTGAGTGAGTGGAGTTTGTGTGATCTCTTACCCTGTTGTGTAGTGAGTGAGTGGAGTTTGTATGATCTCTTACCCTGTTGTGTAGTGAGTGAGTGGAGTTTGTATGATCTCTTATCCTGTTGTGTAGTGAGTGAGTGGAGTTTGTGTGATCTCTTACCCTGTTGTGTAGTGAGTGAGTGGAGTTTGTGTGATCTCTTACCCTGTTGTGTAGTGAGTGAGTGGAGTTTGTGTGATCTCTTACCCTGTTGTGTAGTGAGTGAGTGGAGTTTGTGTGATCTCTTATCCTGTTGTGTAGTGAGTGAGTGGAGTTTGTGTGATCTCTTACCCTGTTGTGTAGTGAGTGAGTGGAGTTTGTGTGATCTCTTATCCTGTTGTGTAGTGAGTGAGTGGAGTTTGTGTGATCTCTTACCCTGTTGTGTAGTGAGTGAGTGGAGTTTGTGTGATCTCTTACCCTGTTGTGTAGTGAGTGAGTGGAGTTTGTATGATCTCTTATCCTGTTGTGTAGTGAGTGAGTGGAGTTTGTGTGATCTATGGGCAATGTTAGTCTATGGGCAATGTTAGTCTATGGGCAATGTCAGTCTATGGCCAATGTTAGTCTATGGGCAATGTTAGTCTATGGGCAATGTTAGTCTATGGGCAATGTTAGTCTATGGGCAATGTCAGTCTATGGCCAATGTTAGTCTATGGGCAATGTTAGTCTATGGGCAATGTTAGTCTATGGGCAATGTTAGTCTATGGGCAATGTTAGTCTATGGGCAATGTTAGTCTGTGAGCAATGTTATTCCATGGGCAATGTTAGTGCACAGACAATGCTAGTCTATGGGCAATGTTAGTCTATGGGCAATGTTAGTCTATGGGAAATGTTAGTCTATGAGCAATGTTAGTCTATGGGCAATGTTAGTCTATGGGCAATGTCAGTCTATGGGCCATGTTAGTCTATGGGCAATGTTAGTCTATGGGCAATGTTAGTGCACAGACAATGTTAGTCTATGGGCAATGTTAGTGTACAGACAATGTTAGTCTATGGGCAGTGTTAGTCTATGGGCAATGTTAGTCTATGGGCAATGTTAGTCTATGGGCAATGTTACTCCATGGGCAATGTTAGTCTATGAATCAACAGAAGTCCCCGTCCTCCTTGTTTCGGGTGTGACAGATTAATTTTCCCCACAGGCGGAATTTGCTGGGGGGGGGGGGGGTGCGGGGGTGGGTGGGGTAACGCCCCCCCGCCCCCCACCAAACTGGGCACCTTTATTAATTTATTTCCCATAGTTTACAAATCAACATTTCAAAAGTAATGAATTATATGCCCCGGAGATTCCTAATGTGACGGACAAAGCGAACTCCTGCCCCCCCTCCACCCCCACCAATATACAAGTCCCTATTGCGACTCTGACGGGTGGTGAGTTGGGGGGGGTGGAAGGGGAGAGGGGTGGAAGTCGCTGTCCCCTGGGGAGGTGTGTGGGTCGGTGGTGGTGGTGGGGGTCCTGAAAACTTTTTCACTTGACGCGTAAAGCCAACGCGTCGCTCCCTAAATATTCATGCGTAGCCTCCAGCCACGCCACGACGTAGCCCTTTCAGCCCGGGGCCACACGACATCACAAATATCTGTCTCCAGAGGAAGTGGGTGGTGAGGTGGTGGTGGGTGGGTGGGTAGGGTTGACAGAGGGCTGGAGGCGGTCGAGAGAGAGAGGTTCGAATTCAGGTTTGAGAGCCGCGCTGGTGGTAAGTGATGACGCTTGCCTTCAATGTTACGCGGAGGTGGGGTTTCTTGTTCCTTTCTCCCACTTCGGCAAAACATTTTAGTGGTAGGAACCTCCTGGTTACACCAGCCCACAGAAGATTATTGTGTCCGTCCGTCCGTCGTGCATCCAAAAATGGGAGGGGTGGGACTGGGTGGAGAGGGGAAGGTGAGGAGGGGCTGGGTGGGGAGGGTGGGGAGGGGAGGGTGGGGAGGGGATGGGTGGGGAGGGTGAGTAGGGTGGTGGTGGGTGGGTAGGGCGATGGTCGGTGGGTAGGGTGGTGGTGGGTGGGTGGGGTGGGTAGGGTGGTGGTGGGTGGGGTGGTGGTGGGTGGGGTGGGTGGGTAGGGTGGTGGTGGGTGGGTTAGGGTGGTGGTGGGTGGGTAGGGGGGTGGTGGGTGGGTAGGGTCGTGGTGGGTGGGTAGGGGGGTGGTGGGTGGGTAGGGTAGTGGTGGGTGGGCAAGTTGGTGGTGGGTGGGTAAGGTGGTGGTGGGTGGGTAGGGTCGTGATGGGTGGGTCGCCATGGTGGTGGGTGGTGATGTGTCCGCAGGGAATTTTAATAGCTTGACGCGACAATGCATATTTGATGATGTAAACACGTTTAAAAATGTAGCTACCGGCCACAGCATCGTCTTCATCATCATCATCGCGATCGCACGGGGTTTTACGTGTGTGGCACTCTCAAGCGGAGTGCCTCAGGGCATGCCCCCCCATTGGCGTGATGGGTGGGTGGAGGGGGGGTTACTAAAGCCTCGTCAGCGTCTTACTCTCTGGGCAACGTGTCCAGAGATTAGAACAAAAACCGGAGATATTCTATACAGCAGATAAATCCCACAGAGTTTTATTTTTTTAGCACGATGATAGCGCATCGTCCAAGTGGTTTGATAAATCATCATCGTCATCATCGCACGTGCTGATAATTTATAGCAGCAGCAGTAGCCAACTAATCTAAAGCGGTCGTGGGTTCGATCCCGACCCTGACGACGCCTGCTGTGTATTTGGAGTTTGCGTGTCTCTCTCTCTCTCTCATCATCACGGTGGCTAGGAGATGTTAACTCCCTCGCCTGGTGTACAGGAGGTCGTGAGTTCGATCCCGACCCTGAAGCTTGCTGCTGTGTATTTGGAGTTTGCGTGTTTCTCTCTCTCATCATCATCACGGTGGCTAGGAGATGTTAACTCCCTCGCCTGGTGTGCAGGAGGTCGTGGGTTCGATCCCGACCGTGACGCCTGCTGCTGTATATTTGGAGTCTGCGTGTCTCTCTCCCCGTGGTTGCGTGGATTTTTATCTCCGGGCCTCTCCAGTTTTGCCCTCCACGTTTAGAATCAACGTCCCCACGCGTTTAGAGTATTTGGCCACTGCTATAAATGTCCACACAACGACGATGATGACGATAAGCCACTTTCGTTGAGCTCTCATTTGTGATGGGCCAGGTCGCTTCTGAAAAAGAGTTACACGTAACTCAGTGGGCCTTGCCCTTTTAAAATAAAATAAAGATGGTACGGCCTCATCTTCTTGGTTCTTTCGGTAAAGTCACGTAGAAGGGAAATAATAAAATAATACAAATTAAACATAATAAAATAATTCTCACGTTTCGGCCACAACGCAAGCAGCCGTCCTCAGGTGAAGAATGAGGACGGCTGCTTGCGTTGTGGCCGAAACGTCGTGAGAAATATTTTATTATGTTTTATTTTTATTATTTTATTATTTCCTTTCTGTTGTGGCCGAAACGTCGTGAGAATTATTTTATTATGTTTGATTTTTATTATTTTATTATTTCCCTTCTACGTGACTTTACCGAAAGAACCAAGAAGATGAATCCCTGCAGTCACGAAAGCTTTAAATCGAAATGTAAATGATATGGCCTCTTCCTCCTCTTCCTTCCTCCTCCTCTCGCATCCCCGCTCAAGCAGCCCCCGTTTCTAACGCCCCAGCAGCACACGGGGCTAGGCAACAGCAGCAGCGGCGGCAGCTGCAGCAGCAGCCTCTCTTCTGTGGAGTCAACTCACTCGAGTTGAAGAATCTCTCACTCCTGACGATCGTCCAATATCGCTCGCTCGTAAATAATTTCTCACGACGAGAAGCTGATTTTTTTCTCTCTCTCTCTTTTGGGGGGGGGGGGGGGGGTGCCGGGGTGGGGGGACTCTCCTTTTGCTCGAAACACGAACCGTTGATTTATTTATTGGGGAGAGGGTGGTCCAAGGGTGCGTGGATAGAAGTTCATTTCCGCCCGATAGGAGAGAGAGAGAGAGGACGCATGCGGCTTCTCTGGGTGTTCAACTAAGCAAGGGCAAGAAACACAACTAACCCCGAAGAAGAGCTTTTTGTCTGTCTGTGTGTGTGTGACAAGCGGGCAATCTGTGCGCGGCTGAATTATTGATGGCCAGAAATCGCTGAACAAAAGTCGGAAGGGGGGAAAAAACCCCGAAGAGACGAGATTGAATGTCAGATGGTTCCCTGCGGGCAGCCACTTCGCACGCCGCTGCCAAGCCTCGAGATAGAGAGGGGGGGGGGCGTTTTCTGACATCCAGGTGTCACGTGGGGGTGCCCGTTCTGTGACATCCAGATGTCACGTGGGGGGCCCGTTCTGTGACATCCAGGTATCATTTGGAGGGGGGGCAATGCTACCGCAGGCAAGAGTATATAGCTCGCGAAGTCGCTGTGTGTGTGTGTGTGGGGCACCACGGTGGCGAGATGTTAACTACCTCTCCTAGTATACAGGAGGTCGTGGGTTCGATCCCGACCTTTGACGCCTTCTGTATAATTGGAGTTTGCGGTGTCTCTTTCCCCGTGGTGGTCGTGTGGATTTGTCTCCGGGTCCTCCTGTTTTGCCCTCCACATTTAGAATCAACTTCACGCGTTTAGAGTATTTGGCCACTGCTACAAATGTCTACATCACAAGCCACTTCGTTGAGCGGGCATGTGTGGCCAGGTGCGCTTCTGAAAATGAGCTGTACAGCTCAGTGGGCCTTACCTGGTTAAAAAAAAAACCTGAAAAAAATAGTTGATCGTTTTAATAGTTTTGTTTATCCACCACACACAGCTCCCCCCCCCCTCTTGCACCTGGCTATGCCTGTGCGACCAGCAAGGCCCCCCCGCCCACTCTTCTCATCCCTGCCTGGGACGCGATGAATAGATAATGACCTCAGGTAGAGAGAGAGGGGGGGGGCATCATTCTCCTGGCCCGGCAAAAAAAACAAATCTCAACTGCGGATCGGAGAAAGACGGAACACCCCAGCAGCAAGATTGGCGAGGGGGGTGACGGGACTGTGAGAGTAAGGGGGGGGGGGAGGGGGGGGCTTCTGCATCAATAATGCAGCGCCTGTTAGAAGCAGGTGAACGCTGCGGCGCAGTGGCGCTGATCGGCTCTGACGAGCGCTGTCGCTCTGAATCGGGATCGGCCCCACTGGGCACAGCTGCACGCGGCCTCGCGGAGAGTCGGCAGCCTCCAGGCACTAGCTGCCGTCACTACCTCCCGGCACTACCTCCTAACACTACTTCCCAGCACTAGCTGCCGTCACTACCTCCAAACACTACTTCCCAGCACTACTTTCCAGCACTACCTGCCAGCACTACCTCCTAACACTACCTCCAAACACCACCTCTTGGCACTACCTCCTAACACTACCTCCCAGCACTACCTCCTAACACTACCTCCCAGCACTACCTGCCGGCACTACTTCCCAGCACTTCCTCCTAGCACTACTTCCCAGCACTACCTCCCGGCACTACCTCCTAACACTACTTCCCAGCACTACCTCCTAACACTACCTCCTAACACTACTTCCCAGCACTACCTCCTAACACTACCTCCTGACACTACTTCCCAGCACTACCTCCTAACACTACTTCCCAGCACTACCTCCTAACACTACTTCCTAGCACTACTTCCCAGCACTACCTCCTAACACTACTTGCCAGCACTACTTCCCAGCACTACTTCCCAGCCCTACCTCCTGACACTACCTCCCAGCCCTACCTCCTAACACTACTTCCCAGCACTACCTCATAACACTACTTCCCAGCACTACTTCCCAGCACTACCTCCCAGCCCTACCTCCTAACACTATTTCCCAGCACTACCTCCTAACACTACTTGCCAGCACTACTTCCCAGCACTACCTCCTAACACTACTTCCCAGCACTACCTCCTAACACTACTTCCCAGCACTACCTCCTAACACTACCTCCTAGCACTACCTGCCGGCACTACCTCCTAACACTACCTGCCGGCACTACCTCCTAACACTACCTGCCGGCACTACCTCCTAACACTACCTGCCGGCACTACCTCCTAACACTACCTCCCAGCACTACCTGCCAGCACTACCTGCCAGCACTACCTCCTAACACTACTTCCCAGCACTACCTCCTATCACTACTTCCCAGCACTACCTCCTATCACTACTTCCCAGCACTACCTCCTAACACTACCTCCCAGCACTACCTCCTAACACTACTTCCCAGCACTACCTCCTATCACTACTTCCCAGCACTACCTACTAACACTACCTCCCAGCACTACCTCCTAACACTACTTCCTAGCACTACCTGCCAGCACTACCTCCTATCACTACTTCCCAGCACTACCTGCCAGCACTACCTGCCGGCACTACCTCCTAACACTACTTCCCAGCACTACCTCCTATTACTACTTCCCAGCACTACCTCCTATCACTACTTCCCAGCACTACCTCCTAATACTACCTCCCAGCACTACCTCCTAACACTACTTCCCAGCACTACCTCCTAACACTACTTCCTAGCACTACTTCCCAGCACTACCTCCTAACACTACTTGCCAGCACTACTTCCCAGCACTACTTCCCAGCCCTACCTCCTGACACTACCTCCCAGCACTACCTCCTAACACTACTTCCCAGCACTATCTCCTATCACTACTTCCCAGCACTACCTCCTAACACTACCTCCCAGCACTACCTCCTAACACTACTTCCCAGCACTACCTCCTATCACTACTTCCCAGCACTACCTCCTAACACTACCTCCCAGCACTACCTCCTAACACTACTTCCTAGCACTACCTGCCAGCACTACCTGCCAGCACTACCTCCTATCACTACTTCCCAGCACTACCTGCCAGCACTACCTGCCGGCACTACCTCCTAACACTACTTCCCAGCACTACCTCCTAATACTACTTCCTAGCACTACCTGCCAGCACTACCTGCCAGCACTACCTCCTATCACTACTTCCCAGCACTACCTCCTAACACTACTTCCCAGCACTACCTCCTAACACTACCTCCTATCACTACTTCCCAGCACTATCTGTCGGCACTACCTCCTAACACTACCTCCTGGCACTACCTCCTAACACTACTTCCCAGCACTACCTCCCAGCACTACGTCCTATCACTACCTCCCAGCACTACCTCTCGGCCCTACCTATATATGTAGCCAACCACGCTAATCGGAGCTGCGGGGGGAAGGACAACAAAACACAACATGAAAGCAGTTACAGATCCAGTGGGTTCGACCGCCTTCACTTCACGTGACGTCACACTGCCGGCACGGCACCCACGTGTCCCCACCCACGTGTTGCGCGCCACGTGTCGTGGATTTCACGTGACGTCACACTGCCAGCGCGACGCCCACGTGTCCCACCCATGTGTCCCGCCCACTTGTGCGCGGTCTGCACGGGCTCAGTGTACAGAGTCGCGGCTCGGCTTCCGGCTCGGCGTCCAACGCTCAGTCTCGGCAATTACTTCATCCGGCTCAGTCGTCTTCTCGCGTATGGATTAATAACGGCAGATTAAAGATGTAATTTTAGATTTGCTATCGCCGCTCAGTTGCCTGTTCAGAAGCAGAGTGGATCTCGTCCATTGCTCCTTTTAAAAGGAGTGAAGGCAGCAGCAGCAGCGGCGGCGGTGGAGTGTTTACATTGCGGTCGACGGGTTGGGATTCGTGGCTGCACACTCGCAGGCCGCCGAAACTTCGATGCACCATTCGTGCACCGGGTGGCCGCATCGACCACGTGGCCCAGTCCCGATTCGGTTGATGGTCGACCATTGGTGGTGTGGAAGGTTGAAATCGGGTGGAGGTTTGACAGTCGGGTCCGCGTACAGTCTCTTACCTTCAGTTGCTTCGAGGGAACGTTTAAATGAGCTGCCTCAGCGAAGTGGCTTGGCTCGGGCTCGGCTTGTGGGAAATCGTGAGCGTGGCCCTGAGCACGGCTCACTTGTGGTCAGAGCCATGAAGCCTGAGCCGATTATTTACGTTAATTCTGCCCGTCCCCAAACCCTTTGACCAATATCGCTCGTCAATTCCACGTCGCCATGAGGCGCATAGACGGCTCCAGTCAGAACTCTCGCAGCCAGCGGCCGGCAGTGCGACTGCGACTCTAATCCCGGGCCCCTTCTTGAGTTTCCGCCTGCTTCGTCAAAATCAACCCGACACTTGAGACTGGCAAGTGTCAGGTTGACACTTGAGAGGTGACGCGCCCCAGTAGTCCGCAGCGACTGACGTTGATCCTGAACATCAGGGTGTGAGGGTGGAGGATTGAGATACTGAGTAATGGGCTTGTGACGAAACACGTGGTCACCCCCCCACTGCCTCCGCCCTGGCGGTGTTGGCGGTGGTAGCGGCTGAGTGGCCCCACTCAGCGTTGTCCATGGCCAATGTTGTGAAACGAAGTCTCAATGCAGCCATTGAGTTACCATGTTACTCCCACCTTGTGACCTACATTGCTCCCACTTTGCTTCTCGACTGTGCTCCCACCGTGATCTCACTTTGCTCCCATCTTGCTTCCATCTTGTTCCCACCTCACTCCCACCTCGCTCCCAACTCGCTCCTACCTCGCTTCCACATCACTCCCACCTCTCTTCCACTTTTCTCCCACCTCGTTCCCACCTCGCTCCAACTTCGCTTCCACCTCGCTCCCACCTTGCTTCCACCTTGCTTCCACCTCGCTACTCTTCTTAATTTGCTGCCCCACGTGGCTCCCACATGGCCCATCCATGTCATGCACGCACTTCCTCCTCCCTTCTGCGCATGGTGAATAAATGATGTGGTACTGCTGGGAGCGCCACGCTTCTGATCGCGTCTGTCAATGGCTCATGCATCATTGACGAGGGTTTTCAGGCCATTGGCGACTTCTCTATTGTAGGGGGCGGCACGAGAAGGGGGGTGGTTGGGGAGGGGCGAGGGTGAGGGGGTGTCCCCAGCTCTTGGGTTTGATGGGAATTGGCGGTGTCACTTTCAAATTGGTTATTAGTGCTGCTTACAACGTTGTCTCTCTGTTGCCGCGGTGGCGAGATGTTAACTACCTTGCCTGGTATACAGGAGTTTGAGGGTTCGAACCCAACCCACGACGCCTGCTGCTGTATATTTGGAGTGTGCGTGTTCTGCCTCCACATGTAGGATTTAACACGCGTTTAGAGTATTTGGCTGCTGCCATAGATGTCCACGTGATGATGATGATAAGCCACTTTGTTGAGTTGTCATTTGTGAGAGCCCAGGTCGCTTCTGAGCAAGAGCTACATAGCTCAATGCGGCCTTAACGGTTACATTATTGTTTTATACAATTCTGGCTCTGCACTCCCCCTGACCAACTCCCTCCCAGCGTGGGGGGGGGGGGGGGGTGAAAGAGGGGGGTAGATCCGAAGTCGATGGATGGGGTTAGAACCCTCAATCTCGTTCAAGGCACGGCGGTAGGACTGTGCACAGCGGCCAGAGAGAGTGTCTAAGACGGGAGCAGCTGCCCTGCCTGCAGCTGCTCCTGGATTGTTGCTCACTCCCCTCTCATTAATTAAGTCTCCCCCGTGTCACACCCCCCCCCCCTCCACCGATGATGAAACGATTCAGGAGAAGAGATCCCGCCTCTGTTGGAAGTTGACACCGTTGTTGAAAAGCTCAAGCCCTTTCCAATCTCGCGTTCTCCGTTTGTTTTGTGCCCTAAATAGGGGAGGGGGCGGAGGGGGGAGCAGGCTTCAGTTTAATCAACAGAACCTCCCCCCCCGCCACCCACCACCTTCATTTTTTCCATCTTGACATCACAGGGGGGTCTGCGGTCAAACCCCCCCTCTAAGAGAGAGAGCGCGCACGGCAGAGTGACAGCGAGTGAGAGAGAGAGCGAGAGACTTTGACTTTTAAACAACTTTTATTGCCGCCAGCAGCAAAAGCACTGGAGGCGCTTTCGATATGAAGTCACCAGCAAACAAATGAAAATAAACGCTACAAATCCACGCACTGTGGCGCGTGGTGTGGTGCGAGAGAAAAAGAATGAGCGAGAAAGCAAATGAGGAAGCGAGAGAGAATGAGTGAGAGAGAGAGAATGAGGGAGCGAGAGAGAGAGAATGAGCGAGAGTCTCTCTCACTCCTTCCTCTCTGAGCTTTAAACGCGCCGCGTCCTCCGAGAGGCGCTGGGGTGCGGGGCTGCGCAGGAGGGGACGGGGGGTGAGGAGTGAGGCGTGAGGAGTGCTGGGGTGAGGAGCGTGGTGTGTAGGGGGAGGGGGGGATACGGGCTACAGGGTGAGGAGCGTGCGTGCTATGATGTCGGTTGCTGGGCACTATGTCCGGGGCACCTGCAATGTACACATTCTCAAGATGTAGGGCGCCGATAATGGGTGACTGGATGCAGGGTGAGTGTGTGCAGGGTGGCTGGGTGCAGGGTGACTGGATGCAGGGTGACTGGGTGCAGGGTGGCTGGATGCAGAGTGAGGGGTGCCGGGACCGGGCGTGGTTGGGTGCCGTGTGCAGGGCGCGACGTGTAGGGTGATGTGTGTCGAGAGCACAGCCGTGCGGGGCGCTACGTGTGCCGGTACCTAGGCCGGCTGGCACCCTGCGCGCGTATCGATCGGGCCTTGTGGCGCCGGAGCTGAGCGCAGGGTGTACGAGGGGGTGCCGCGTACGTGGGGGTGCATGGCGCCGCTCGCGATGAACGCCTCTCAAGGGTTGTAGACTCCCCGTGGGGCCGCGCCGCCGTAGCGCGCGGGGAAGATCGCGCCGGGATGAGGAGGATGATGAGGTGGGAGAAGAGGAAGAGGATGATGCGCTGCGCTGCACGGGTAGGGGCTGAACGTGGAACCGGTACGGCACAACTCTGCGGGGCCCTGGTACAGGGACGCAAACCCCTGCGGGAACGACATCATCTCTATCTCCACTGCTTCTTTCACTCTCCCGTATTCTCCCCCCCGCCCTCTCCCTCTCCTCTCTCGCTCTCTTTGTTTTACGATCAGTGGAAACAAGAAGATGCTCGGTGTAGTCGGCACTTTGCTTCGTTCATCATTTCGTATTTTTAAAAAAATGCTTTGCTTTATGTAACCCCCCCCCCCTCTCACTCTTGCTCACTCTCTCGCTCACTCTCGTTCTGCACGCAGCCCTTCTCGCAGTCCAACGGCCTCCGACGGGTAGCTCATAACTGCATGCAGAGCTCTCCGTCATCTGCCACCGAGCACACGGCCTCCTCCATCGCCCACTGCTCCTTGAATGCCGGCACGGCGTGGGTCAGCCGCGCGTGGTGGAACTCCAGCCCACACACCCTGGCTCCGACCAGAGCGCGGAAGATGCTCAGGCTGCTGGCTGGACGTTTCCCCTCCAGGGCCACCTTCCTCACCCTGTATATGGTGAGCTTGGCGTAGCTGACGAGCACGTTGACCAGCCCCTGAAGATGTTGGGGTCTGTCGCCCTTCAGGTATCCAAAGATGAGGACTGTCGGGGAAAAGTGGAGGCTGAACCTTAGGAGGATGTTTCTCAGGACCTTGAACAGCGAGTCCAGGCTCTTGCTCCCTCCATCCCTCCCCTCCTTCCCTCCAACCCAGCCGGGCAGCACCCCGTACGTAAGAGACAATGACAGTAGTATGATTATCATCATCATCATCAACAGTAGCATCAATGTATTCATCCTGGAGGAATCCGATGAGCTATGAAGCTCTTTGTCACAGATGTTCAGTAGGGGACACAGGGCCAGAACGTTATAACAATAAACAAAAATACGTTATGAGTGCAAAGTATTGGAAAGACAAACAAATCACTTAAATATAAACACAAATAAAACTGAACTATGTTTTTTTTACCAGGTTGAAGCCCACTGAGCTATTAGCTTATTTTTTCAGAAGCGATCTGACCATCACAAATGATAGCTCAACGAAGCGGTGGCGGATTATCATCATTATAATAATATTATTATCATCATCATCATCGTCGTCGTCGTGTGGAAATGTATTACCAGCAGACAAAAACTCTAAAACACGTGATGTGGATTTTTAAATGTGGAAGTTAAAAACCCGGAGGACCCGGATAAAAATCCACGCGACTGCGGGGGTGGTCCAGATGTCTTGTGGACCCCCCCCACCCCCATTTAACTCTCTAACACGTAATATTTATTTTTAAGTTAAGGTTTAATTAAAACATAAAATGAATATGCAGACGAAAAAAACATTGTGGGGTGAATTAATTGCGGGTCACGGGACTTCTGGACCACCCTGGTGAGGTGGTGATGGTGATGTGCTGAGGTGATGGTGACATCTGGTGAGGTGGTGGTGAAGTCTGGTAAGGGGTCTGGTGAGGTGATGTGTGGTGAGGTGATGGTGAGGTGATGGTGAGGTGTGGTGAGGTGATGTGTGGTGAGGTGATGTGTGGTGAGGTGTGGTGAGGTGATGTGTGGTGAGGTGATGTGTGGTGAGGTGTGGTGAGGTGATGTGTGGTGATGTGAAGTGTGGTGAGGTGTGGTGAGGTGATGTGTGGTGATGTGATGTGTGGTGAGGTGTCTGGTGAGGTGATGTCTGGTGAGGCGATGATATCCACAATTGGTGGTGAGTTGATAGCAGAGGTGTGGACTCGAGTCATGTGACTTGGACTCGAGTCAGACTCGAGTCATGAATTTGATGACTTGCGACTCGACTTGGACTTGCATAACAATGACTTTGTCCCACCTATGAGATGTGGACTCGAGTCATGTGACTTGGACTCGAGTCAGACTCGAGTCATGAATTTGATGACTTGCGACTCGACTTGGACTTGCATAACAATGACTTTGTCCCACCTCTGGTTGATAGTAATATCTGAGTTGGTGGTGAAGTCTGGTAACGTTGAGGTGTGGTGAGGTAATGTCTGGTGAGGTGATATCTGATGACTGGTGAGGTGATGGTAATGTCTGGTGAGGTAATGATGATGACTGGTGAGGTAATGATGATGTGAACGTACAATCCCCCCTCACCCTCTAAGGCTTGGACGACGGAGGCACCGCCGACGCTGCGCGGTTTTCCCGCGTTGAGAGAAGGGGGAGGCGCGAGGTCGGCGCGATGACGTCACGGGGGGAGGCGCGAGGTCGGCGCGATGACGTCACGGGGGGACGCGCGAGGTCGGCGCGATGACGTCACGGGGGGAGGCGCGAGGTCGGCGCGATGACGTCACGGGGGGAGGGGAGAGGCGCGAGGTCGGCGCGATGACGACACAGGGGGGAGGGGAGAGGCGCGAGGTCGGCGCGATGACGACACGGGGGGGAGGGGAGAGGCGCGAGGTCGGCGCGATGACGTCACGGGGGGAGGCGCGAGGTCGGCGCGATGACGACACGGGGGGAGGGGGTAGGCCGGCGGCGGGCGGGGTCGATGCGGGGGGAGGGCGGTGATTGGCGGCTGTCGGAGACGCGATGACGACGACGGCGACGGAGGAGGGGGTGGACTGAGGGGGGGGACATTGAGGGGGGACATTGAGGGGGGGACATTGAGGGGGGGACATTGAGGGGGGAACTGAGGGGGGGGGGGGACTGAGGGGGGGGAACTGAGGGGGGGGGGACTGAGGGGGGGGGGGACTGAGGGGGGGGGACTGAGGGGGGGGGACTGAGGGGGGGGGACTGAGGTGGGGGGGAACTGAGGGGAGGGGGGGGGACTGAGGGGGGGGGGAGGAGCCGGCGGCGACGGCGGCGGCGAACCCGAGAGCGAGGCAGGCAATGGCTGAGGGGGGTCCCGTTCTGGACCGGGTCCTGCAGTTCTTGCTCGCCCAGGGGGGACGCGTGAGGGACGGCGAACTCACCGAGAGGTTCCGGGGCTTCCTGGAGGAGGGGGACCCCGCCAAGAGAGGTACCACCCACCCACAACCACCCACTACCACCCACCACCGCGCGGGTCTTACACTCACAAACCCTGACTGCGAAGGCCTTCGCACTCACTGCCAAGGCCTCACCCTAACACCACGGGGGCCTCACACTCACCACCCTGACAGCGAGGGCCCTCACCATGCTCACCATCACCACGCTCACCATCACCACACTCACCACGCTCACCCTCACCATGCTCACCATCACTACACTCATCCTCACCACACTCACCCTCACCACGCTCACCATCACCACACTCACCCTCACCACACTCATCCTCACCACACTCACCCTCACCACACTCACCATCACCACGCTCACCCTCACCACACTCACCCTCACCACACTCACCCTCACCACGCTCATCCTCACCACGCTCACCCTCACCACACTCACCATCACCCTCACCACACTCACCACTCTCACCCTCACCACACTCCCCCTCACCACTCTCACCCTCACCATAACTACTCATCCTCACCACACTCACCCTCACCACACTCACCCTCACCATAACTACTCATCCTCACCACACTCACCGTCACCACACTCACCATCACCATAACTACTCATCCTCACCACACTCACCCTCACCACACTCACCGTCACCACACTCACCATCACCATAACTACTCGCCCTCACCACACTCACCCTCACCACACTCACCACACTCACCATCACCCTCACACTCACCACACTCACCATCACGACACTCATCCTCACCACACTCACCCTCATCACGCTCAGCCTCACCACACTCACCGTCACCACACTCACACTCACCACACTCACCCTCACCACACTCACACTCACCACAGTCACCCTCACCACACTCACCCTCACCACTCACCACAATCACCCTGACCACACTCACCCTCACCACACTCACCATCACCACAATCACCCTCACCACGCTCAACATCACCACGCTCACCCTCCCCACGCTCACCCTCACCACGCTCACCCTCACCACACTCACCCTCACCACACTCACCCTCACCACACTCACCATCATCACACTCACCACACTCACCCTCACCGCACTCACCATCACCACGCTCACCATCACCACACTCACCACGCCCACCATCACAACACTCACCATTACCACACTCACCATAACCACACTCACCACACTCACCACGCTCACCATCACCACACTCACCCTCACCACCACACTCACCCTCACCACACACAACAACCGCCACTAATTGGCGGTGACGCTTGTGCCAGGCCAAGTGCACGTTGAGGCCACGTGAAGTGTCGAACGCCCGCTGGCAGGAGGTCACGGGGCAGACCCAGCAGGTGCCACGGGTCGACTGACTGAGATGACCGAGATGACTGGCTGATGCACCACCTGTGCCCCCTCCTGTGCCAACTTGCTGTACTTTAGCCACCCGGCGCTCCGCTCGTTGTTGTGAGCGTCGCTCCACCGCTCTCCTTTGTTGGAGGGCGACTGCCTCCAACTAGCCAGTAGCATCATTCACGAGCCTCTTCCACAGAGGCCGATCTTGACACCGCTGTTACCAGTCATCGGCAAGTCCACTCAGCTCCACGTCCTCCTGTACCACATCACTCCATCTCTTCTCTAGCCCGTGCCGCGCCCGCTTAGCCCCCTCGATCCGGCCGAACAAAAGCTATTTAGGCATGCGGTGGCTGGGCATGCGGGCTACATGACCCAGCCAACGCAGCCTTGCCTGCCGGAGGAGCTCACCGATGGGACTTTGTCCAGATCTTTCAAGGATTTGTGAGCTCCTCACACAATCCAGCCGTAAGTCTGTTCAGGAAGATTATATTGAGACTGATCATATTAAAATTACAAATTAAGTGATTGACACGGTTAACAGATACACTGGGTGGCTATTGTACTAATATGTAAACAGACGAGGATATATGTCAAAACATAGTGGATACCTTCATTGGCAAGAGAGAGGTACGACACCTGAATGCCTGTACAGGTGAGGAGGGTGTGCTAAGTGTTATCCCGGCAATGTTGATTTGGCAGGTGAGTGGGCCTGAGCGAATGCTAAATCTTCCGTGACAGTACCAGCAGCTGATCCGTGCAGTGCCACTTGACCTGTGACTGTTCCGCGCCGTGTGATGTATTATCAGTGGGGAGCGGTAGTGTAGTGGTTAGCATGCCGCGCTACGAATCCGGCGACTCGAGTTTGATTCCCGCTCACGGCCAACACCGGTAACAATTATATGAACCGGTTCTAGGCCTCCCCTAGGTCGACTCAGCTTCAAATGAGTATCCAGTGCCATTTGTAAACTGCGAATGAGCGCCCTTGGAAGGCGTGTGGTGTCATGGCGGTTTGACAGCCAGACAGCAGAGGTCGCAACCGGGTACCCGATACCCGTACCCTACCCGTACCCGGCCGGGTACGGGTAGGGTACGGGTACGACCGGGTACGGGTACCCGTTTGCGACCCTGGTGCGGCCGGGTACGGGTACGGGTAAGGAATCAAAACCCGTTTGCGACCTCTGCCAGACAGCCACTACGTGCCGGCTTTTGGAAGAGCCCCGTCGTGTCCCCGCGCCGTGCCCGGCGCCAACGGGATGTCTCCCATGCGTTCGAAATCTTCGCAGATTTGACGGCGGGCCCGAGCTTCGCTTGACTTGGGACGCCGGTTTGTAGGAGAGCCGTCGATACTTGGAGAAAGCTACGATGCGTCGTCATACCATAGAAGTGCTCCGATAATCGCGTCTCATCCATTCAGATAATTTAATCGCCGCATCCTATGTGTGTTTGTTAAACTTCTTTCGTACCGTACGTAGCCAACCGTGCTAATCGGAGGTGTGGGGGAAAAGAACAAGTTAAACACAAAAAGCAGTTATTAAGAAATGAGTTTTAGATCTATATTTAAAAGTGTATAGCTCCACACCATTATCGTTGCTTTGGATTTTTTCTCTTCCAAATTTTGTTGATATTTCAGTACAAAATAATTATGAACTGACAATACGGTGATTAATGCTCCCAGTCATAACGATAATGTGATTAGTCCGGGTTACAAATAAATAGTTCCTAGCCATTATAATCGCAGGTTGTTATTGTTGGCTTGATGGTTGTGTGACGACATCATTTCCTGACAGCCTGCGTGGTGTAGATAGTCAAATCGCAAAGGTTGCAGAAGGCTCATGGGCATGCTTACATTGAGAGAACTACAGCTGATGAAACTGTTTAAGCTTTCCATATTCCTACTGAAATTGCCAACACATTGGCATGTTGCATAGTTGGGTCTCGCCTTGACTATTGCAACTCCGCCCTAGTCTAGACCTCCGCTGGCAACCTAAAGAAACTTCAAAGACTACAAAACAACCTGGCACGCGTCGTCATTGCCCACACTCATCCCCGTCTCGACTCACTAGCTTGTCTCCGTGCTCTCAACTGGCTCCCCATCGCCAGTAGGGTCACATACAAGACAGCCTGCCTCTGCCACAATGCCTTCATATCCGCCTGCCCGCCGTACCTTTCTTCATTATTGACAACTTGCAGCTCAGCACACGGCAGATGCCTGCGCAGCGCGACTCACGACCTCCTCTTGATACCGAGATCCAGGATGGTCATGTCTATGCGCCGCTTCTCGGTGGCAGCCCCAACATTCTGGAACGATATTCCTCTGCACATTCGCAGCATCACCTCAATCGCCTCCTTCAAGAGAGACTTAAAAACTCACCTCTACAATCATGCTTTCGAGCGACTCTGAGCTTGGCTCTGTGCCTCTGAGTTGTGGCCACTACGTCTGCAAATTTGCGCACGCTAAAAGTTTAACTATTATTATTATTAAGTATTTCAGGCAGTAAAAGTCAATGTTTTGAGGATCGGTTACTGGTTCCAAAAGTCAGGAAAACGGTGACCGATCCTAGTGTAATATTAGTCATGAATGCACGCAATTTAAACTTCTTCATCCTCAACAGCCGTGATCGATCCACTGCTGCTGGATGATTGAAACTTGCACCAATTATATCCACTGCTGCACCTGGAGATGACATCGAACCCGTGCGCTAACCGTGACTACACCGCCCTGACAGCTTGCCCACGTTTTCTCAGTTAAGAAGATAAACACGCCGTGTTTATCCTTCTAGACATTTCTGTTTCATGCGGCAAACGGGTAACGGTATTTTAACCGGTTTTTATTTTACATTCAGTTTACTGGTAACGCACAAAATACGATTTTAACATCCCCAGTAAAAGCCATGGGATACAATTACATAGTGACGTTACACCGATATTGTGATAAGTGATATCCGGTGAACACAGTAATTCCTCATTTAACACAGTAGATGCGTTCTCTAAAATGTCCGCATAAAGCGAGGAATTCCTGTACGTACATTACAGGACATGAAGAAATAGGTTAATAAAAATGTCTAATTTGAATCGCATTTGCACTATAAAATCAGCCTGCAGCCATCCCATAGCGGGACAAACAACTGAGAATTGGGCTAGGCTGACGCGTACCGCATCACTCCCCGCCTATACTGAGAATTCCCATACCAATCAAGAAAGTAGCTTGTCATCGACCGCTCAGAAACCGCATCACAAGAGGCTCGTTCCGCTTTCTAACGGTGCGCGTGCCGCGTTGTGCGAAAAGTGCTCCCCAATAATCCGAACCGTGTTGCAGCAACAACGCGTTGCGCGAACACACGTCAAGCGAGGACTCGCCGTACGTATTTGGCATCTCGTGGATGTGTGAATGAGTTACCGCGGTGACCCTGGTGCTGTACCCCGTTCTGTGTGCCCCAGCGGAGCGCTGCGCGGAGTGGAAGGCGGCGCTCAAGGCCTGTGCCGTTGTCAAGCAGGACAAGGTGAGTAAGGTGGGGGGGGGCACCCTGTGTTGACCACTCAGCCCACCAACTCCGTGCTCACCAAAGACTCCCCGTGTAGCCTTAACAGACTGTTGGGGAAACTGCTGCTAGCGAGCACCTATGAAAGCCGGAACAGCACACGAGGGGGTGAGTGGCCAGCACCATGCCCAAACGCCTTTGTCTCTCCAGTGGCAATGTTTACACACCACACTGGGTACTCATTTGAGGCTAAATAGACCTAGGGGAGGCCCAGGACCGGCTCGGATAATCGTCACTGGTGTTGGCCGTGAGCGGGAATTGAACCCAGATGGCCGGGTTCGTAGCGCAGCGTGCTAACCGCTACACCACCGCTCCCCACACCACCACCGTGTCTCTACCCAACCGCCACGCATCGTTTAAAGCACCGGGTGAGATAGGCTGCACCTGTCTCTCCATTCCGGGTCCGTCTGCCATCGTGTCCGCCCTTCTGCGGAATTGGACTACATTTTGGACGCGTTAATGTATGGGTCATAGTGTATTCGTGAGTTAGAATTAGTTCCCATGTGCGCTATTAATTACGTTGGCACTTTGGGACTTGTTTTATACTTATTGAGTGAGGCATGATATTAAGCCATAGATGGCGATGATGATGGTGATGTACAATAGGAAGATGTTTGGGATATTATATTTTCAGAGCATGGACTTTTCGGAAATTTAAAGACAATTTCAGAATTTTATTTTAGATTTTCAGATTTCAATTATGTACTCATGTCAAGTGTCTGCCCGCTCACTATAGTGCCACGAGATGCCACTCTTACTGGCAAGTGACGTCTTTTGCGTGGCGTCACGTCCAGTTTTTGGATCAGTGTGGAACAAAACAAACATTTTGGATCGTCTCAAATTTGATATCTGAAATTAGATTTTTTTTTATTTTGATAAATCCAAAAATCGGGAATCCCAACTATTTTTTTTCAAATGACAATGCAGGTCTGGCCACAGTCAAGCCAGGAAAGTGGCCTTTGATGGGTGGCAGAGTGGCACAGTAGTAACGTCTCGCAGCGAGAGGGGGCCTGTGTTCGATTCAAACTCGGGTACCTTTCTGCGTGTCGAAGTTTTTCTGTTCTCTCCCCGCTGTTCCGGAGGGGTAACCTCCCATAGCCAAACGACATGAGATGCATTGTAGCTGGTCTTGACTAAAAACATCCCAATATTGAAAATTTACCTGCAAATTACTCAGTTGGGATCCGCACGAAGCAACATCGTAAACCCTACTGCGAACAACTTGTGCAGGAACCTCCTGGCAAACGAATCCTTAGACTCTGCGAGTCTTTCCTGGGTAAACAAGGAAAGTAATCATTAATTGGCTCATACACCTGGCCCTGCATGATGTAGTGGCTGATGACGTTGAGTTGAGCTAACGTTCATCTAAAAGAGCTTTTAGATCAATGGGGCTTGCCCGAAATAAATCCGACCGACCGACTGAAGTGGCAGCTCGGGCCAGGCCGCTTTCGTCAGTGGCCCAAAAACCTGCGGCTCCGCCGTGGGCGGCAGCGGACGGTCACCTCCCAGTGTGGAGGATGCAAGACCGTTACTGGGCAGCTGGCTCCCACCGGTTAAGGAGCTGCACCCAACCACCGGCCTACTGATGGAGAGCCAAGGGAAACTTTGCGCCACCGCCGCCTTATCCGATGGAGAGAACAAACTCGCCCTGGCCGAGCGAGTGTTCGAGAGGCGGAGGAGTTGCAGTTGCAGTGGCGGTTTGCTTCCCACCGCCGTGGGTAGCCTCATATTTCAAAAACAAAAGGCCCGTTCATTCGGCCCGGTCCTGTTCACCCTCCCATCGCTGTTTTGGTTTAAAATATTTGAATCCAAGGCTACAGCGTTGAGCGCTCCCATGCCAAATCCCAATTATAAGGGTTTAAGGGAAGCCAAATTAATACTGCGGTCAAAACGAGTACTGCCCAGCCAAGCTTCAGGTGGAGTCGTGCATTCATTGTGGATTGTGATGGTACCACAAAAATAGCGGAGAACTACAGAAAACGCTTCTGTGTGTGTCTGTGCGTGTCTGTGCGTGTCTGTGTGTGTGTCTGTGTGTGTGTGTGTGTGGGGAGCGGAAGTGTAACGGTTAGCTCACTGCGCTGCGGACCTGGTGACCCGAGTTCGTTTCTTGCTCACGGCCAACACCAGTGATGATTATCTTAACTGGTCCTGGGCCCCCCACCCCTACGTTGACTCACCCTGAAATGAGTACCTGGTGCGGTGTGTAAACATCGCCACCGGGGAAACAAAGGTGTGGTGCTGACCAACCACCCCCTCTGTCGTGTGCTGTGTCGGCCTTCATAGGTGCTCGCGAACAGCACTTGCCCAACAAAGTCTGTTCAGGCTACTTGGGGGATATTTGTTTTTGTGTATGTCTGTCCTCGTGTCTGTGTGCATGTCCTCAAGTGTGTTTGTGTCTGTCTGTGTTGTCTCTGTGTTTCTGCACGTGTCTGTGTCTGCGTGTCTATCTCTGCCTGTCTACATATCTGTGTCTGTTAGCCCCAAAGTGCACACAGCCTGGCACAAGCGCTGCGATGACATCACCGCCACGTAGCGGCAAATGGCGGCTGCTGCTGTTGTGGTTTGCGTATCTCTGCAGGTCTGCCTGTCGAGGCGTCTGCATGTCCTCTATATGTGTGTCGGAGTGTCTGCGTCTTAGTGAACATCCGTTTGAGCCATATGCGTGCCTTGTGGTGAGTGTCGGTGAAATTTGTGAAATTTCCAAGGCCCCACTCGGCTCTTTGGTGGCCTTTCGACGTCGGAGCAGGAAAGTAAAAATAAATCAATCTGTGTGGAGCTTTGAGTGCATTCCCTTTGTAAGTGTGGTATTTTCTCCGGGTTCTCCAATTTCCCCCGCCACGCAACAAGCCAGACGTGAAGTTGAACTACAATTGGCCAAGCAAGCAATCCTAGAGCAGAAGTCTCCTAAAAAGAATCTTGAAACTATTTTCCCTGCATGACAAAAATAAAAAAACGCACGTTGTTATCGTGACTTAGAATTTTGACCTTCGGTTCATTACGCCGACATCTCAAAGTCAATCCCCGTGCGATATTTGGTCGAACGAATTGGAAGGGTCGAACTGTTTACATTTTAGTTACGATCAGTGAAAACGAGTTTTTCCATGTGCCGTTGACTTGCGAGTGATTTCTTTTAAACTATGCAGATAAAACTGTTCATCCTTGAACTCTCAAAATAATCATTTGCATACTTGTGCAAATACTCTAATAGCAATGCCCCTCCTTTCTATAATTTTCTATTAACAATTAAAGTATATTTTTGACGCATCCCATCAGCTACGCGGTCTTCTGGAAGTGTGGGTGGTTGATGGGATGTGTAATAAAAACAACACTTTTTTAATGTGGAGAAACATTTTAAAGAGGTGCATTAACAGCTTATTGATTTTAAATATTACAACCTTACATTTTTGCACTCTGGGGACCTCCACAGCGCTAAGTTGTGGTCGCTACCGACAGACCAGTCAACCAATCTCTCTGTGTCCCTCCTCTCTCTGCCCTGTAGTTGGGCCAGCACCCGAAACGTCCGCATTAATCTAGAGAAGTTTCTGTCGATGACAGACACGGCGAGTTGTTTTCGTCTGTGTTCACGCGGAGCACGTTGCCAGACCCGCGTCCCCCTCCGTCCCACACCAACCTCTCTGTTAAAAATAAAATAACTCCCCCCCCCCCCCCCCCACAACAAGTTAAACACAGCGCGAGCTCCGACCCCCGTGCAGAGCCGCCACACGCGCCATACGCTGATTCGTCTCAGCTGTTTGACCTCCGCGCGCCTTAAGGAGCTCTCTCCGAGCAGGGCCGCGGGGCCACGGGGCCGCTGTTTTGGCTTCGGCGGGGAGCCGCTAATGGCCGGGAGACACAGCACGGCCGCCGCTGACCCAACTCAAACTCAAAGCGGGTGGGGGGGGGTACCTCACGCCACACGCCCCCCCCCCCCGGTGGGGCCAGCGCGCTCCGGTTGCCTCCCTCGGGTGAGCGCCCCCGGGTCCTTGCCGGCGTGGCCGGCGTTTTAACGAATTAGGGTGTTTATGAGGCAGTGGGTAAATTTACCGTGCGCCGTGTGTGCCTGCGTGCCTCCTCCCTCCCCCCGCACCCCCTCGAGGGTTCTGGCATCCGAGCGCGAGCTTTTGATTTTCCTCGCCAGTTTGCGCGCGGCACGCTCTCGCTTTCCGTCTTTCAAATGGAGCGCCGCTCCTTGGCGGTCGCAGAGGGCCAGAGGTCGCAACCGGGTACCCGATACCCGTACCCTACCCGATACCCGGCTACCCGTACCCGGCCTGGTACGGGTACCCGTTTGCGACCCTGGTGCGGCCGGGTACGGGTACGGGTAGGCCGTGAGTCACTGGTGAGTAACCGTTTGTTACTCATTTCCCAACGTCGTGTCTCTTCTCACAATTCAAGTTCCTAGAATCAACCCACCCGCGCCTGCAACATGGCTTCATCCCAGAGGTCGCAATCGGGTACTCGTACCCGTACCCTACCCGATACCCGGCCGGGTACGGGTAGCCGGGTATCAGGTAGGGTACGGGTACCCGTTTGCGACCCTGGTGCGGCCGGGTACGGGTAAGGAATCAAAACCCATTTGCGACCTCTGCAGAGGGTCGAGGAGCAGCGCGGCAGCGAGCACTGGGCAGCGGCAGCTGGTCATTTACGGGGAGCAAACACGCGGCTTCGATAACGCTTCAGCCGTCACTGTAGCGCATTCCGGACGCCCGAAAACAACTTTTGGGGGGGGGCTGCGACTAATTCCGTCGTGGAGTTTGTTGTTTGTTGTTGTTTTTAGCGAAAACGCGGAGAATGGATGGGTTGTTTGGGATCAGCGTGAGCATCTGCGAGCGGCCGCGATAAGTCGGGGCGATGCGAAAACAAGGCCACGTTGTTTATTTGGTTTAGCACAGCAGCAAAAAGGCACAAACTATGAAGTGTTTCTCTTCCCCTTTGGCCAGCGATGTTTTTTTCGGTGATGTATGGGCACCTTGAAAGGCCCTTTATAAATGTAATGTATTGTTATTAGTCAGTGGCCAATAACAAACAGCACTGCCATAACGTGTAGGTGTTTTTTTTCTTGGTCGCAGGCGATATTACAATTCAATATTGTGATTTATTTATCTTTAGGTTAGGCCTAAGCCCAAAAAAGTAATTATGAATCAGCAACTATTATCAAAGTTGTAAATTAGGCAAGTGGTGATGAACGTGTTTCTCGAGTGGAGCTTAAGAGCTTGGGGAAAACGAGCCGATGGGAGGGCATTCCAACATGGACTATACCCCACCATCGATTCGATAACCGGTCTGCCGTCGTTTTCACGATGAACGGGAGGCGCAAAGGACCAGTTCGGATATTGCTCTCACGCTGACGTTCACCGTGGCTGGGAATCGAACTCAGGTCATCGGATTAACCGCAAAGCACGGGGACCGCCACCGCTCCACCACTCCAAATGAATCTCTTATTGTTCGTCATTATCTATATAAAGACCTTAATCTTTATGTACGTATGTATGACTCAAAAACCTCCAGGGTTTTTCCCAACAAGGTAGAAAGCTGAAATGTGGTACACAGGTAGCTTTTAGGACACAAACAACAGGACACATCTGAAAATCCGAGGTTCTTTATTTTAAGGCCCCCAAATCTCGATTGTAAGTGCCCCACAAACATGTTTGTGCATGGTGTCCTTCAGAAACCATTCAAAATATAAGATTGCGGTTTTTTTTTGTTTGATAAGAGCGTTAGCAAATACAATTTAAGCGAAAACCATCGTTCTATCTTTTATTGTTTTTGAGATATTTCGGATTCTAGCGGTTTTAAATAAATAAATAAATACGCATTTTATGATGTTTAAATCTGAATAATTTTTTAACGGTAAAGGATTGGAGCTTCCACCCGGAAAGTAATAAGTTAATATTTTTTTTATTCTTTCAAATAAAAAAAGAACGAAATGTTTAACTTGAGCAGTTTCCAATGGGTACGTTTTAAATATATGAAAGTGAATCAAGTCATCAACAATTTTTGTGGGTTGCAGAAAAATACGCATTTGTTGTCTGATTATAGCTTAAAATTTAAACAAACATCACATTGGCTTAATTACTATAATCTATTGAAAACTTTTGCCTGAACTAGTCGTTTAAAAAACATTTAATGTTCATCACGTAACGTGAATACTAATTTCGATTTAAAGCTTTTCGTGACTGCAGGGATTCATATTCTTGTTTTTTTGGGTAAAGTCACGTAGAAGGGAAACAATAAAATAATAAAAATATAAAACAATAAAATTCTCACGACGTTTCGATTGCAACACAAGCAATCATCATCAGGTGTGAAAACCACAAAACCGTTTTTTTCTAACGTTAGAAAAAAAACGCCACTTTTTTCTAATTTTCTTGTTGTGGTTTTCACACCTGATGATGATTGCTTGTGTTGCAATCGAAACGTCGTGAGAATTGTATTGTTTTATATTTTTATTATTTTATTGTTTCCCTTCTACGTGACTTTACCGAAAGAACCAAGAATATGAATCCCTGCAGTCACGAAAGCTTTAAATCGAAATTAGTATTCACATTATGTGATGAACATTAAATGTTTATTGAACGACTAGTTCAGGCAAAAGTTTTCAATAGATTATAATAATTAACCCAGCCACAAGAGCAGCAATGTTGATGGGCAGTCTACAGACTCGACTTCAATATTACAGGAACAGATTTGAAGTTTTAGTAACTGCAAGGATCCATACTCTTTGGTTTTTTCAGTAAAGTCACGTAGGTAAAAAAAGAAAATAATTTAAAATTTAAACAACTCAATTAAATCACGACACTGAAGCGGTTGTGCTTTCGCTACGTTGTCCCCACCTGAAGATGGACGCTTGTGTCGCGCCCGAAACGTCGTGATTTAATTTATTTGTTTAAATTTTTAATTTATTTTATTTTTTACCTACGTGACTTTACCGAAAAAAACAAACAGTATTACAGGAACATTTTTCTTCCACGTAGCTTCTGAGTGACGGTGGCTACGCACGCGGCCGCTAATCCAGCACTCTGTGGAGGCAGTAGGAGCGAGGGTTGTTGGATCGCCGCACTAATGTTTCCGAACTCCCTTGGGCTGGCGTCGAGGAGATTCCCATACCCTGGCTCACCAGGAGATGGCAGTACAGAAAAAAAAGTGTGCACTCTTACCTGCTCCACCTGCATGGGATAGAGTGTTTCCCCCTCACTTCGCACTCGTGGGGTTTCTCCGGGTGCTCCTGTTCCCTCCCATGTGAACACTCATTCATTTTGCGACAAACAGTTTAATATATAGAGAACCGCAGAGCTTGGAGGAGGGGCAGGGGGGGGCAGGAATTATGTGCCGGTTCACCTCCTGGTCGTGTGCAGTTCCTCGTGTGCGGTTCCTCCTCGAGCCTCAGTCGCCCTCCCCCTCTCTCTGCGAGTGCGGGGAGCGGGGACACGGTGGCGCGGCGTGAGAAGTTGCCACCGTTGTAATCATGATTATTAGGAGGGAATGCAGGGCTGAGAGGTCGTTACGACTTGAACCAGAGACCGGGATATTCCCAACATTTTGTGGCGTGTGCAACCGAAGCGACGGAGGAATGCTTGGCGATGAGTTTATTGTTATTATTTTCATTACCTGGCCCAAACATGCTGCGTTCGTACCACGTACGGTTGCGTAAACATTTGCGTTCGCTTGCCGATCGTAGCCTCTTCCTTAACATTCAACACAGCGGGATGGTGGGGGGAAAAGGGGGGGGGGGTGGTTCTCGCGTTTGGCAGCCAGAAAATTCAAAATAAATAACGCTTCCCATCGCACGACCTAAATGTGTTTACTCTGAGACTGCGCGATAATCGGCCATCGAAACTGAAAACCGTCCCCGGGGACGAAACAGTGGGGGGGTGGTGGTGGGGTTGGGGAAATCGGCCTCGCTATCTGATGCCGCAGCACGTTGCTGCGGGCAACGCGTTTTCTTGGAGAGAGCCGAGCGCAGGCGAGCGAGCGTGCGAGCGGGCGGGGAAAGAGGGACAAGATTGCGGCCCCTGGGGGCTGCGTTGGGAGCTCGTTTCACCTCCGCGCGCTGCCCTAATTGAACGCCGCCCGCGCGCGTCTGCGTTTTTTTTTTCTTCCCGCGTTCTGTCCGCGAGGCGCTTTCCGCGCAACGGTGGCGGAGACGGTGGACGGTGGGCGGTGGGGGGGGGCAGTTTGCCCGATTAAAAAAATCAAAGGTGAAATAAATAATTGTTGATTTTATTCAGTTTGCGCTGTTGGCGTCGTGTAATTTTAATGTTTTTGTTATTCCTAGCAGCCCGCACGTCCTTTCGACGTAACCGTCCGTCCATCCCTCCCTCCAGTCAGCCAGCAAAACTTTTTTAAAAATCTGATATAGTGTAATTATTATTTCATTATTGCGCTTATTTACCAAGAAAAGCCTCGCTGAGTATCATGACTTTTTTCAGGATGGTCGTGCCAAGTTTTTGCAGGAGAGGGGGCACGATGTTGCTTTGCGTAATCCCAGTTAAGTAACTTGCGGTGTAATCTTTCAAGCATTGGGATGTTTGGCCCAATACCAGCTACTTGGGATGTTTTATTCTTTTGCCTGTTAAAAGTCTCCAAGTATCTCGCTGTTGCCTGGTGTCGCTCCTCCGATGAGCTCGGTCGCCTGCGTGTACGGTGGGGAAGAAGTTCAACACGCATACGTACGTACACCCTGTGTTAGAGCACTGCCCGACTGAAGCAGCTATCATGGAACTACTTCTAAGATCTTCTTGGTTCTTTCGGTAAAGTCACGTAGAAGGGAAATAATAACAATAAAACATAATAAAATAATTCTCACGACGTTCCGACCACAACGCAAGCAGCCGTCCTCAGGTGAAGAACAGGTCTGTCGGAAAGACAGCGTCTGAATGAAACACCACCAGGCTTGGCTGCGTATATTTGGTGGTGTTCATTCAGACGCTGTCTTTCCGACAGACCTGTTCTTCAACTGAGGACGGCTGCTTGCGTTGTGGCCGAAACTTCGTGAGAATTATTTTATTATGTTTTATTTTTATTATTTTATTATTTCCCATCTACGTGACTTTACCGAAAGAACCAAGAAGATGAATCGCTGCAGTCATGAAAGCTTTACATCGAATTTTACTTCTAAGATGCCTACAAGTTTCCGTTCTTTATTTATCTTACCCTCGGGTGGCACAATGTTTCAGGTGCCATGGCTGCAGAGAAATGTTTGCCACGTGAGAGTCAAACTTATTTTTCGTGCATTTTCACCGAAGGAATTTAGCTATATTTCGGTGAAGAGCACTACTTTAATTAAACACAGATACATATTTATTCAAATATTTCACCTGGAAAGGCCATCGGAGGTGGAACATCTCGTTTACAGAGATTTTTATTTTATTTTGTTTTGTTTTCACCTACGTGACTTTACCAAGAAAACCAATGAGTATGCATCCTTGCAGTCACGAAAACTTCAAATCTAGAAAGAATGTCCAGGCTTATCAACGCATTTCATAACTAGTTTGTTTTGGGTGAGATCGTGCAGGTGTAACGTCAATGTTTTAACTATTACCGTCCACCCCCCCGAGAGATCCAATCAAATCAAGTTGCACCATGGGCAAATCTACAAATCGATTTTGGGTTGAGAACAAGACCAGAGGAGGAGGAATGTTGAACAGGCGAAGCACAATTTTTGATGATTTTGTACGACGTCGTATCGCCAGAGATTACACCCAGCATCATCAAGGTGTCAACAAAAACTCCGCTCTCCCTCTCTCCTTGCGTGACAGAGCTTCCTGATCCGGGGTCCTTAAGAGTAGGTGCCATGACGTCATCACGCCAGCCATGCACGCGAACCGGTTGAATAATTAGTCGATGGCTCGTTGATGGGTTGTGATTGGCGGGTTAGATTCGTGTCAAAAGGTGAATCTATTTGGCGGTTGGTGAAATGAGGATTTTCCTCGATTTTATGATGGCGTTTAGTGTTGGTAATAAAGCTGGATTATTATATATGCGAGGAGTCTAATATAAAACAATTTCATTTGATGGCTTTAATGGGCGGTCGTTGGTGACCAGGCCGAGATCCATCAGCTCGCTGCACTTGGGAACCTCGTTCAATCGCTACGGCTGCGCGGCTGATACTTGGACTCCAACGCAGGCTCTCATCTGCGCCGGCTTTAGCGTCGCTGACCCCTGAGCAGAGGTCGCAATCGGGTACCCGATACCCGTACCCTACCCGATACCCGGCTACCCGTACCCGGCCGGGTACGGGTAGCCGTTTGCGACCCTGGTGCGGCCGGGTACGGGTAAGGAATCAAAACCCGTTTGCGACCTCTGCCTCTTGAGCCACCCCATGGCCCACTCGTGGCTAATACGAGTCGCCCCTTTCTGGCAGAGCCTGTGATGCGTGAACTCATTACGCTCCCCACATTCTGTTCCCCCCCCTCGCACCACCACCCGCCCCATGCGAGCGAGCGGACGTCTCTCCACTCCAGGGTAGCAGCGGACAGACTCTGGCTCACTCTCTCCGCAGGAGTTAACTTGAGGCCGCGGTCAGGAAGGGGTGGGGGGGGGTGCGAGGGCTGAGCGGCAGTAGGGGGGCAGCCGTTTTATCAGTCATCGCCCTCCATGGCCCTCACAGCAGACCTGCTACAGGAGGCATCTCTGGAATGTTATGAGCTGTCAAGTGCTGGCTTAGCATCCCGACCCCAGCCGTCAACACCTGTCAGCCACCGCCACCACCGCCGCTGGCCACGGCGAGCTGTCCCCACGTTTGTTCCTCTGCAGGGGCCGCGGTGCAGTGGTAACGCTTGTGCCTCGCAGCAAGAAGGGCCTGGGTTCGATTCTTGACTCGGGCGCCTACTTTGCGTGTGGAGGAAACCCCATGTTCTGCATGGGGTTCCTGCATGTTCTCCAGTTCCTTCACACGGCAAAAAAAAATCAACACACGTGCAGCGTAACCGGTATTGGCCCAAAACATCGCAATGGTGAAAACACTCGTTGCAAATTACTCATTTGGGGTTACACGCAGAGCAAGATCTGCATGTAAGGCAGTACCCTCATGGGTAAACGAGTGGAATAATAATAATAATAATTGACTCATCGTCCCGGCCCTACGCGATGATGCAGAGGCTGTTGATGTTGAGTCAAGCGAAAGTTAAGCTCAATGAGCTTCTTAGATCAATGGGGGGGGGGGGGGGCCTCGCGCCAAATAAACGCGACCGACCGACTGAAGTGGCAGGTCAGGCTTAGGCCAACTTTTAATCGGCGGCACGGAACCCCGCGGCTCGGCCGTGGGATAATCGCTCGGGCAGCAGAGTCCCGACTCTGGAGTCCCGCGAGAGGCCGGCGCTGCCTCGCGATCGCTCGCCACTCTCGACGAGCGATTGGCGCGCCGATAGCCGCGGGTCTCGCGTTTCCCGAGCCGCCACGCGGGTTAATCCCCGAGGTTTATCTCTCTCTTTCTCTCTCTCTCTCGTGTGTGTGCAAGGTCATCAGCACGTCCTCCGCAGGTAGAGTCCGCAGGGGAGGGTGGTGGGCGGTGGGGGAGGGAGGGTGGTTGGGGGTTCCGTGGGTTCTGTGGTGTCCGCAGTTCATCTTCTTGGTTCTTTCGGTAAAGTCACGTAGAAGGGAAGTAATAAAATGATAAAAATAAAACATAATAAAATAAATAATATTTTTATTATTTTATTACTTCCCTTCTACGTGACTTTACCGAAAGAACCAAGAAGATGAATCCCTGCAGTCACGAAAGCTTTAAATCAAAGTGTCCGCAGTTATCATCATCGTGGTCGGCAGCAGTGGTCATCATCGTTATCAGCAGCAGCCGCAGCAATAGCATCATCGTCATCAGCAACAGCATCATCGTTGTCATTAGAAGCAACATCATCAGCAGCAGCGGTCACGTGATCGTCTTCTGCAGCAGTGTCATCATCATCATCATCATTCTTATCATCATCAAGTGTTACGTGACCAGAAAATAGTACAGTCAAAGGAAGAGATGTATAGTGGATGCGGTGTGCCGGATGATTCCAAGCATGTTGTGAATCCACTCAGGTTGAGATCTCGGTCTATACCAGACTCCAGTGTTTCATATCATCCATACTCACTCATCCACCCGCTCACACACCCGCCCAGTCACTACGCTGCAGGTCACGACAATTCTGTTTCTGCTTCTTCCCGTGCACCGCTCCCCTTGGAATTCCCTCTTTACCCCCAAGCATTTTTTTCAATCAAAGAAATGTGTCAACTCTTATTTACATTACAACTTTGACAATAGTGCTGCTTGTTGCTGGCCACTTGACACTTCAGGCCTCTGGAGGCCCGTGCTCACCAACTACAACTGTTGTCGTGGAAGCCGCAGAGAGAGAGGGTATACTTGATGTGGTGTGACGGGCGCGGAAACATTAAGCCCCGGTCATGAGAAAAGCGCAGCCAAACTCAGTTGGACCCCCACCCCCCCCCCCCTTACCCCCCACCCCCCCCCCCACCTCCCCCCCACCACAGCCCGCCGGCCCCCCGAGATCGATGCTTGTCTTACTTGGGCTGCTGTATGCTCCCCACTAAGTACTGCCCCCCACTGTGCACTACCCCTGCCCCCCCCCCACCGTGCGCTGTCTGCCGCAGGGTGCACGGTTCCTGGTGCTGAAGAAGAAGTTCCGTCACCTGCTGGGTGGCGATGCGGCTGCGGGAACCCACGGGTCGGGAGGAGGAGGAGGGGAGGAGGAGGGCGAGCGCGGAGGATCGTCCCTCACAGTGGAGGCACAGCCCCACGTCCACGATGGAGAGGAGGGGGAGCAGCAGCAGCAGCAGCAGCAGGAGGAGGAGGTGAAGAAGATGGACGAGGAGGAGGAGGAGGCAGGGACGTCGGGCGATGGTGCCGAGCCGCTGGAGGTGGAGGGACGTGGCAAGGAGGTGGAGGAGGCGATGGAGGTGGAGGAGAAACAGGAGGTGGAGGAGGTGGACAAGGAGGAGGACGTCGTGGAGGCCCAGGAGATGGTACGCACGCATCTCTGCCGCGTGACGTTAGTTTGCCCGACGATTTTTTATTTTGAATGGCAAATGTCGAACGCCGGCCCAAAAGGCCTACAATGCACCGCGGCCAGAAATTATCTGCCGTTGATCGTAGTGCAGCAGATAGGGACCAACACGTGTCCCGAATTGAGCGAGGTCATAGGAACGCAGAGCGGTGCGAGGGAAGAAGCAGAGAGAGAAGTGAGGTGACCTGCAGTGTGGTGCGTGAATGAGTGGGTGGACGAGTGGGTCAGTGAGCGTTTTTCTGACCTGCAGCTTGGTGAGTGAGTGAGTGAGTGGGTGACGATCGCACCAATCTCGCATCGCGGCGTCTCACGCAGCGGGCGCTCCGATCGAGACCAGGCTGCGGCATTGGCAGCCGACAGCCGCTCGTGGACTTGACGCTTTAAGCCAGGCCCGGCGCGAGCATGCCGCCCGTAAATACAACGGCGGCGGAGGCGACGGGCGACCGGCGGCGGAGGCTGGCGTGTCGCGGTCGGGGACGACATCGGCCTAGCCCTCCCTTTTATTTACGCCGATCGCGAAAAGCGCCGCGGGGGAAAATGCGAAACGCTTCTGGCAAGCGTGACCGCCGCAAGGCTGTCTCCGCTAAAGCCCCCCCGCAGACGGGACGGCCCCGGTCGCGTCGCCACAGCGCACTGGAAGACACGATTGGTGAACTGCAGCGTTAAGGGGTGGACAACTAAACAAGGTGGCACGGCAGCTGGCCTGCTAACGGGTATTAGTCTGCCAGTAGAGGAGGCGGCGGTGACTGCCACCGTGTGTGATCTCAATTGGGTTACGGGTTACGATGGGGCCTACTCGGCTACCCCCCCCCCCCGGGCAATTGACCGTGACGGGGCGTTCCCAACCTGAAGAGCAACGCTCGGCTCATCCACCTCCTCGCTCGCACCTTCCGGTTTAACCACGGCTTTCCGATATGTACGCACCTTGAACTTCTTTCACACCGTACGTAGCCAACCGTGCTAATCGGAGGTGCGGGAGAAGGACAACAATCTAAACATGAAGTAGCAGTTCTAAAGGAATTCGTTTTCAATGTAGATGATTTAAAAGCACCAATGGCTTCCTAATATCGGAAGGAAGAGCGTTCCAGACGGCCGCAGAAACGCATTTTAAAGCGCGCGATGCAGTGACCGTCTTTGTTCGATGGCTAGCCAAGTGCTGCTGCGAGGATGACCGAAGTTCCCGTGATGGTTTATGCTCCTTAACGAGATCAACAAGGTATTGTGGTTCACTAGTGGCAAGCACTTTGAGTGTAATGGGTGCGACGGAGCACTGGTGGGGTTGTAAACATCATCGCTGGGGAGACGCCTTCCCGTCGTGAATGGTTACCGGGCTTAATAGGTGCTACTCACCAAAAGCACTTGCCCCAACAGTCAGTTAATACCATACGGGTGATCTTTGCCTTTGCGACCGTATCCGGCCCCCCACGCCCGCCGATGCTCGCTTGCTTTTGAGGGTGTGCCAGGTCACCTCCTCTAGAGACGAAGGAGCGACGCTCCACGCGCAAACACGGCTCCCACGCAAGCACGGCTCCATGTTTGCTCAGCTGTAAGCGGCGGAGACGTCGAAGTCGACGTCACGTTCACGTGTGTGTGTCTGTTCAGTACCCAGATGTGTGTGTGGTGCACAGGGAGGTGTATGTGTGTGGAACATCTCTGTCGGTTAGAAACATTTAGGCTGGCCTGGGTTTAACCAGGCTGGATTGTGTGAGGAGCTCACAAATCCTTGAAAGATCTGGACAAAGTTCCATCGGTGAGCTCCGGCAAGCAAGGCTGCGTTGGATGGGTCATGTAGCCCGCATGCCCAGCTACCGCATGCCTCAACAGCTTTTGTTGGGCCGGATAGAGGGGGCTAAGCGGACACGAAACGGGCTAGAGAAGAGATGGAATTATGGGACGTGGAGCTGAGTGGACTTGCCGATGACTGGTACCAGCGGTGTCAAGATCGGCCTCTGTGGAGGAGGGCAGAGGAGCAACGCTCACAACAACGAGCGGAGCGCTGGGCGGCTAAAACAGCGAGTTGGCACAGGTGGCGCATCGGCCAGTCATCTCAGTCACCTCAGTCATTCGACCCGTAGCACCTGGGTCTGCCCCGTGACCTCCTGCCGGCGGGCGTTCGACACTTCACGTGGCCCTAACGTGCACATAACCTTGCACAAGCGCCGTGGTGACTTCACCGCCACTTAGTGGCGAATGGCGGTTGTTTTTGTAGGGCGGTATTGTAGTGGTTAGCGTGCCATGCTATGAATCCGGCGACCCAAGTTCGATTCTCACTCATGGCAAACACCATTATTTCAACTGGTCCTGGGCCTCCCCTAGGTCGACTCAGCCTCAAATGAGTACCCGGTGCGGTGTGTAACATCACCACTGGGGAGACAAAGGCGGCCGGGCGTGGTGTTGGCCACCGACCCCCTCGTGTGCTGTGCCGGCCTTCATAGGTGCTCGCTAACAGCACTTGCCCCAACAGTCTGTTACAGGCTATACGGGGGATCTTTGTATTTGTTCTGTAGAGCAGTAGTGTAGTAGTTAGCGTGCCCCGCTACAAACCCGGCGACCGGCGTTCGATTCCAGCTCGCGGCCAACACCAGTGACGATTATCTGAACTGGTCCTGGGCTTCCCCGAAGTCAACTCATCATCCTCATAAGAGTACCTGGTGTGTAAACATTGCCACTAGGAAGACAAAGGTGGTTGGGCGTGTTGCTGACAACCCACCCCCTTGTGTGCCATCATATTTGTTTACTCGCTAAGAGCACTTGGTCCAAAAGTTTGATAAGGCTATATGGTGGATCTTTATCTTTGATGCATGGGGGAGGTTGTGTGAGATATACGGGGATGTGTGGGTGTCGGGAGCGGTGGCACAGTGGTTAGCGCACAGCGCTGCGAACCCATTTAATTCCCGCTCACGACGAATAATAGTGGCAAATTTTTGAACCGATCTTGAGCCTCCCCTAGATCGACTCAGCCTTACATGAGTACCTCGTGTGGTGTGTGAATATCAGCATTGGGAAGACAAAGGTGGCCTGGCGTGGTGTTGGCCACCCACCCCCTCATGTACCTTGCTGGCCTTCATAAGTTCTAACAGCATTTGCCCTAACTGTCTTAAATAGGCTACATGGGGGAGGGATCTTTGTCTTGTGTGTGTGCTCTCCCATTTAATCACGGCGCTCTGCAATCAGCATTCTGACCGCATTAATCACAGCGTCAGAAGCGGCAGGCCATGCTCGTGTCTGCACGCAGAGCAGGCGGCCGGAGCGGTCGGAAGGTTCAATAAAACCGAACCAGTTCCTGCCTGCCGCTGCATGAGGTGTCAGCAGCCGCACTGCACAGCGCTCCGATCTGCTATCAGGAAGCTGCGCATGTTGATCCGCACGATGTCCGACGTTTCGCTTCCCCCCCCCACCCCTCCCTCCATGGCGCCGCGGGACCGTAAAGGACTTGCGAGGGCATGGGGTGACCTCCATCCAGCAGTGGATGGACAATGGCTGATGACGATGACGACGATGAATTTGGAGCGAGAGATAGAGAGGCGCGTGTGAGTGACGGCGCATGAAAACGCCAACCCCCCCCACCCACCCCCACCACGTGCTCCTCATGGGGGGGGTGGGAGGGCCCAAAATTGCCCCCTCCTACCACCCTACCACCCACCCGTCCACCTTGCTCACTCCGCCACCCCCATCCACCCCACCCCCGTCTCTTTCAAGTTGGCTCAAACCTTCTTTTCATAAGTGGAGAAATTTACCATTTCCATATATATATAAACATTTAAATACAAACACCTTGTGGATATTTAAAGATTAAATAGGATTGTGGCTTCTTCTTCTTGAAGCTGTTTGGAGCTGAGGGGTGCATCAGTCTTTGACGGAGCTGCCGATCCCGTTAACCCCTCGTGTGCCGAGCGCGGGGCCGGGTACCAGTGGGGCTGCTGTGCGGTGCCATGCCGGTCCGGCGGTAGCCGCGCCGAACAGTCGTTCCACCGTGACGCCGTCTCCGCCAGCAGCGCTCTCCGCATCTCCTTCTTCTGGTCTCGGGGACGTTGGAGACTGTTCTTGCCATTGTTGGGGCCGTTGGGGTGGTTGGGCGCCGTTGGGGGCAGTTGGGGGCCATTGAGGCCGTTAGGACCGTTTCGGCAGTTGGGGGCAGTTGGGGGCAATTGGGGGCCATTGAGGCAGTTAGGACCGTTTCGGCAGTTGGGGGCAGTTGGGGGCCATTGAGGCCGTTGGGGCCGTTTCGGCAGTTGGGGGCAGTTGGGGGCCATTGAGGCGGTTAGGACCGTTTAGGCAGTTGAGGGCAGTTGGGGGCCATTGAGGCCGTTGGGGCCGTTTAGGCAGTTGGGGCGGTTTGGGGCCGTTAGGGGCCGTTAGGGACCATTGGGAGCTTTTGGAGACTGTTGGGGACAGTTGGGGTCATTGGAGGCTATTTGGGACCATTTCCTTGACCGATATGTCCTCCTTTCTAAATATGAATCCTGAGAGCTTCACAAAGGTTTGTGAGAGTCTTGAACACGAATAGCCCCCTGTGTGTCTGTCCACAGGTCCTGCCTGATGAATCGCTGCCGGTGAACTGCCAGATCTTCATAGGCAAGGGCCTTCTCTGTGAGATATGGGTCCCTAGTTTTGACGCAGAACCCTGCAGCGCACAAAGCAACGGAATTAATAAGCCGACGAGATGCCCTATCGGCAAGGAGGCGCGGCGCCTGTTTATTTAATTGCTTATTTCGTTTCTTGCGGCGACGGTTGTGATGCGGAGAGATGGAGCGTCTCGTTTGCGGGTTGTGTCCGGGTTCGACACAACCTGGACACGCGGCACGGTTGACTACTTACGGTGCTAAAGAAGCTCAACATTCGTACATGCTAGCCTTGGTCAGGCGAGTCGAACTGTGAACCATGATTCTTGTTTAAAACAAGACGAAGAAGATAACACCGCTTTGATTGGAGCTACCAAGAGGTTTCATGTTGCAGGGACGTGAGGCTGCCGGGGGTGACTGAGTGATCGAGGGGACTTCATCCTTTCTTTAAACAAGGCTAGAGCCCGCCCTTTAAGACCAAGAAGTCTCTTGTTTGAGAGAGGCCCCCCGGGTTTAAGATGAAATTCAACCAGCGGTTAAATATATTCATCACTGGAAAAAACACTTTGTCCACCGGGTTAAAGATATCTCAAATGTAGCTTCAAAAGTGTAAATGAAACGGAATCAAGAACTTCTTCTTGGTTCTTTCGGTAAAGTCACGTAGAAGGGAAATAATAAAATAATAAAATAAAACATAATAAAATAATATTTTATTATTTCCCTTCTACGTGACTTTACCGAAAGATCCAAGAAGATGAATCCCTGCAGTCACGAAAGCTTTAAATCGAAATGGAATCAAGAAAGTTGTTGAACTCTCCCGAATCACCCCCCCCCACCACCTGTGTCTAACCAGCAGTATAAGTGGGTCCAGCAAAGCTGGACCAAGATGTCTTTGCCAGCGTGGAAGAGTAGACCAAATACCCTGCTGCAGACTCACCTCTAGCGGGGGGGAGGCCCTTCTGTCAGTTGGTCAGCATGTCGTGTGCGGTGGGGTAAAGTGTGTGCGTACTCACGCCACCTCTTCCGAGATGTCTTTGCCAGCGTGGAAGAGTAGGCCAAATACCCTGCTGCAAACCCACCTCTAACAGGGGGAGGCCCTTCTGTCAGTTGGTCAGCATGTCGTGTGCGGTGGGGTAAAGTGTGTGCGTACTCACGCCACCTCTTCCGAGATGTCTTTGCCAGCGTGGAAGAGTAGGCCAAATACCCTGCTGCAAACCCACCTCTAGCAGGGGGAGGCCCTTCTGTCAGTTGGTCAGCATGTCGTGTGCGGTGGGGTAAAGTGTGTGCGTACTCACGCCACCTCTTCCGAGATGCCTTCGCCAGCGTGGAAGAGTAGGCCAGAAATGCCACTCTCGAAGAGTGGCGACTCTCCACTCATTTTCAGAGGAAGGACCACTTTCGCCGATAAGACGTGATCAGTGTGAGGGCCGCCACACATCTGAAACCGTTTAGGATTGACAGCAGCACAATGATGGCGGCGGGGGGGGGGGGTGTTTTCACATTTGCGTATTGTCGGGTGGGCAGCACGTCAGAGGCCTCACTAAAGGCCACCAGGGGCCGCCAGTGGCCCGCGGGCCTTGCAATTCAGAACACTGCTCTAGAGCTTCCCTCTGGTGGCGGCCCCTTTCCGCCTTGAGCCGGCAAGCTGTTGCAGGGGCTGCGCCTGTTACCTCCGAATGAAGCGGTAGCCTCCGGGAGGAGAGCGGAGGCCAGAGGTCGCAAACAGGTTTTGATTCCTTACCCGTACCCGTACCCGGCCGCACCAGGGTCGCAAATGGGTACCCGTAGCCGGGTACGGGTACCCGTTCCCTACCTGTACCCTACCCGAAATGAGTGACAAACGGTTACTCACCAATTCTAGATTTACTCACCAGTGACTCACGGCCTACCCGTACCCGTACCCGGCCGCACCAGGGTCGCAAACGGCTACCCGTACCTGGCTGGGTACGGGTAGCCAGGTATTGGGTAGGGTGCGGGTATCGGGTACCCGGTTGCGACCTCTGGCGGAGGCGCGGGACATCGTCGACGGGGTTAAACGGGCGTCCCCCGCAATTTATTAATATTTTTATTATTTGCGAGCAATTGTATTTTTATTGCGGTGGTGGCGATGCGGGCGGGGGTGGAGGGGCGGGTGGTGGAGTGGCGGAGGGGCGGCCGGAGGGGCGCGATATTAGCATTTGTCACCAGCCCAAGCTGGCGAGCTTCACGGGGCGAGAGACGCGGCTGTCACGTCGAGCTGGCGTTTCTCGCCCTCTCGCTCCGCGACTTCCGCATTAATATTTATGCTCCCGCTAAATTGTCATCTCTGTCTCCCCCCCCCACCCCCACCCCCTCCCCCAAGGATTCCCCCGATTGAAATCAAACGCTTCTGGGCTTTTAAATATATGAGAAAAAGAGGGGGGCGGGTTGGGGGTGGGCACGTGGGGGTGGGCGGCGGGTGGGTGGGGAAAAGAGATTGACTGGGTAAGAAGTGAAGTGTTCTTAACCCTTTGTGCGTGGTGCCCACGCCGCTGGCGGCAGGGTCCTGCTGCCCCGACACCCCCCGTGCTCCCCCCCCCCACCCCCCCTTCTTGTTCGGTGCCTTGAGCTCCTCCGTCATGGCACCGCAGCCCTCACGGATTTCAGAAGCTTGTGGCTTGTTTAACAAAATATATATATAAAGTTCCCGTTCGTCTGTCTTTTTGGCGCGGCGAGAGGAAACACAACTGCTGTGGGCGCTGGGGCGACGGCATGGGAAGCGGTTAAGGGTTGTCAACATTTAAATGTCACTCATCCCGCGGCGGTTAGCGCGCAGGGCCTCCTGTCCCGGCAGACGCTTAACCCTTCGCTCGCCCGGCCCCCCCCCGTGCCAACCTCCATGCTGCCCCCGTGCGTCATGAAGCTCGGAATTCTGACTCGCGGCCAAGATAAAAAAATATATTTCCACCCGCCACACCACGTCCAGTACACCTCTCGTGATAGCTGTGGACGCTTGTGACCCGCTGCCACCCAGGCCGGTTCTACCAGCGACCTGGAAATTTCATTTCCAACGTTTCGCTCCATATAATGGGAGCCTCTTCGGATCGCCGTGACAATATACGCCGTGCGGCAGCTGGTGCCAGGCTAGGTGAAGGCGGGGCGGTCGCCACGGGGTTAACTCCTCGCGCAGCTTCCGCGCGTGCCACTCGGTGTGCGCCAGGGTTTGAAGTCATTACCTCCGCACGGGCAGCCGGGTGGGCGGAAAGCGGTTAGCAGCGTGGGAGCAGCGTTGGGAGCAGGAGGAAGAGAGAGCCATATGCCGGCGGCCTTTAAAAACTCGACGAGGGCTTAATTCCAAACTCGTTTTTTTTCGCCAGTCGCTGGTAATGGCCACTGCAGCCATCGCGAGAGGCATACTGGATGGCGTGCCGGTTGCCGAAACGCTTCCTGGATCGTGTCCTGATGATGCTTGACGCAGTCCCAAACGAAACGTCACGTGTCTAATGCTTAATTTCTGGTGTGAGAATGGCTAGTCGACTCGCCGCCGACTGAGCTGAACCGATACGAATTGGCGTGTCGGGTGGTGGAGGGTTCTTTAACGACATGGATTTAGCCAGATTATCACGTGGTGGCCTCACGCAAAAATCAATAACGAATTTAATTCCTTTGTTTATTAATTCAGAGATCAATTTAACACGTAGGCTGTCATTCTCTTTGGCTCTTTCGGTAAAGTCACGCCGGCTTGTGCCCGCCCTCACAGTCGGGCATATTTGCGGAATACACCACGCCGCCGTTGACCCTGGCCATTGACCGAGCAACCCAACGTTCCTACCAGCTCCCTCCGCAGGAATGTGTTTATCTTACGGAGCGTGTTTACCTCGGAAAGTCTCAATGAGCCTCAAGACTCTTTTTTCAAGAGGGTCCTTCTAAATGTCCTGAGTAAAGGGGGGGAAATGTGGCAATGTGTCACCTCAATTGACTAATTTGCAGTACATTTTTCAGCATTGGGAAGTTTTTGGCCAATAATAATTCAAGTTTATAAAGCGCCCTTAAACAATCGTCCTCAGGGTGCTTGCTACGGGAGACAACCGGAGAACACCAGAGGGACACCCGTGCAGAACAGGAGGGGAGCGTACACGCGCCACACACTCTCTCACGCACTCACCCTCTCAATCACGCACTCACACTCTGGCAGAACAGGAGGGGAGCGTACACGCGCCACACACTCTCTCACGCACTCACACTCTCAATCACGCACTCACACTCTGGCAGAACAGGAGGGGAGCGTACACGCGCCACACACTCTCTCACGCACTCACCCTCTCAATCACGCACTCACACTCTGGCAGAACAGGAGGGGAGCGTACACGCGCCACACACTCTCTCACGCACTCACCCTCTCAATCACGCACTCACACTCTGGCAGAACAGGAGGGGAGCGTACACGCGCCACACACTCTCTCACGCACTCACACTCTCAATCACGCACTCACACTCTGGCAGAACAGGAGGGGAGCGTACACGCGCCACACACTCTCTCACGCACTCACCCTCTCAATCACGCACTCACACTCTGGCAGAACAGGAGGGGAGCGTACACGCGCCACACACTCTCTCACGCACTCACCCTCTCAATCACGCACTCACACTCTGGCAGAACAGGAGGGGAGCGTACACGCGCCACACACTCTCTCACGCACTCACCCTCTCAATCACGCACTCACACTCTGGCAGAACAGGAGGGGAGCGTACACGCGCCACACACTCTCTCACGCACTCACCCTCTCAATCACGCACTCACACTCTGGCAGAACAGGAGGGGAGCGTACACGCGCCACACACTCTCTCACGCACTCACCCTCTCAATCACGCACTCACACTCTGGCAGAACAGGAGGGGAGCGTACACGCGCCACACACTCTCTCTCACGCACTCACACTCTCAATCACGCACTCACACTCTGGCAGAACAGGGGCAGAACGCACACACGCCACACACTCTCTCACGCATTCACACTCCCAACACGCAGAAAAGCCCCCACGCCGAACGCAGCATCCCTTCTTGCCGTGAGGCCACACAAGCATTACCACCGCACGCACCGTCACAGCCTGCCACTATATAGATTGACGTCGGTTGTTGTACCATACTGCGCGAGCGTTAATTATCGCGAGCCCCCCCCCCCCCCCCCCCCGCCGGGTTGGGGACGTCGTGGACGAACGCGTGGGATCGGTTCGTTCGTCCGTCCGCACGTCGTCCGTAATCCGCGCGATGACGTCCGCTCCCTAAATTAAATTACCCCGGCTCGATATGTGGCCCCCCCCTCCTCCCCCCCCCCCCCCCACTTGCCCCCCTCCCCCCCCCCCCCTTGTGTTCCCTACCCCCCACTGCTGGGGCTGTTTCTCTCTCACCGGCGTAATCCGTCACTAGCGGTGTCGCCTGCAGGTCGCCCCCCCCACGGAACCCCGGTTCCGTGCTCTCCCTCTAATTGGTCTGATTGAAGAAAATTAATCATCTGAAGCCGCTGCTGCTGTTGAGTTGGCAGCGGTGCACACAGCACAGGCAATGACAACCGAACAACCCCTACGCACGCTCCCGCGCCGGTGGTAACACTGCGGCCTGAGAAAGAAAAAGTCTCCACCAGATAGGTGACGTTTTGAGCAATGGCGGAGAGTTAAAGGTCACTCTGCCCTCTTTGGCGTCTCTGTCCACTGTCTAAGCGTCACCTGGTTTACACAGTTTCTTGTCGAGGCCGCACAGATGCGGTGGTGTCATTGAACATGCGGGAGTTGAAATCGTTCGGTGAATGGATTTGGGGTTTCCCCGTAGAGCAACGGTTGCAGTGCACGGCGGTGTGGGTGTCGTGGTTGATGCTGCGGTGTTTGCTAACCATGCGGCGTGTGCGGTGTGCGTTAATGGGGTTCGTGTTGCAGTGTGAGCAGGAGGCCCCGGCTGAGTCTCGTGGCGCTGACCCCGAGGCCTCGTTGTCGTCGTCATCCGAGGGTGGCAGGGTGGAGGATGGGGGCGGGGAGGATGCACGGGGCCCCCCCATTGGGGGGCATGAGCCGGTGTCTGCGAGCAGCGAGACGATCTCTGAGCAGAGTGAGCAGCTCCAGTCCATGTGCTCTAGGGTGAGTGCTCGCGTTCGTTCGCTCACTCACTCGGTTATTAACTCTCACTCTATGGCTCATTCGCCCGCTCATACGTTCACTCCCTCATTCACCCACTCGTTCAGTAATTAAATCGCTTGCCCGCTCACTCTTTGACTCAGCTACGCAGTTATTTACTCATTTGCTCTCTCGTTCATTCACTTATTCTCTCACACACTCATTCACTTGCTTGCTCACTCTTTCGATCACTCACTCGATCGGTCACTCGGTGTCTCATTCACTTCGCTCGCACGTTTGGCCATTCACTCACTCGCCCACTCGCTTGATCCGTCGCTCACCCACCCACTCACTTGCTCAGACACACACGTGCGGTTCCTCTCGCACCGCGTGTCCCTCACAAGCCCAGCTCACGCCACAGGGAGCCATTCAGAATGAGAATCTTTATCTAGACTGGAGGAATCCGACGAGGTGCAAAGCTCTTTTTCACAAACGTCCAGTACGGGCGGGTCAAAAATTGACATCTGGACCCAAATCATGGCCCACACAGTGGCGGCTTCTGGTTTCTCCAGCAAGCCCAGGGAGCGGAGGTTCTAAAGGTGTTGTGACGCGTTGGCAGCGCCCACCAGTGCGCAGTGCCCCCACCCCCCCCTCCCCCCCCCCCGTGTCTCCACGCGCCCCCCCCTCCCCCCCGCGTCGTCGTAAATAACGTCGGGACCACGACCCGTGGCGAGCTGCTGCTGCTGCTCACGCGTAACGATTATCAGACAGCGGGGGCCCGCCGCGTTCCCCGCTCGTTAGATAACGCGACAAATGAAGACAAACTGGGTGCAGACAAACGGCGCGGGAGGGGAGCGACGGCGCTCGCCAGATAAAACCCGGGCGCTGTCGATGTCACCGGCGGCAGCGGCGGCCTGGCGCGCGAGACGCGATGCAGTGCTCGCTCGCTCGCTCGGCGCGACCCTCGGCGCTGACGCCGATGCCGACGCCGGCCTCGCTCGCTCCGGAAATTGCTCCCGAGAAACCCGACGAGAGAGATTCTTAGCGCCGCCGCTTTTCTTTTTTTATCTCTGCCCATTATCTCCGGCGGCGGCGGCAGCAGCGGCGGCTGAGATAGCGCGGCCGAGACGCACCGCTCCGCGGGACGGAATTGGCCGGGCTCTGCTGAGACCTCGGAGGCTGTGACTTCCCCCCCCCACCCCGTGCCCCACGCCAAACGTGTCGGTGGCCACAGCCGAGTGGTGTGGCGTCGGCGAACGAGGTGCCTAGATCTTCTTGGTTCTTTCGGTAAAGTCACGTAGAATGGAAATAATAAAATAATAAAACCAAGAAGATGAATCCCTGCAGTCACGAAAGCTTTAAATCGAGGTGCCTAGAGTTAACGTAATTATGATCCGCACCCTTTGCTTATCCGACAAAGCATCGTTGAGCCTCTCGTTGCGAGGGTCCTGCATTGGGGTGGCCGAACTGCGCGTTGTCGTTTTGTCCGCACGCGCGTCGCGTGTGTCATCGGACTCGAGCCAGACTCGCGGTGACCTCTGACCCCACCCCCCACGTGTGCGTTTCAGGCCGAGACGGAGCAAGAGGATATGGGGAGCATCACCGCGTCGTCCGTGACGGTGAGAACCGGGCGCCAGCTCCCACTCGGGTCCCGCCCCATGCCGACTCCCCCTTTCACTGCCGCCTCACTCCCATCTCACGCCACTCGAGGGCCTAGCGCCCGCCTCTACACACGCGCGCACAGACACCCGCAAAGCCGACTGTAGGGTGAAGTGGCGACGTTTACGCGCCGCACCAGGGACTCTATTGAGGCTTAGTCGACCTAGGGGAGGCTCAGGACTGGTTCAGATAATCGTCACCGGTGTCGGCCGTGAGCGGGAATCAAACTCGGGGTTGTCGTAGCGCAGCGCGCTGACCGCTCCCCACACAGCATGTGTGCACACGTGCTGCGGTTGATACAGGCAGACCGATTGCCCTAGCCGCTGGTGGCTGGAGGCAACTCATTCACCCTGAGCGGGCGAGAGGCTCGGCTGAGGGGAGAACGGGGGCGGCCATCCTGGGCGAGCGGGCGGAGGGGCGCACGCGACGCTGACAGCACCGACGGATGGGCCCGCATCTTCGGCGCCCGCGACGTCACAAACGCACGGCCGAAGCGGCGATCTCTCACTGACCACGCGAGGACCCAGCAAGCTGCCCCGACGATCGATTCCTCCCTCCCTCCCTCCCTGCTCCACCCCCCCCCCCCCACGGGCTCGCGAGGGGCTTGCAGCCTGCGCTGCGGCGGGCAACGACGGCGAACCGTTCGGTGTCTGGCATCCAAAACTGTAAACTCAAAACAGAGTTCGGCTCGGTCGGGTGATGAACGACCCCGTGAGTCTCCGCCGGGCGTCTGGTTTCGTCGGCCTCCTCGTGAGGGCTCGGGGGAGGGGACGTGGCGTTTGGTGGGTCGGGGGGGGTGTTCCCGAGCTGACGGCTCGTGAGCCCAGTACCTCCGCGGTTGACGGGAAGGCTTGCGCAGGGCCACGTGAGACGCCGCGGGTCCCGCTGAACCAATCGGTCCCGCGTCCATGGGATTAGATCGTCACTATTTGGGGTCACCATTTGGGGTCAAGAGCGACGCGCTGGGATGAACCGTGTCCGTGTCGAGAGGGAGACTTGAGTCACAACAGCTGCAGAGCACACGTGTCGGTGTTTAAAGATCGACGCGACACCGGAACGACGTGGTCCGGAACGCCAAGCAATGATGAGCTTTGAGCCATTGGTGCTCATCTCCTGTTCACAGCCCTGCAGAGCCAGTGGCATACAATTCCATATTCCTATGGTGGGGAGCAGGTCTATCCATAGGACCACCACTGTTGACTTCACCATTTCAACCCCACCAGTCAGGATTTGAAGGCACCGCGACCTTCCGTTTGATCGCTCGCTCAACCGCCGAACCACGCGGCCGCATCGCCGCCCATCTTCCCCCACCCACCCCCCTCCTCCCCTACACCCCCCAAACTGCCCCCGCTCTCGCCGTGGGGCGTGGGGGCGAAGCGGATCCTGACAAGCGCCGTGCGACCCGGCGCCCCGTCGCTTTGAAGGCGTCCCCTGCCCCGTGGCGATCTCGCGTTGCTGCCTCCTCCTCCTCCGTAATTGGCCCAGCCTTGGGTAGCGGATATCGGAGCACCCGCCCGCTCCACGTTCCTCGTTTGCCGGCGCCGCGTTGCGATCGTTCCAGAGGCGAGCATGGAGGGAGTGGGGAGGGCGGCCCCCCAAGCGGGGGGCCGCCCGTGCCCCCCCCCCCCCTCCGTGACCTTGAGGTGGAATGTTTGGTCTGAGGACTCGTGGCCCCGCGCGTCGCCCGCCACATGAAAGCCTCTCTCTCCCATCCCCGCTCGGCCAGCTCGCTCGCAAACTATGCCGCCCACCCACCCACCGCCGCCCGCCCCCCCAACTCACCCGCCGCGTGAATGAGTCCGTGAGGCTGGCTTCTTATTTTATTATTATGATCAAGCTTTCGCCCCAGAGAAAAGCCGCACTGAGCCTCATGATTATTCTATTAAGACCCTTGCCGAGTTTTATCCGCGGTTGGGTTGCGATGTTGCCACGCGCGAACCCTAATTGAGTAATTTGCAGGTCGCTTTTTTTTCTTCTTGTTTTAGCATCGATGATGTTGTTTTGGGCGATATCAGTTACGCGGTGTGTGGGGTTGTTTTTAGCTATGGGGGAGGCAACCGGAGAAGCAGCGCAAGGGGAGAGCGAACAAGCTCCACGCAGGGAACGTCGCCCAAACGTTACGTCGGTGCCACCACCCAGACAAACCGAGATGAAACGCTCTCGCAGCGTCGGCCTTCTGGGCCGCGGCACGATGCGTCGAGCCAAATCGATTCCTGCTCACGCACACGGTGCGCGCGCCGGAAACGGTGGATCGTTCACGATCTATGCAAATCGTGTGAAAATCAGCGTCACCGCTCGGCTCACCGAGAGAACGTAACCGCGCACACGGAACGAGAACCACAGGGCCCGAGACGCGCAACGAGCAGGACGCAAATGCGATCAAAGAAAAACGACGACGGATCCTCGGACCAAATCACGACCCTCCACTCCCTTCCCCGGTGATAGTTTTTAACGCGTCAGGTTCTAACGGAGGTCACACGGAGGGTTCGCGGTCCAGGTTGGCCTCGCCGTGCCAGACACAATGCTCTGTCTGCCGCTCGCTCTGCAGGCCGCGCAGATGAACGTTCAAATGTCGCTGTCGCACACTTGTCTCATTTCTGCCTTTCTTCTTCCTTTCCTCCTGCCCCCTTGTGCTGTTTGTCTGTCTGTCTCACACCCCGGCCTCGGCCACGTGCTCTCTCACCGCGCCCGCCAACGCCGCTTCGACTCCGTTCCTGACGCCCTTCCACGGCCTTCTCTCCTTCTTCCTTGACCTTCCGCCGCCAATTCCCGGCCCTGCGAATCGTTCGAACCTCCGGCGATGACCCCGGCCGCACGACACCCCCTTGGCGACCCACCCCCCCCTTCCCCGGACCCGTGACCTCAGTCCCTGTTTGTGCACATGCAGCTGGAGCCGCTGGAGAGGAAGTGGATGCGGGGGGCAGCCGTGGGGTGCGCCGACACGCTGAGGCAGCTGCTGGCGCAGGACCCGAGCCTTGCCTCGCACAGGGTGAGGGCCATCGCAGAACACGCTGGCTCGCTCGCTCACAGACACGCAGTCTCGCTCACTTCTAGACACGCCCACTCACAGACACGCCGACTCACAGACACGCCGACTCACAGACGCGCAGACTCACAGACACGCCGACTCACAGGCACGCCGACTCACAGACACGCCGACTCACAGACACGCCGACTCACAGACGCGCAGACTCACAGACACGCCGACTCACAGACACGCCGACTCACAGACGCGCCGACTCACAGACACGCCGACTCACAGACGCGCAGACTCACAGACACGCCGACTCGCAGACACGCCGACTCACAGACGCGCCGACTCACAGACACGCCGACTCACAGACACGCCGACTCACAGACACGCCGACTCACAGGCACGCCGACTCACAGACACGCCGACTCACAGACACGCCGACTCACAGACGCGCAGACTCACAGACACGCCGACTCACAGACACGCCGACTCACAGACGCGCCGACTCACAGACACGCCGACTCACAGACGCGCAGACTCACAGACACGCCGACTCACAGACGCGCCGACTCACAGACACGCCGACTCACAGACGCGCCGACTCACAGACGCGCCGACTCACAGACACGCCGACTCACAGACGCGCAGACTCACAGACACGCCGACTCACAGACACGCCGACTCACAGACGCGCCGACTCACAGACACGCCGACTCACAGACACGCCGACTCACAGACGCGCCGACTCACAGACGCGCCGACTCACAGACACGCCGACTCACAGACACGCCGACTCACAGACGCGCCGACTCACAGACACGCCGACTCACAGACACGCCGACTCACAGACACGCAGACTCACAGACACGCCGACTCACAGACGCGCCGACTCACAGACACGCCGACTCACAGACGCGTCGACTCACAGACACGCAGACTCACAGACACGCCGACTCACAGACGCGCCGACTCACAGACACGCCGACTCACAGACGCGCAGACTCACAGACACGCCGACTCACAGACACACCGACTCACAGACGCGCCGACTCACAGACACGCCGACTCACAGACACGCCGACTCACAGACGCGCAGACTCACAGACACGCCGACTCACAGACACGCAGACTCACAGACACACCGACTCACAGACACGCCGACTCACAGACACGCCGACTCACAGACGCGCCGACTCACAGACGCGCCGACTCACAGACACGCCGACTCACAGACACGCCGACTCACAGACACGCCGACTCACAGACACGCCGACTCACAGACACGCCGACTCACAGACACGCAGACTCACAGACACACCGACTCACAGACACGCCGACTCACAGACACGCCGACTCACAGACACGCCGACTCACAGACACGCCGACTCACAGACACGCCGACTCACAGACACGCAGACTCACAGACACGCCGACTCACAGACGCGCCGACTCACAGACACACCGACTCACAGACACGACGACTCACTCGCTCACAGATGTGAGAACTCGCTCACTCACAGATGTGTGAACACGCGAACTCACAGACACATGGACTCTCTCTCGTGCCGTTACTCGGTGCAGCGATATCTTTAACGTAACCTGTAATTACCAGATTGAGTCTCTCCCTGTCACTTCTACCAGTAATCCCCTGTTGTAATGCACACCTGTAATCACTGTTTGTAATCTACACCTGTAGTCACGAAGACTGATTTGGTCGTATGAGTCATGCAGAGTGGATGGGGCCCCTCGTACACCGACCTTCTAGAGCCGTGCGTTGTGTGTGTGTGTGCGTATGTCTTTGTCGCTGTAGTGGTAGTGCTCTGCACTACGAACCCGGCGACCTGAGTTCGATTCCCGCTCACGACCAACATCAGTGACGATTATCTGAAACAGTACCTGGGCCTCCCCTCGGTCAAATCAGCCTCAAACAAGTACCTGGTGCAGTGTGTAAATATTGCCACTAGGGAGACAAAGGCGGCCGGGTATGGTGCGAACCACCCACCCCATCACGTGCCATGCTGCCTTTCATAGGTGCTCGCTAACAGCATTTGCCCCAACAGTCTGTTAAGGCTACACGGGGGATCTTTGTATTTTGTCTTTTTTTATGTCGCCGTAGTGTAGCAGGTAGTACTCTGCGCTACGAACCCAGCGACCTGAATTCGATTCCCGCTCACGGCCAACATCAGTGACGATTATCTTCGGCCTCCGATCGGTCGAATCAGCCTCAAATGAGTACCTGGTATAGCGTGTGAAAGATCTCTGCTCGGGAGACAAAGGCGGCCGGACATGGTCCTGGCCACATCTCACCCCCTCATGGGTGGTCCCGGCCTTCGTAGGTGCTCGCTAACGGCACTTGCCCCAACAGTCTGTTCAGGCTATAAGGGGGGGGGGGGGGTCTTTGTCTTTGTAACGTTGGCATATTAGGGGGCACAGGTGGCGCATCTGCCGGTCATCTCAGTCAGGCAACCCTTGGGTCTGTCCCGTGACCTGCCAGCGAGCCTTCGACACTTCACGTGCGCAAAGCCTGGCACAAGCGCCTTAGTGACATCACCGCCACTTGGCGGGTGTTATAGTATCGCTATGCCGTATCAGTGCTGTGTGTGTCGCTGTGTATTGGTCCTCTGTGTCGCTGTGTACCCAGCTGTGTGTCCGTTGTGTATCAGTGCTGTGGAATCATCTCTTCTGTTGAACGGTGGGTGGGTGGGTGGGTGTGTGTCTGTGCGAGTGTGGGCGGGTGGGTGTGTACGCGTGGGTGGGTTCTGTGAGTCCTCGCCCGCGTGTTTACGTTCGGGGTGAGCGAGCGGGACACCCTTAGCACACAGGGGCGTGGGTTCCCTCCCCAACGCCGCTCACGGCCTCTGCATCGGTGGTGGCAGCAGCTCAGTGGCAACACTCGTGTGGTCTCGCAGAAGGAAAGGGGCCCGGGTTCGATTCCCAACTAGGGCACCTTTTTCTGCGTGGAGTTTGTACGTGCTCCCCCTGTTCTGTTGGGTTAACTCCAGGTTCTCCGATTACCCTCCCATTGCCAACAAAAAAAGCCCCAATAATATGACTGACGTTGGGGCAAAACAATGCAGAGAAAAAATTGCCTGCCAATTAACTCAACCGGGATTGCATAGAGCGGCATTGCCCCCCTTACTGGCAGGAAAACGTGGCAGGACCCTCCTGGAAGAGTCTTTAGACCCAGGATCTGCTGGGTAATCAAAGGCGCACGCGCATGTAATACAGCGCTGTGGAGTCACGAGGGGTAGGTGGATCACCGCACACATGTTGTAAAACCCCCTTCCCGTGGGGAGTTGAGGAAGGTTCCATACCCTGGCTCAAGAAGCCGATGCATAAAAATGTGGACTCCGCCTGTTCCATCTGAACGGGACATCATGTCGTAGCCCCCTAGCGCGTGTGGCTTATCAGTTGGCAGAGATCAACTTGATATTTCGGGGACAACAGAGCCGGGGCAAGTCGTTGGTTAGCGCCGGCTTGCCCGCGTGGCTGCTGCCGCCTATCCCGGTGGCCCGAGGTTGCTCCTCGTGCCTCCCGACTTGTCCTCTCTGTGCGAGAGCGAGGAGCGATTCTGGTACGGTGGCGGCGGTGGTGGTGGCCGCGTTACAAGTTATGACAATATATAGATTTGAAGCTTTCGTGACTGCAGGAATCCATACTCTTCGGTTCTTTCGGTAAAGTCACGTGGTGTTTATTTGTTTTTTTTAAAGTTATAACGAGTGTGTCGTGTCCCGTCTGCGTTGGTCCATTCCGTGGCCACATCACGTGACCGTGTCCTGCAGCTGCTAGCGCCGTTGCTGCTGCTGCTGCTGCTGCTGTTTATCAATGAACCCACGACAACCGGTGCAAGACGAACCCTGCGACCTTGACGAGAGACGGTGACCTTACTTTGAAGCTCGATTTGGGCAACTGCCGTGGCTTTTCCCGCGTTTGTATCTCAGGGCGGTGGTGGTCGTGGTGGCTTTGGTTGAGAGAAGCCAAGAGAGTGAGGGGGAGGAGACGGGGGGGGAGAGAGAAAAGCGGCAGCAGTGCCTTGCTGGGAGCAGAAGATTATCTGCAAAAACAAATATTCGTAATCGCAAACGTTTCACGGCCGAGAGCAAATATTGCTCATTGTTTCGCTAAAGAGTCAGGGGGCGTCAAGGAGCAGCGGCATGGCGGAGGTCGGGATTGGAGGAGGAGGAGGATGGGATGAGAGGAGAGGCGAGAGAACGGGCGGGGGGAGGCGAGGGGAGAATTGAGAGATGAGGGGAGAAGTGAAAGGCAAGGCGAGGGGAGAGGGGAAAAGTGAGAGGCGAGAGGAGAGGAGAGAAGCAAGAGACGAGGGAAGGGGAGAGGCAGAGGAGGAGAGAGGCGAGGGGAAAGGGGAGAGGCAAGGGGAGAAGCGAGAGGGGCGAAGCGATGGGCGGAGAGGCGAGGAGGGCCCGCTTCTTTAAGCGAGCACTCTCTTTGTGGAGGTGGGCAGATGAAAGGGGGAGAGGCGTGCGTGCGTGCGGCGGCGCGCTGCGTCCCGTTTGAAGTCGGCGGTGTAAGTTTAAAGGGGGGGGGGAGGGTGGAGGCTTTGCTCGTTTTTGAAGTCTCCGGGCGTTTGGTGGCCGAGTGGGGTCGGGTTTGCAGAGGGAGGTGCAGATGTGTGAATACGCGCGCGTGTGTGTTGTGTGCGCGTGTGTGTTGTGTGCGCGTGTGTGTGCGTGTGCGTGCACACGTGTGGGGAGTGGCGGCGTTTGTCGTTAGCGTGCTGCGCTACGAACCCGGCGACCCGACTTTAATTCCTGCTTACGGCCACCAACACCGGTGACGATTAATCTGAACTGGTCCTGGGCCTCCCCAAGGTCGACTTAGCCGCAAATGAGCACCTGGTGGATCGTGTAAAACATCGCCACTGGGGAGATAAAGACGGCCAGGCATGGTGCTGGCCACCCACCCCCCTCGTTTGCCGTGCCGGCTTTCATAGGTGCTGCTCGTTAACAGCACTTGCCCCAACAGTCTGTTAAGGCTACACGGGGGATCTTTGTGTGCGTGCGTGTGCACGCGTGTGTGTGTTTGTGTGGCCGTGTGTTTCCTATATCACTGACCCGCTTTGTGCCGATGTCATGACTCCATGACGCCTACGAACACGCCGGCAAACACAACACTGCTGTTTCAAACGATTGTGTCAAGTGGCCGCGCGCTGCTCCCTCACACACTGCCTGACACGCTGCCCCCTCTCTCGCTGCTCCCTCTCGCGCTGCCCCCCTCTCTCGCTGCCCCCCTCACGCTGCCCCCCTCACGCTGCCCCCCTCTCTCGCTGCCCTCCTCTCTCGCTGCCCCCCTCTCGCGCTGCCCCCCTCACGCTGCCCCCCTCACGCTGCCCCCCTCTTTCGCTGCCCCCAACTCGCGCTGCCCCACTCTCTCACTGCCCCCCTCTCACGCTGCCCCCCTCTCTCGCTGCCCCCCTCTCGCGCTCCCCCCCCTCTCTCGCTGCCCCCCTCTCTCGCTGCCCCCCCCTCACGCTGCCCCCCTCTCTCGCTGCCCCCCTCTCTCGCTGCCCCCTCTCTCACTGCCCCCTCTCGCGCTCCCCCCGTCGCGGTGGTGAGTGCGAGTATACGGTGAGTGTCTGGTGAGTGGTGGAATGTCGTGGGTGCGAGTCCCTGGTATTAGGTGAATGGTGAGTATCTGGCGATTGCGAGTAGCTGGCGAGTGTCCGATGGGTAATCTTCCGGTTAAACGATTGAAGTTTATCGGCGGAAGGGAACTCCTCTGGTGGAGGACGTCCTGCCCTCTAGCACTCCTCCATCTCTCCGCCACATCGCTGGTCTCCTTGTCAGCCCCCCCCCCACTCCGTACATCCATCACTCCGATTCCCGCTCGATCACGGCCACTCGTCCGTTATGTAACTGACGTGGATGTGTGGATGTTCAGCGGTGTCCCCAACGTGTCTCGTCCCCTCTTATCTTTTCTTTCGAACTGCCTTTCGCGTGTTAGTTTGATGTCCTTCCCCCGAACCTCTGATTAGCACGGTTGGTTTATGTAAGACGTGTGAGAGGTTCAACATACATGCGTACATATGATGATTATGATGATGATGGTGGGGATGATGATGAACCCTTTTTTTTTTACCAATGAGAGTCCTAAGCCTCTTTTTCACGCGGGTCCTGTACTGTTTTTATTACTGTTACGTTTTAAAGCTTTCGTGACTGCAGGGATTCATATTCTTGGTTCTTTCGGTAAAATCACGTAGAAGGGAAATACGTTTATTATTTTATTATTTCCCTTCTACGTGACTTTACCGAAAGAACCAAGAATATGTTTTCAATACTGTTACATTTTTATTTTACCACTGAGCTAGACAGCTCTCTTTCAGAAGTGACCTGGCGACAAAAGATCGCTCAACGAAGTGGCTTATCTTGTGAAAATAAGCAACGGCCAAATACTCTAACCGCCTGATTCTAAATGTCGAGGGAGAAAAATCTACGTGACCATGGGGAGAGACACGCCAACTCTGTGGTATCATCGCTCTCGAGGAGAGAGTACGGCAGGGCGTGGTGCTGGCCACCTACCCCTTCGTGTGCCGTGCCGGCCTTCGTGGGTGCTACTCGCTAACAGCACTTGCCCCAACAGTCTGTGTGGGCAAAGGGGGGGGGGGGTTGTAGGGGGGGGATTGGGAATCTGCATCTTGGTGTGCGGCCGAGAGTACGAAAGGGTGGCGGCAGCGGCGACAGTGCACAGAAGGCCGCGGGAGAAAGCACCTCACGCTCGTCACAACCTTCACGGCGTGGAACGGATCGCGCGCAAGAAGGGGTGGGCCGGGGGGATGGAGGGGGGGCGGAGTGCGGGGGTGGGGGGGGGGCATCAGTGCGGGGGGGGGGGTCGCCCCGGATTCTCTCGCCCTCGATCGCTCGCCCTGTCGTCAAAACCCGGCTCGAGAAATAAAGAAAAACTAATAATCTGAAAGCAGTTTGCTGTCGGCCTTATCTGTACCCGGCCAAATTACTCTCGCCGCATTTCCCCGTTACAACTTCACTCGCCCCTTAAATCCAATCGCGCCTTATCTGCCGCACGGCAGGCTTATCGGCGCTCGCGGGCCGCTGTAAGTAATACGGACGCCCCCAGGCGGGTAGGCGAGCGGGCGGGCGGGCGTTTGCACGCTCCGTGGCGAGACGAACGGCCGCCCCGTCCCGTGCCCCTCATTGAGGAGGCAGCGGCGCGGCACGGCGCCTGTTAATCGTCCCTGGCCCGCGCCTCCTCTTCCCCCGTTGTTATTTTTCCCTCTGCGTGCGAGCGTGCGGGGGGGGAGCGTGCGGGCGAGCGTCTGTGAGCAGCCACTGTGACGTTTTATTAGCTAGTAACTCGCTCGCGAGCGAGTGAGTGAGAAGGCGAACGAGGAAGGGGGGGTGGTGGTGGTGATGGGTGATCCTGGGATGAGTTGTGAGCAGTGGGGGGATTGTGACTTCTGGGATGAACGTGGAGAGCGTTGCGTGCGGACAGACGGGGCGACGCGTAGGGATGAGCAGGCAGGGGATGGGTGTCCTGTTGGACGAGTGAACCGGTCGATGAATAATACCACGTGTTTACCTAGTGGCAAGCACGATATTAGCCGAGTCTCTGGCATCGTCCCGTATCACCCCAGCAAACCACTACTTATTATGAATATTCTGCTTGTTCAACTGGGAATGCCTCACCGAGTCTCAGGACTCTTTTTCAGGAGGGCCATGCCGAGTGTTTTGGCAGGAGTAGGGGGGGTGGTGACGTGGGCGCTCTGTGTGTGTGTGATGCAAAATGTAAAAAAAAAAACTGCTTTAGGACGTTGTTTGGCCAATACCAGTTTCACTGTATGGGTTATTTTTTAAGCTGTGCGAGTAAACTGGAGAACAACGGAGGACACCGGTGCAGAACAGCGGGGGGGGGTGAACGTACGGAGAGGCGGTGCCCGAGTCGGCGATCAAAACCCGGGGCGGCGCGACACTGCTGCTGTGCGTAGCGCCAACTCAGTAAATATATCCAGGTGCAATTTTTTTACATTGCCACGTTATGACCAACACCAAGGAATTACATCGCGTGCACGCTTTCATCGGCGAGGTTGAACCCTTGACTGCAACGCGCTCTGAACCGCAACAATTACAGCGCAGTATTGTCGCGACGGGGCCTCGGGATACAAGTGCTCATCCAGCCGCGTGAATTTCCGCCAACACCGCAGCAGCACCAGCAGCTGTGATTGCGGCTCCCTGCCTGCCGAGATACTAGCCGTGAGAGTCGGGGTCCCATGCTGGGAGCACTAGCAGTCCCGCGCTCGCACGTAGCGACGTTGTTCGGAAGCCTCAACGCGGGGAGCTTTAGGAAAGAGAGAGAGAGAGAGTTTGTGTCGTTTTGCTGTACTTCCATCGTTGAAGTAGTGCAGAATAGAGCGGTTTACTTTATGGCCCATAGAACAGGTGAGAGTCTGAACGGGTGAGAGTCTGAACGGGTGAGAGTCTGAACGGGTGAGAGTCTGAACGGGTGGGGGTCTGAACAGGTGAGAGTCTGAACGGGTGAGAGTCTGAACAGGTGAGAGTCTGAACGGGTGAGAATCTGAACGGGTGAGAGTCTGAAGGGGTGAGAGTCTGAACGGGTGAGAGTCTGAACGGGTGAGAGTCTGAACGGGTGAGAGTCTGAACGGGTGAGAGTCTGAACAGGTGAGAGTCTGAACGGGTGGGGGTCTGAACAGGTGAGAGTCTGAACGGGTGAGAGTCTGAACGGGTGAGAGTCTGAACGGGTGAGAGTCTGAACGGGTGAGAGTCTGAACAGGTGAGAGTCTGAACGGGTGAGAGTCTGAACGGGTGAGAGTCTGAACGGGTGAGGGTCTGAACGGGTGAGGGTCTGAACGGGTGAGAGTCTGAACGGGTGAGGGTCTGAACGGGTGAGAGTCTGAACGGGTGAGGGTCTGAACGGGTGAGAGTCTGAACGGGTGGGGGTCTGAACGGGTGAGAGTCTGAACGAGTGAGAGTCTGAACGGGTGAGAGTCTGAACGGGTGAGAGTCTGAACGGGTGAGAGTCTGAACGGGTGAGAGTCTGAACGGGTGGGGGTCTGAACGGGTGAGGGTCTGAACGGGTGAGAGTCTGAACGGGTGAGAGTCTGAACGGGTGAGAGTCTGAACGGGTGAGAGTCTGAACGGGTGAGAGTCTGAACGGGTGAGAGTCTGAACGGGTGAGAGTCTGAACGGGTGGGGGTCTGAACGGGTGAGAGTCTGAACGGGTGAGAGTCTGAACGGGTGAGGGTCTGAACGGGTGAGGGTCTGAACGGGTGAGAGTCTGAACGGGTGAGGGTCTGAACGGGTGAGAGTCTGAACGGGTGAGAGTCTGAACGGGTGAGGGTCTGAACGGGTGAGGGTCTGAACGGGTGAGAGTCTGAACGGGTGAGGGTCTGAACGGGTGAGGGTCTGAACGGGTGAGGGTCTGAACGGGTGAGAGTCTGAACGGGTGAGGGTCTGAACGGGTGAGAGTCTGAACGGGTGAGAGTCTGAACGGGTGAGAGTCTGAACGGGTGAGAGTCTGAACGGGTGAGAGTCTGAACGGGTGAGAGTCTGAACGGGTGGGGGTCTGAACGGGTGAGGGTCTGAACGGGTGAGAGTCTGAACGGGTGAGAGTCTGAACGGGTGAGAGTCTGAACGGGTGAGAGTCTGAACGGGTGAGGGTCTGAACGGGTGAGGGTCTGAACGGGTGAGGGTCTGAACGGGTGAGGGTCTGAACGGGTGAGGGTCTGAACGGGTGAGAGTCTGAACGGGTGAGAGTCTGAACGGGTGAGAGTCTGAACGGGTGAGGGTCTGAACGGGTGAGGGTCTGAACGGGTGAGGGTCTGAACGGGTGAGGGTCTGAACGGGTGACGGTCTGAACGGGTGAGGGTCTGAACGGGTGAGGGTCTGAACGGGTGAGGGTCTGAACGGGTGAGGGTCTGAACGGGTGAGGGTCTGAACGGGTGAGAGTCTGAACGGGTGAGGGTCTGAACGGGTGAGAGTCTGAACGGGTGAGAGTCTGAACGGGTGGGAGTCTGAACGGGTGAGAGTCTGAACGGGTGAGAGTCTGAACGGGTGGGGGTCTGAACGGGTGAGGGTCTGAACGGGTGAGAGTCTGAACGGGTGAGAGTCTGAACGGGTGAGAGTCTGAACGGGTGAGAGTCTGAACGGGTGAGGGTCTGAACGGGTGAGGGTCTGAACGGGTGAGGGTCTGAACGGGTGGGGGTCTGAACGGGTGAGAGTCTGAACGGGTGAGAGTCTGAACGGGTGAGGGTCTGAACGGGTGAGGGTCTGAACGGGTGAGGGTCTGAACGGGTGAGGGTCTGAACGGGTGAGAGTCTGAACGGGTGAGAGTCTGAACGGGTGAGAGTCTGAACGGGTGAGAGTCTGAACGGGTGAGAGTCTGAACGGGTGAGAGTCTGAACGGGTGAGGGTCTGAACAAGTGAGGGTCTGAACGGGTGAAAGTCTGAACGGGTGAGGGTCTGAACGGGTGAGAGTCTGAACGGGTGAGAGTCTGAACGGGTGAGAGTCTGAACGGGTGAGGGTCTGAACGGGTGAGGGTCTGAACGGGTGAGAGTCTGAACGGGTGAGAGTCTGAACGGGTGAGGGTCTGAACGGGTGAGAGTCTGAACGGGTGAGGGTCTGAACGGGTGAGGGTCTGAACGGGTGAGAGTCTGAACGGGTGAGAGTCTGAACGGGTGAGGGTCTGAACGGGTGAGGGTCTGAACGGGTGAGGGTCTGAACGGGTGAGGGTCTGAACGGGTGAGAGTCTGAACGGGTGAGGGTCTGAACGGGTGAGAGTCTGAACGGGTGAGGGTCTGAACGGGTGAGGGTCTGAACGGGTGAGAGTCTGAACGGGTGAGAGTCTGAACGGGTGAGAGTCTGAACGGGTGAGAGTCTGAACGGGTGAGAGTCTGAACGGGTGAGAGTCTGAACGGGTGAGAGTCTGAACGGGTGACGGTCTGAACGGGTGAGGGTCTGAACGGGTGAGAGTCTGAACGGGTGAGGGTCTGAACGGGTGAGAGTCTGAACGGGTGAGAGTCTGAACGGGTGAGAGTCTGAACGGGTGAGAGTCTGAACGGGTGAGGGTCTGAACGGGTGAGGGTCTGAACGGGTGAGGGTCTGAACGGGTGAGGGTCTGAACGGGTGAGGGTCTGAACGGGTGAGAGTCTGAACGGGTGAGAGTCTGAACGGGTGAGAGTCTGAACGGGTGAGGGTCTGAACGGGTGAGGGTCTGAACGGGTGAGGGTCTGAACGGGTGAGGGTCTGAACGGGTGACGGTCTGAACGGGTGAGGGTCTGAACGGGTGAGGGTCTGAACGGGTGAGGGTCTGAACGGGTGAGGGTCTGAACGGGTGAGGGTCTGAACGGGTGAGAGTCTGAACGGGTGAGGGTCTGAACGGGTGAGAGTCTGAACGGGTGAGAGTCTGAACGGGTGAGAGTCTGAACGGGTGAGAGTCTGAACGGGTGAGAGTCTGAACGGGTGGGGGTCTGAACGGGTGAGGGTCTGAACGGGTGAGAGTCTGAACGGGTGAGAGTCTGAACGGGTGAGAGTCTGAACGGGTGAGAGTCTGAACGGGTGAGGGTCTGAACGGGTGAGGGTCTGAACGGGTGAGGGTCTGAACGGGTGGGGGTCTGAACGGGTGAGAGTCTGAACGGGTGAGAGTCTGAACGGGTGAGGGTCTGAACGGGTGAGGGTCTGAACGGGTGAGGGTCTGAACGGGTGAGGGTCTGAACGGGTGAGAGTCTGAACGGGTGAGAGTCTGAACGGGTGAGAGTCTGAACGGGTGAGAGTCTGAACGGGTGAGAGTCTGAACGGGTGAGAGTCTGAACGGGTGAGGGTCTGAACAAGTGAGGGTCTGAACGGGTGAAAGTCTGAACGGGTGAGGGTCTGAACGGGTGAGAGTCTGAACGGGTGAGAGTCTGAACGGGTGAGAGTCTGAACGGGTGAGGGTCTGAACGGGTGAGGGTCTGAACGGGTGAGAGTCTGAACGGGTGAGAGTCTGAACGGGTGAGGGTCTGAACGGGTGAGAGTCTGAACGGGTGAGGGTCTGAACGGGTGAGGGTCTGAACGGGTGAGAGTCTGAACGGGTGAGAGTCTGAACGGGTGAGGGTCTGAACGGGTGAGGGTCTGAACGGGTGAGGGTCTGAACGGGTGAGGGTCTGAACGGGTGAGAGTCTGAACGGGTGAGGGTCTGAACGGGTGAGAGTCTGAACGGGAGAGGGTCTGAACGGGTGAGGGTCTGAACGGGTGAGAGTCTGAACGGGTGAGAGTCTGAACGGGTGAGAGTCTGAACGGGTGAGGGTCTGAACGGGTGAGGGTCTGAACGGGTGAGAGTCTGAACGGGTGAGGGTCTGAACGGGTGACGGTCTGAACGGGTGAGGGTCTGAACGGGTGAGAGTCTGAACGGGTGAGGGTCTGAACGGGTGAGAGTCTGAACCGTTGAACCACCGGGTTAGTTATTGCGCCACGATGTCGACAAAGCTCATGAACCCATGACTTCCTCTGTGCACTCCCTGCTCCCCGGTCCCCCCTGCGACCTACTCCCCTCCCCACCGCCACTCACGTACTCAGGTGCTGCTCTTGAGCAGCGGGTGGTCGCGCACCGCAGACAGCGGGGAGCGGCACCCCCCTCCCCTGTTAATTAGCAAACTAATTACCGCCTGCTGACATTCCATTACCGCCGTGATTGATTGTGGCAGAGAGGAGCTCCCGTTAGTGGGGTGCTGCTGTGTGCGTGTGTTGCTGCGTGCGCGCGTGTTTGTGTGTGCGCGCGTGTGTTAGTGTGTGCGCGCGTGTGTTAGTGTGTGCGCGCGTGTGTTTGTGTGTGCGCGCGTGTGTTAGTGTGTGCGCGCGTGTGTTAGTGTGTACGCGCGTGTGTTAGTGTGTGCGCGCGTGTGTTTGTGTGTGCGCGCGTGTGTTAGTGTGTGCGCGCGTGTGTTAGTGTGTACGCGCGTGTGTTTGTGTGTGCGCGCATGTGTTAGTGTGTACGCGCGTGTGTTAGTGGGGAGCTGCTGTGCAGTGGGTTAGCGTGCTGCACTACGAACCCGGCGACCCGAGTTTGATTCCCGCTCACGGTCAACTCCAGTGACAATTATCTGAACCAGTCCTAGGCCGACTCAGCCTCGAATGAGCACCTGGTGCAAAGTGTAAAACATCGCCGCTAGGGAGACAAAGGTGGCCGGGCGTGGTGTTGGCCACCCACCCCCTCATGTGCCATGCCAGGCTTCATAAGTGCTTGCTAACAGCACTTGACCCAACCGTCTGTAAAGGCTTAATGGGTGATCTTTCTCTTTTCTCCGTGGTTTTGTGGTAATTTAATTAAAGGTGGAGGGGTCACCAGCAACTGGCACTCGTCCCGAGCCCCCCATTGGCCGCTGTGGCGGCTGCGAGCATGCTGGGAGGGGAACAGCTGGGGCGAGTGCTGTTTGCGAGCACGTATGAAGCCCGGCATGGCACACAAAAAGGTTGGTGGCCAGCACCACGCCTGGCCGCCTTTGTCTCCCCCAGTGCTGACGTTTACACACCGCCATAGCGGAGTCCCAGGACCGGTTCAGGTATCCGTCACCGATGTTGGGCCGTGAGCGGGAACCGAACTCGGTTTCACCGGCTTCGTGGCGTGCACGCAAACCACGCCGGTTGTGCAGGTCGGGAGTGCGCGCACGTGGGCGTCGAAGCGCTCTCGTTTTGTTTATTTTCGTTGCCCGTTACTCGAGTTCTCATCTCGGGTTTTCCCCTCCTAGGAGCGGCAGCGCCGAGGCGGCGACGCGCGATCCGTTTACAAAAGACAGCCGCAGCCGCTCGTGTTCAGTTGGGGTCACCGCCCGCCCCCCCCCCCACTCCGGCACACCCCCCCCCCGACACCACCCCCGCCGCCCTCCCTCGCCGCGTGTGTGGACTCACGGTGAGCGACCACCAGGGCCTGAGTTGGGCCTCGGCGATTGCCCCCCCTAACCCCCTTGAGAGTCCCGCTGGAAGCGTGGGGGCACCGGGAGTTTATTCAGGCCCCGACCGGCAGCACAGCCGCGCAGACGAGCGCCGGCGTTAATGACGACAGCGGGGAGTGGTTTTGCGTTTTTGATAAAGAGCGGGGCCCTCCTGTGCACCGTGGCGTCTCGCGTCACTTCGTCTCAACAACGTTTTGAACGGTGAACGGTGACCGCCCCCCCCCCACCCCCGGCAGTAGCTGTCCGCGGGCGTTAAGTCCGCCATTTGGGGGGGGGGTGTGGGGCGATGATTTGTATTTGCGTGGTCTAGCCTGGGGCATCCCGACTGGCAGCTGAGTCCCCGTGTGGCACGTGGTTGCTCAGAGTAGTGGGTGGGCCTGCAAGCGGGCGTTAGTCTGCCAGCAGGGGGCGATGATTGCGCCTATCTGTGTCATCCCAGTGGTAATGAAACAGGCAAAGGGTGATCGCTTGATCCACCTTCTCGAGAATGCGGCTCAGGCATTGGCACCGCCGTTGGGGCTGCATGAGACCTGTGAATGAGGCGGGGGAGGGGTACACCTGGAGGGGGGGCTCTGTGTGTGGGTGGCGTGGGGGGGGGTGGCGTGTGAGTCAGTGGTGTGAGTCAGTCCCGGTGAGTGTAAACAAACATCGGTCTGTCAGCAGCTCACAGGGGTTCCTGGGGTTCCTGGTCTCCCCTCACCTCCCCGTATTTGCTTCTGCATCTCGAGTGTCAGTGCGCCAATCATCACCAGTCGCTATCATCGTCACCATCAGCAGCATCAGCAGCATCAGCAGAGTTATCGGCAACACCGCCGTCATTACCGTCATCTTAATCGTCACGCCCGGCTGCGTAAGGAGTTACAGCTCCCGCGATTCGTTGACTTGTCGCCAAGCTGCTTTTTGAGGATTACCGTTCTTTTTTTTTGCTCTCGTTTCAACCGCCACGTTTGTATTTTGTTTCTCGGTTATTTGGTCCAATGAGCGCGTGGTTTGCCAGGAGTTTGCCTAGACAGCCGACGCGTTGTTGCGCGCCCAGCGTAGTGATGAGAATTGGCGGCGGCGATGGTGCGGTTGCTCGTAAGGACTGGCGGTATTGGTGGCCGGCGGTCGTAATGGTGCGGAGGTCGGTGATGGTGCAGCTACTTGCGATGGTAAAGTTGCTCGTGGCGATATGACTGCTGGCGGTGTTGATAGCAGTGCGGTTGCTGCTGGCAACAGTGGTGATGGTGCAGTTGCTGGTGATGGCAATGGCTGCCAGTGGTCATGTCCCTGGTACTGTGTGACCGCGAGGCCTCAGCATGGTGCCACCCCCTGACCTGCGTTGTCTCTGCCTCTGTCCCCATGGCGACCGCGTGGACGCGGATGCTGGGGCCCTGGGCCTTCTCCCCGGACTCCGTCCCTGTGCCAGGATTTCACGTCGGTAAGAGCCGCACCCTGCCGGTGCAACCGCCACAACCAATACAACCGTCACAACCGGTGCTAGGATGTCTCGCGTTTCCCTCCCCCCCCCCCCCCCAATGCTTTAGCGGCCGAGCCGAGCTCCTGAATATTCATGAGACCTGGTCACGATTTTAATCCGATTCGTCACTCAACGTCAGTTCCCTTCCTCACCGACGCGTACGTCAAATTGAGTGTGCGTGTGTGCGCACGAGACGTTCGATTATTTACACGGATTCGTGTAGATTCTACACAGGTGGCACCCTAATGACACGCAAATGACACGCGGGCGGTACAATCTGGCTGACCGCAGCAGATAAAACCACAGATATTAGATGGTGGGCGGTGGGGGAACATGAGAACCCAATATAAACGATGCGGGAAGGACTCCGTTTAAAAAATTAACCCAATTGTTGGATGTAATGGTGAGATCAGATCTCGTCAATTAATTCAATCGTCGCTTTCCCCGCTAATCTGTGATCCTCGCGGTGACCCTTTCAGGCCGCTGTCTCGGCTGCTTTAACGAGGAGGGCCGAGGAGCAGGACCCCTCGTTAGAAATTGACTCGTTAATTATTTAACCAGCGACGGCATCAGTCGCTGTCGCTCGTGCCAGCGCCGCGCTCGGCCGCCCGCACGGCCCCGGCGTTAGGATGGCGTCGCCAAATTTGCGCCCGTCGGCGACGCCGAGAGAAAAATCGCAAACGGCGTCGCCATCGTCATCGACAGCAGCAGCATTTGGAGCTCCGCTACTTTTCTTTCGAGCCGGGGCATCTCCGGCCACCACCTGAAACGCGCGCAAGCAGCTGCTACCGTCGCTTCACTCCCCCGGCGTTGCACCGCTTAAAAATCTCTTTTAGGAGAAGAAAACGGATTACTGCAACATTAGCAGCCCAGATGTATAAACAGAGGGATTTGCTGCTACTGCGGCGGTGGCGGCGGTGGCGGCGGTAAAAGAGTCCACCCCACGGTCTCCGGGCTCCGCCGAGGGTTGCCCCCTACACACGGCGCAGATCGGCCCCGCCGAGCATCTGGGCCCCGTTAGCGGCCGAGAGAAAAGGAAACAAAGTCCAAATTGGATTTGGGGGTAAACACGGAGGGGCGCGCCACGCTGAGCGATCCGCCTAATCCTCTTAAGTGGAGCGAGCACGCTGGGGGGGGGCGGCATAGGGAGGGGGGGGGGGGATGGGGGGGGGGCAAGCTAGCGAGCCGGCCCGGGATTTGGCCCTCAACATCTGGGCCTGCTGTGACCGCTCTGGATGAGGCCTCTCTAAGCCTTGGCTCCTGGCTCCTAGAGCCGCTGTGAATTCACACCCCTGTCCCACCAGCGCCCTCACCCGCCGCCCACCTACGCCGCCCGGCAGGCTACGTCCGCTGCTCCGTGCGCTAATTACCACGCAAGCTGGGGGGGGGGGGGTGAGGGGGGGTGAGCCGAGCGACTGGGAGAGGAGGCTAAGTCGCACCGTCTGGGAAGGATTTGCTCGCTCCCCGAGTGCCCTGAAGCACCCCTCCACGTGCCGTCGCGAGTTTTGTGCCGGATCCTCGGGGAATCGGAGCACCCGCTTCCTCGCTGGCTGCCCCGCTGAACTCCCCCGAAACGAGCGAGTTAAGCTACACGTTCTTTATCTGTGCTGGGCGAAGGGTAGGGAAGGAGTTGGAAGGACGGGGAAAGATGGGGAAGTATGTAAGTCTGTTGAACTTCTTTCGCACCGTACATAGCCAGCCGTGATAATTGGAGGTGCGTCTGACGTCATCACAATCTTATTTTATAGTAATTTATATGGCGCCTTGACCAAGGCACTTGAAAGAGACGGTGGTGCATGGGCATGTGACGGTTCGGATGAGGTGAATACAATAGATGAGAGGATGTAATGGGCGAACCTGTAATTGCGTGAATTACGTAAAAGAAAAATTGACGAGCAAATGATTGGATGGATGGGTACTCAGTGAAGGCCGTGAGGAGAGAGATTGGGAGGGAGGGACAGGAACGGTAGTGGTCAGAAAGGGGAGATTAAGGGGCCGTGGGATGAGCTAAGGGGAAAAAAAAAAGTGGTCGAAGAGACCAATGCAGTTAACGACCGGGTGTTTGAGCGGATTCTTGGCCGAACCCTTTGGTGGATGTATCTCGCGTGTGACAGTGGTGCACGGAAGGATGGGGGAAGGACCAGGAAAGGGAGTGAAGGACTGGAAAGTCTTCATCTTCTTGGTTCTTTGTGTAAAGTCACGTAGAAGGGAAATAATAAAATAAAAATAAAACATAAAATACAATTCTTACGACGCAAGCAGCCGTCCTCAGGTGAACAACAGGTCTGTCGGAAAGACAGCGACTGGAAGGTGTTGGCGGGAAGGATGGGGAAGGACGGGGAAGGATGGGGAAGGATGGGGAAGGTTAGCTAGTATTGAGAAGGATGGGGGAAGAACAGAGAAGGAGAGTGAAGGACTGAGGATGGAGAAAGACAGGAACGGACCGGGAAGTACTGAAACGGACGGTAGAAGGAGGGGCGGTCCCGTGCCAGCTCAGACACAGGTCCGCCGTGTGAGTGCGCGCGAGCGAGTCAGCGAGTCAGCGAGTCAGCGATTCAGCGAGCCAGCGAGCGAGCGCCGCTCGTTTACTGCAGCGCTCGAGCCGTGGGGGCGGGGGGGGGGGGGCGCGCGACGGAGGTCTCCGCCCCCGCCCCCTCCCGTGCGTGGACCTCGCGACGCGGGGAGCGGAGGGAGAGATACGCTCTCCTGAGCGGAGCGTGGTAGGTGGCGGCGGGGCGGGGGGCGGGGTACAGGCTGTCCAGGGGCACACCCTCTCGCCCCCATCGCGCTGTTTATTGTCGTTTGTGAGAAACTGATCATGGTCTCTCTCCCACTCCCCCTCCATGCCCCCCCCCCCCCTCTTCTGTCGACACCTCCGTCCCCTCGGTGGCTCCCGGCCGTGGACTCACCTGTGGACCGACTCGCCTGTATACTATCTCACGTGTGGATGGGCTCACTCGTGTACCTACTCACCTGTTGGTGGGCTCACTTGTGTACTGACTCACCTGTTGGTGGGCTCATCTGGGGATGACCTCACCTTGGATCCACCTGCAGGGGGTGAGTAGCTGCCGTGCCCTAAAACTAAACTAAACTTTACTTCTTCACCGGGTAAGGCCCCACTGAGCTACGTAGCAACATGGCCACAAACGATAGCCCAACGAAGTGGAAATGTTCTAGCAGCCAAGTGCTCTAAACACGTGATGTTGATTCTAAATGTGGAGGGGAAAACGGGAGGACCCGGAGACAAATCCACGCGACGATGGGGAGAGAGACACGCAAACTCCAAATATACAGGAGGCGTCAGGGTCGAGATTGAACCCACGACCTCCTGCACACCAGGTGAGGTAGTTAACATCTCACCACGGGGAGAGCGAGAGACACACCAAAACTCTAAATATACAGCAGGTGTCAGGGTCGGGATCGAACCCACTACCTCCTGTATACCAATTCAATGGCTACACTCAATGGCAGAGCCAGGATTTTCAGGTAGGGGGGGCAACCCCTCCAGCAATGAAAAATGATAGAGGAGTTGTTAGTAAGTAAGGACTTGCCCCTTGCTTTTTATTCGACGCGTGTGCGGCGATGGCGCAGCCATCGATCGAGGGTCGAATTCGAACCGCGTTGTGTGATCGGCATCGCGCTCGCTGAAGGTGTTTGCCTTCAGGGAAGTCGTGGACTGCCTATGCAACTGGGCACAATTCTGTGAGCCACTTATAACCGCTTTTCCGTTACTTATTGCCAATTATGGACTCAGACTATTGTTCTATCATGTCATAAGAGTCCCTGGCACGTAAAAATATGCGACACAGTGTCAGTGGGGGTCGCAAAATGCCGATTTATTACTAATAAACCCCAACGAAATCCCTAATTTCGATCGGATCATTTGGGGGGCACGTGCCACCCCCTCCCCCCCCCCCCCACTGGCTCTGCCAGTGGCTACACTCTGTCGCCCTCCTCTCGTCCGCAGGGGTGTGCTGTGCACTATCGGTGGACCCCTCGATCAGAAACAAAAATCACTCCCTATCATCCGTGCAGTTATCTTCAAGTGCAGATAATAGGACTATGCCTCGCAGTGCTCTGACCAAATTTGGCACACTCATCAATGACACAATGTGCCCTTAGAATAAAATATATATATATAATGGCCGACGTTTCAGGTAGTGGACCTTCTTCAGGCACATACATGATGTGTAAGAGCCGTTCTGCATAGCACGTGTGCCGTGCGGAAGCGCCATTGCTTGATCATCGCCGATTACACGTTTTGTCTTTTAAGGCCACACACACACACACGTGGTGTTAGTGATAACGAGTGTGTCCAGTTGTTGTGGGATTTATATTCATCAAAGTCACATTGAACATTTCACTTGGTTATCGGTGGAGTTTCATCAGTTCTCTGCACAGTTGAAAAGTGCCTTCTGTGGGTTAGCAATCCGGCTGGGTGGCATCGTGGTTTAGGTGGCCTCTACTCACAATCTGGCTGGGTGGCGTGGTTAAGGTGGCCACTACTCACAATCTGACTGGGTGGCACTGTCAACACGGCAGCAGCAACATCAGCAGATAATTTGACCAAATCTGTGTCGTTAAGAGCCTCCACCACCCGACGCAGCCATACGAAGTCAGTTGTCACGTGGTGTGCAAGAGTGAGGGTAGAGGGGTGAGGAGGTGGGGGGGGGGAGAGTTGGGGGTGAGCAGGGTGAGGGGGTGAGGGTCAGCGATGCTCAGGGAGCTCTGGGTGTTTGTGGCCGGATTTGGGATCAGAAAGCTCCTTTAGCCTCTTCTAAACAAAGGCCAATGGGACTTCTCGCGCCATTGACTCCCGGCCGCTCACAAAGCGGCCGCAATGAGAGGCGTTTGAAGCCACGGGGGGAGCCCCCACACACACCCAGGAGCCCCCCCCCCCCCGCGCCACACACAGCTCTGTCATCTCCAGCGTGATCCACCCCCCCACCTCACAACCACCGCTACCAGCAGCAACAGCAACAACAATGTGACACCGCCACCACTGCCGCCACCAACACAAGCAATAACAGCGACACCACGGCCACCACCGCTACTGCCACCGCCACAAACAGCTCCGTCATCTCTCTTCCACCCCCTCCATCCCCTCCATCCCTCCCACTGCCTTCACCACCACCAGCAGCGGCAACAACCAGTGGCGTAGCTAGGATATTTTGCGCCCGGGGACGAACTATAAAATTGGCGCCCCCCCCCGTTTAACCGCATACCAAAATGTAATTACATGACATGTAGGCTGTGTGTGGCGGGATATATAAACTTTTAGGTTGAGGTGTAGATTTGTGCAGTCGTTTCAGGCTGCTGCGCCCGCCGCAATAAGTTATAATGTAACGTTGTAAGCCTCATTTTGGCGCCCCTTTACCTTGGCGCCCGGGGACATATGTACCCCCCTGCCCCCCGCTAGCTACGCCTCTGGCAACAACAGCAGCACCACCACCACGGCCGCCACCACCACCAACATCTCCGTCATCTCTCTTACAGCCCCCTACAACTACCACCTATAACAAACAAACACAAAAACCTTTAAACTATTTTTATTTTACCAGGTAAGGCCCACTGAGCTATTTAGCTTTTTTTCCAGAAGCGACCTGGCCACAAATGATAGCTCAACAAAGTGGCTTGTGTGGAAATGTTTAACTGCCAAATAGTCTCAACGCATATTTCTAAATGTGGAGGGAAAGAACGGAGGACCCGGAGAAAAATCCAGCACCCACCCCATCATTCCAGTCTAATGGTAGTAGGGGTAGAGGGGTAGGTGTCGAGGGGTAGGTGTAGAGGGGTAGATGTAGAGGGGTACGTGTAGAGGGGTAGGTGTCGAGGGGTAGGTGTAGAGGGGTAGGTGCAGAGGGGTAGGTGTAGAGGGGTAGGTGTAGACGGGTAGGTGTAGAGGGGTAGGTGTAGTGGGATAGGTGCAGAGGGCTAGAGTCTAATGGTAGGGGTAGGTGTAGAGGGGTAGGTGTAGAGGGGTACGTGTAGAGGGGTACGTGTAGAGGGGTAGGTGTATAGGGGTAGAGTCCAATGGTAGGTGTAGAGGGGTAGGTGTAGATGCGTAGAGTCTAATGGTAGGTGTAGAGGGGTAGGTGTATAGGGGTAGAGTCTAATGGTAGGGGTAGAGGGGTAGGTGTAGAGGGGTAGAGCCTAATGGTAGGTGTAGATGGGTAGGTGTATAGGGGTAGAGTCTAATGGTAGTGGTAGGTGTAGAGGGGTAGAGTCTAATGGTAGGGGTAGGTGTAGAGGGGTAGGTGTATAGGGGTAGAGTCTAATAGTAAATTTGGTGTAGAGGGCTGGAGTCTAATGGCAGGGGGTTATATGGGTACAGCTGGGGAGTAATTCACTGCCTGCGTCCCCTCCCTGGCCACAGCCGCCACGCTCCACGCGTTCGCTAAAGACGCAGGAAAGAGTCACTCAGCGGCGACGCGCCGGGGCCACCGCTGGATGTTTACCGTAAACACGGGGGGGGGGCGGGCGGGGGGCTGGACGGGGGGGGGGGGGGGAGAGGCCTGGTGTGGGAGTCAGGCCCGGCGGCCGCTCTCACCGGGCGAACCACCGCACCGCTCTCACCGGGCGGCCGGTGAGAGCGGTGCGGTGGGCCGCAGGACCGGGTGTCGAGTGAGGCTTGCCGCACGCGCACGGCGTTCCCACCCTGGGCTCGTGTTCTCGGCCGGCGGTGCCGCGCGCGTGGGGGGTAACTGCTGATTGCAGCGGCTATCTCGGTGCAGAGACGCGTGTGGGTTCACGCTAGAGAGTGTGTGTGTGTGTGGCTTCACGTTAGAGAGTGTGTGTGTGCGTTCACGTTAGAGTGTGTGTGTAGGTTCACGTTAGAGAGTGTGTGGGTTCACGTTAGAGTGTGTGTGTGTGTGTCGCTTCATGTTAGAGTGTGTGTGTGTGTGGCTTCACGTTAGAGTGTGTGTGTGTGTGGGTTCACGTTAGAGAGTGTGTGTGTGTGGCTTCAAGTTAGAGTGTGTGTGTGTGTGTGTTCACGTTAGAGTGTGTGTGTTGGTGGGTTCACGTTAGTATGTGTGTGTGGGTCGCTTCATGTTATAGAGAGTGTGTGGGTTCACGTTATAGAGAGTGTGTGTGTGTGTGGGGTCAGGTGAGAGTGTGTGGGTTCACGTGAAAGTGTGTATGTTGGCTAAATAGGGGACACAGGTGGTGCACCTGCCAGTCATCTCAGTCAACCTGTAATGCGGGCGTAAACGGCTTCGCGGATATGACGTCATGGGGGGAGGAGTTAGGTCACGTGGGTGAGAGGGGTGAGGTCTAAAGGGAGAGATACCGGAAGAGACGGGAGAGTGTGGGAGACTGAGTTAGAGTGAGGCCACGCAGGGCGGAGGTCGAGGAGTGGCGAGATCGCCACACACACGGGGGAGTAAGACTTGGCACCGTCGGCCAGCGGTGACCAAGCGCGGAAGAACGACGGGCAGCAGTGGAGCTGCAGTAAGAGCAGCGATGGAGCTGAAGTGAGCGCAGCCGGAGGACTGCACAAGGGGTCTGCAGCAGAGCTGCAGAGGTGTGGAGGCTACGGGAGCGAGGGCAGCTACGGAGCTGCCAAGGGGAGAGCTCTGAGCGAGGGCTGTGCGGGAAAAGTGTAAGAACCCGAATAAAGGACGACGGAGACAGAACCAGGATCGAGTTCCTTATTACACTGGTGTCAGAAGTGAAACGGCATGTCAAAACAGCTCAGAAGAAAGAATATTCCTGCGCCATCGTCTGCTACAACATCCTACGACGACGACCTTCCTCGGGCGGTCGACCTACCTGCGATGGAGGAGGAGATCCGTGCGGGAACAAGTGCGGGTCCGGGAGTCGAAGAGGTCGCCGCGTCGGTGGACCCGTCTGCACCTGTGGACGCGGATTGGCGATGGAGGCAGATGGCGGCGCAGCTGGAGACGCTGAAAATCGTGCTCGCGCAATTGTGCGAGCTCGTCACGCTGAGGACGGCGTTGGGGGGAGCCGATGGAGGTCCGCAGGTCGCTGCCTTGCCTCCGCTGTCGGCGCCATTGACCACGCGGCAAGAAGACGCCATCTTGGGCGTGGCAGGAGAAGAACGGCGGGAAGCCGCCATCTTGCGCTCTCCGCGGCGAGAGGCCGCCATCTTGAACACGCGGCGATGCGACGCCATTTTGAATATGCCGCCTGGTGAGTCATCGGAGGAGGACGGTGCAACAAGGAGTCGCAGTCGTCATCTCACGACCGTCAAAGAATTCTCCATCGGGGGCGATTGGAGTGCTTTCGCCTGCCGATTTCTGGCGGCGGTACGCTCAGCGAGGTGGACGGACGCTGAGGCTTTGGAGGTTTTACCGACTCTTCTCGATGACGAGTCGGTGAGATTCTTCCGCTCCATCAAGGCGGAGAAGAAGAAAACATTGAGAGGTGTTTTCGACGAGATGGCAGATGCATATGAGCCACCGGATGACGCTCATCGCCGGTTTGTTCAACGTCAGCGAGCACCCGAGGAGTCGCCGGTGGCATACAGGGATGCGGTATTGGAGTTGGCCATGGCTGCATACCCGGAGACGGAGCCTGACCTGCTCGAACCTCTCATCTTGGGTAAGATGCTCGAGCTGTCCTGGGATTTGGGGATTCCTATGCCGGTGTGTGGCCACGAAAAGCTTACGTCCCGGGCGGCCCCTAAATGTCTTGATGCCCAGTTCAACCTGCGCCGTTGGAAGCAAGTCACGGCGTGGACGGGGGGACCCATCGTCGAGGGAGGTGCCGCGGGTTGGGATCCCAAGAAGGCGGTGTACGTTCCTGACGGGGGGGGCCCGCAGGAGCTGACAGCCGCCTCTGCTCAGTGATCGGCCCGCAGTACGCCGGGGCTGCGATCTGCGCCACCGCCACGGGAGCGTCGGGACGGGGTGCCTGCGGCGCGGCGTAATAACATCGACTGCTTCCGCTGCGGCCGTAAAGGCCATTACGCCAGGGACTGCTGGCCCCGCGTCCCGGGTCCGCCCCAGCAGGAGGCCTCGTCAGCGGACGTGCCACGGAAGGATCCTCCAGGACAGGCAAGTCGGTGCGCACCAGACACCCGGCAAGGCTTGACACCTCACTCATCACCGTTGTCGTGCGATCCGGGTGTTGTTAATAACGGGGGGAGGCCATCGACTGGGCCACGTCGCTCGGTAACGCAGTGGCGTAAATTGGCACGTCGGGTCGTCGCGGCCGCTACTGGCTCGTCCACCGTACCTGGTTCTATACAAGGGGTGGACGTACGTGTGTTAGTGGATTCCGGGGCGTCCGCGACCATTGTATCGGATGTCATTTTCCATCTGTTGAACATCCCACCTGAGGCCGTGCGTCCGGTATACGATTCTTGCGTCGCTGCCAACGGGGGTAGCATGGGCATTGTGGGCCAGGTGGACGCTACAATATCTATTGGGGGAGTGTCGGCCTCGGGAATTGTGTTAATTTCGAGGTCCCTCGCGGTTCCTTGTTTATTGGGAACTGACTTCCTGGCCAAGATGCCCATTCTAATTCAAATTAATCAAAACTGCATTGAATTACCGGGTGGCCGTAAAATTACGTTTCTACCGTCGCCCTGGGGGCGACCTGCTCCGGTCGCTCAGGTGCAGGCGTTGTCCGAGGTATCTGTTGATATTCCACCTGGCTCACAGATGCTTATCCCCTTGCGATATCAGAAGCCTGTACCTGGTCGTCAGGGTGCAATTAGAATTTTGTTGTCGCCGTCCGCCACTGTAACGGGCGGAGCGGCGCTCGTGGGGGCGCAAACTATTGTCCGGCATGACCAGCAGCCGTTTCTGCAGGTTCTTAATGCGAGTTCTGAGAATGTGTGTGTGCCGGCTGGTACGGTTGTGGCGCATGCCACTACGGCGTTTACGGCACAAGATCATCTGGGCAGCCAGATCGTGGTTGGTGGTGTTTCAGGTCCTGGTGCCGCTGATAATCGCTGGATCGCCGAATTGTGTGGGGAAAATTCTTCCCTTTCCGGGGAACAACGTTGTGCGCTTCGTAAATTATTATTGAGTTATTCTGATGTGTTTAGCTCCGACGATTTGGACTTGGGACGCACCTCGTTGCTTTACCATCACATTGACACAGGGGACGCTGCCCCTATTCGGTTGAACTCGCATCGGATGAGTCCGGCGGAGCGAGATCAGGTTCGAGGGGCAGTGGATGACATGTTGGCTGCGGACATAATATCTCCATCTAACAGCCCATGGGGCGCGCCTGTTGTTTTGGTTAAAACGAAGGATGGCAAATTGCGCTTTTGTGTCGACTTTCGTAAGTTGAATAAAGTGTCTGTGGCAGATGCGTACCCCCTGCCGCGTATGGACGACTCCCTCGATGCCTTGTCGGGGGCGAAGTTCTTTTCAACGCTGGATCTCTCTTCGGGATTCTGGCAGCTTCCCCTTGACGAACCCTCGCGGGAGAAGACTGCTTTCCGTACGCCGCAGGGGTTATTCCAATTTAACTGCCTCCCGATGGGGCTGAATGCTGCCCCTGCCACATTTCAAAGGTTGATGGAGTTGGTGTTAACGGGGTTGCAGTGGGAGACGTGTCTGATATATTTGGATGATATTATCGTCTTCAGCCGCACATGTGATGAGCATTTACTGCGGTTGGAGGCGGTGTTCGCCAGGATGCGATCCGCAAATTTGAAATTTAAGCCTAAGAAATGTCACCTACTGCAACGGTCCGTGCGCTATTTGGGGCATATCGTAAGTGCGGACGGGGTGGCCACGGATCCGGACAAGACAGCATGCATCCGTGACTGGCCGACCCCGGCCACGGTGGTGGATGTACGTCGCTTTTTGGGCTTTGCCTCATATTATCGGAGGTTTGTTCCTGATTTCGCGACGATTGCGAGGCCCTTGCACCTCCTTACGGGTAAAGGAAGGAAATTTGCTTGGGGACCGCCGGAAGAGGCGGCGTTTCAGAGCCTACGCGATCGACTGGCTACGGCACCGACGTTAGATTATCCTGATTTCGATCACCCCTTCATTCTGGATACGGATGCGAGTGACACGGGCATTGGGGCCGTGTTGTCTCAATCAAAAGGTGGTGTGGAACGCATGGTGGCGTATGGTAGCCGGGTTTTGTCTCCCGCAGAAACTCGCTACTGCGTCACACGCAGGGAACTTTTGGCTATTGTTTTCTTTCTCCGCCAATTTCGACCGTATCTCTACGGTCGTTCGTTTATTGTTCGCACGGATCATGCGGCCTTGCAGTATGCTCTTAAGATGGACCAACCATCCGGCCAGTTGGCGCGGTGGCTGGACACGCTGCAAGAATTTTCCTTCCAAATTCACCATCGGAAGGGGGTGCGTCACGCGAATGCGGACGCGCTTTCTAGGTTGCCGCAGCCATCCCCTTGTGCGTGCGCGTCGGGGACGCATAGATGTGCGCCGATTCAGCAACCCCCTCAGCCTGTTGCGTTGGCGGTCGATGTGCCTGAAGCTCCGAAGGAGCCGGGACCGGCTGATGGGATTTTGAATATTCCAAGGGCTGTGTGGATTCGGGAACAAATGTTGGATGGTTCATTGGTCTCGTTACGGAATCGGACTGCGACGAAGAGTGGGGGACTGGGTACGGGTGGTATGCCGGAAACCGCTCTCCGCGATGGTCTGCTAATGTGGAGGGAAGGGTTACAGGAATGCTGGCGTCTGGTTGTACCGGCATCCTTGCGGTACGAGTTGGTTAGGACTCTGCATGGGGACACGCTTTTACATCTGGGGGTGCAGAAGACCCTATTGACGCTGCAGCGAGATTATTTTTGGCACGGCATGACAACGGATGTCGTCGGTCACGTTCGCGCGTGTCCCGATTGTGCCCGGCGGAAACCACCTAAACAACCATATGTGCGGCCCATACAGTCTATTCAGGTGTCTAGAGTTAACGAATTGGTGGCGTTGGACATTTTGGGACCCTTCCCGCCATCCGCTAAGGGAAATAAATACTTGTTAGTTGGGGTAGAGTACCTCTCCCGATGGCCGATGGCCTGGCCTTTGCCTGACCAGTCAGCGGCGTCTATCACAGACGCCTTTCTATTCGGGTACGTTATGGACAAGGGGGCGCCGGAGAGGCTCCTCACAGACCATGGCCGTAATTTTTCTTCTAAATTGTTGGGGGAGGTGTGCGCGGCTCTTGGGACTAAAAAGATACGGACATCTCCCTACCATCCGCAAACGGATGGTATGGTCGAACGGCTAAATCGGACATTGTCCGCCATGTTGTGTCACACCGTGAGTGAAAAACAATCGGATTGGGATTTGCATATCCCTGGGGTACTTTCGGCATACCGAATGACGCCGCATGCGGCTACAGGATATTCGCCGTTTTTCCTTATGTATGGTCACGAGAACGTGCCGCCAATGGATGTGCAGTTGGGAACTGGAGTGAGGGGACCTGCTAAGCCTCTTCCTGATTACATTCGGGATACTGTTCGCCGGGTTACTGAGGCACGGGAGGGGGCCCGCATGGCTACTGCCAAAGCCCAGGCCCGGAACGAGCAGTGTGCTCGACGCTCGAGGGGGGAGTGCCCCTGGAAGGTGGGGGACATGGCCTGGCTCCATTGCCCGCAGGTGCGGCCAGGTACCTCGCCTAAATTACACAAACCATGGCAAGGGCCGGTCCGCCTCATCGAGGTTCCCAACCCACAGTCTGCGCATGTTCGGTTTGAATCTCGGCATTGGTTCATTCACACGTCGCGCTTGAAACCATACGTGGCCCCTCGAGACGATGCGTCATCTCCCGATGTTGCCTTGCCGGGGTCTGTGGCTGCCGACTCATCCTTGCCTGTGCCTGTTGACCTTGCAAGAGCGCCTGTCGTGCCTTTTACAGACAAGCCGGCCGTGACATTGCCGGAGACAGGAGACTCTGCTCGGGGTGTGCCTGCCACGGCTGCGGGGACTCCGAGCCCCGCCGCCCCTCCGACCCCGGCGCAGACACGATCGCGACGCACCCCCGACGCTGGGCCTTCAGGGACACGGGACCGGGACGTTGACGGGCCTCCAATAGCGACAGGAGGACTTCATCCTGTCGCTCCTAAAACCCCGTCACGTTCCCGGTCTGCAGGAGGGCCGTCGCCCGTCCGGGACGGACCGGCGACCCGAACGCGCTCAAAGTCCCTTACATTTCGTTAAATTTTACAGTTGTGTTGTTGTTGTTGTTATATTTATTGTATGCTTCGTTGTCCTTGAATGTGTGATGGTTGTGTTCGCTCGCATTACTGGTCTCGTTATTGTTCAGCCGAGGTCGGCTGGATTTTCTCTACGGGGGAGGGTGGTGTAATGCGGGCGTAAACGGCTTCGCGGATATGACGTCATGGGGGGAGGAGTTAGGTCACGTGGGTGAGAGGGGTGAGGTCTAAAGGGAGAGATACCGGAAGAGACGGGAGAGTGTGGGAGACTGAGTTAGAGTGAGGCCACGCAGGGCGGAGGTCGAGGAGTGGCGAGATCGCCACACACACGGGGGAGTAAGACTTGGCACCGTCGGCCAGCGGTGACCAAGCGCGGAGGAACGACGGGCAGCAGTGGAGCTGCAGTAAGAGCAGCGATGGAGCTGCAGTGAGCGCAGCCGGAGGACTGCACAAGGGGTCTGCAGCAGAGCTGCAGAGGTGTGGAGGCTACGGGAGCGAGGGCAGCTACGGAGCTGCCAAGGGGAGAGCTCTGAGCGAGGGCCGTGCGGGAAAAGTGTAAGAACCCGAATAAAGGACGACGGAGACAGAACCAGGATCGAGTCCCTTATTACAAACCCATGGCACCTGCAGGGTCTGTCCCGTGACCTCCCGTCAGTGAGCCTTCCGACACTTCACGTGGCCTCAAAGAGCACCTGCCCTGGCACAGGCACCATGGTGGCTGTCGTTGTTGTGTGTAGGTTCGTGTTAGAGAGTGTGTGGGTTTTTTAAATAGAGAGTGTGTGTGTGTAGGTTCGCGTTAGAGAGTGTGTGGGTTTACGTTAGAGCGAGTGTGTGGGTTCGCGTTAGAGCAGGGGTGGTTAACCCTTTCTCTGCCAAGGGCCATTTGGATATTGAAACATCATTCGCGGGCCATACAAAATTATCAACTTAAACATTAGCCTGTTCTATTTGGTCAAACATTGAATTAACTCACCCCTAACGTGATGGCTTGAACTGCTTCTCTTTGGTGAAGCGCGTGATGTTAGTTGGCGTTGATGATGATGCTGCTACTCGCTTTTCCAGGTTTGCTCCTAGATTTGTTGAATTTCGAGTCCTGCATGCGGTTGCCTTGGCAGGGCCACACCAAATGATTTTGCGGGCCTCATACGGCCCGCGGGCCGGACGTTCCCCACCCCTGCGTTAGAGTGTGTGTGGATTCACATTAGTGTGTGTGTGGGTTCGCATTAGACAGTGTGTTTGTATGGGTTCGTGTTAGAATGTGTGTTTGTGTGGGTTCGTGTTAGAGTGTGTGTTTGTGTGGGTTCGCATTAGAGAGTGTGTTTGTGTGGGTTCGTGTTAGAGTGTGTGTGTGTGTTTGCGTACCGGCTGCACTCGCTGTTGTGGAGGTGTTTTTCTGACCATTAACTGTTTCTCGTCCCCTTCTTCTGCCGTTGCGACACTGCCACCCGGGGCGACTCTTCTCTCCAACCTCAGTTTGTAAGTGTCTCCTCCAACCTGTTCACGTGATAGTGCGTGCAAGTGTGTGAATGGGTTCACGTGAAAGAGTGTGTGTGTGTGTGTAGCGCAACGCGATAACCGCTGCACTACCACTCCCCACACGCTCACAGATCCACAATCACGCACTCACTCTCACACACACACACTCGCGTACACACGCACGCACGCGCTCAGCGCCCCGTGGATCGGCTTATGCAAAGAGCGTGGGGAACGGAGGTGGGGGGGGGGTCTCTCAGCGTGGCCTTGATGGCATTAGCGCCACTCGCTCACTCGCTAGCTCCTCGCTCCTTCCCCAGAAACCCGATTATCTCGGGCTCAGGCTCTTCCCGGGAAGCTCACGTTTCTCGCTGTCTCCCCACCACCGTCCCCCGCTGCCTCGCTCGGTGGCGCCGCGGTTTAACCCGCGGTTACCCCGTAGCGCTTCCTGGATTGCGTTTAGCTCCGAACCTCGTTCGCCCGGCCATCAGCCGCGCGGTTAACCCAGCGGTTAACCGAGTAGCGCTGCGGCTCAGAAGTTACCCCGGCACGCTCGGTGAATCGCTGTTAGCCCCGATCCTCACACACCTGTCGGTTAACCCCGCGGGTAACCCGGGAGCGCCGTGGCTTTCTGTTACCGCCCATGTCGGCGTAGATGAGCGCAGCCAGTTATGGTCGTCACGTCGACGAGTGCAGAGAAAATTGCACTTGTTGTGTTTTCTCATTTAAGTTTACCCAATTGCGCGTCCATGCTCCAAAGAATGGCCCGAAAAGTCGCCTATTATGTAATCGTCCTTTTGAGGCCACACACACACGGTGTTGTTATAGATGAACGAGTTGAGTTTGTTGTCATTTGGTCTCGTGCACCACTGCCAACGCAGCCGCAGCAGCAAATCATCCGTTAATCAAAGCCAGTGGGACTTCGATTTAAAGCTTTCGTGACTGCAGGGATTCATCTTCTTGGTTCTTTCGGTAAAGTCACGTAGAAGGGAAATAATAAAAGAATTAAAATAAAACATAATAAAATAATTTTCACGACGTTTAGAAACGTCGTGAGAATTAGTTTTAGTAACGTCGTGAGAATTATTTTATAATGTTTTATTTTTATTATTTTATTATTTCCATTCTACGTGACTTTACCGAAAGAACCAAGAAGACCAGTGGGACTTGGTCAGCATGCGTCACGTCTGGATGGGACGGTGGCCGGCGATGATGGAAGTTGCTGCTGCTGCATTGCGAAACCCGGGAGCGGCGGCCTTCATCCAACAGTGAATAGACCTTGGCTGCTGCTACTGCTGCTGACGGTGACGATGATGCGTATCTCTGGCAGACAGCGCTGCACTGGGCGGCGAAGCACGGCAGCGTGGAGACGGCGACGCTGGTGGCGGAGGCCGGGGTGGACGTGAACGCTCGCTCGGTGAGACGCGGCGGCGCCCCGCTATGACGGCACGCCCCGTTGTGGTGGCGGCAGCCCGTTAGAGCAACACGGCCGGTTATAACGGCGGTGTCGTGTTATAACGGTGGCACCTCGTTATAATCGCAGCATTGGTGTGTTGTTATAACGGCACCCCCTGTTATCTTGGCACGCCACGTTATAATGGTACACCTCGTTATAGCGGCATGTCCAGTTATAAAGGTGACACATAAAGATGCCCGGTTATAACAGCAGTACGAACTCACCCCGTACTCTGTTAGTGCCCCTGTCCTGAGACCGACGTACCATTGTGCTGGGGGTGACGTTGTGACGTTGAACTAGGGGTGACGTTGTCCCGGGGGTGACGTAACGTTGTACTGGAGGTGACAGTGACGTGCTGGAGGTGACGTGATGTTGTGCTGGGGGTGACGTGACGTTGAACTGGGAGTGACGTAACGTTGTGCTGGGGGTGACGTCCCGGGGGTGACGCAACGTTGTACTGGAGGTGACAGTGACGTGCTGGAGGTGACGTGACGTTGTGCTGAGAGTGATGTTGTGACATTCTGGGGGCGACGTTGTCCCGGGGGTGACGTAACGTTGTACTGGGGGTGACGTGATGTTGTGCTGAGGGTGACATGACGTGCTGGAGGTGACGTGACGTTGTGACGTTGGTCCTGGGGGTGACACTGTCCCAGGGGCGAGCACCGTGGAGGGCCCCGGGTGACGCCGTCCCGCGGCGTTGCGAGAGACGTTGGCGGCAGCCCCACGCCGCCGGGCAATCGCTGCCGGCCGTCCTCATCTCACGCGCACGTTAGCCTCCACTTGAAAGTCTTTCTTGCTTGTTCTCCTGCTCTCTCTCTCTCATTGACGAGCGGCAAGCGTTGCCCGGCCGGCAAAGGCCCCCCCCCCCCCCCGCGTTGTTTGTGTGTTTGCGCTCGCGTTTTGTAAATAGAGAACTCTCCGCGGAGATGCGACGGCTCCGCCGCCGGGAGCCGCCAGCCCCACGTTGCCCGCGATGTTTATGTGCTCGGGTTAATTTGTTTAAACGCCGCGCGTTCGTGCGTTCGTCGGAGGGAGGCAGTGGGGTGGTGGGCGGGGGGGAGCTTGAATTCTCTGGTGCGTGTGGGCCTCTGTGTGTTCCTTCCCCAGGCAGGTGTCTGTGTGTGTGTGTCTTTTGTTTTTTGTGCCTGTGTGTCTCAACTAAAACTTAACTATATTTTATTATACCAGGTAAAACCCACTGAGCTTATGTAGCTATCTTTCAAAAGCGACCTGGCCACAAATGATAGCTTAACGAAGTGGATTATCATCGTTTGCACATTTATAGCAGCCAAATACTCTAAAACACGTGACGTTAATTCTGAATGTGGAGGGGGGAAAACCCGGAGGGCCCGGAGAAAAATCTGCGCGACCACGGGGAGAGCGACACGCAAACTCCAATATACATGCGTCAAGATCGGGATTGAACCTATGATCTCCTGTGTACCAGGCGAGTTAACATTCCGCCACCGTGTGTGCGTGGGGGAGCGATAGAGTAGCGGTTAGCGCGCTGCGCTACAAACCCGGCGACCCGAGTTCGATTCCCGCTCGCGACCAACACCAGAGTGACGATTATTTTTACCTGTCCTGGGCCCTTGTCTGCATGTGTGTGTGTGAATGTTGTTGTTTTTTATTGGGTGCCGCGAGTCGTTAGCGGAATGGGTGAAAGTGTCCCGTGTGGCGCAGTGGACGGGCGGGGAGAGGAGGGAGCGGGGGCTGGTGCGGGGCGGGCGAGGAGGGTGTGGTGGGGGGGTGAGGGGGGGTCAGTCGTGGGGAGGGAGGGGCCGTCTCAACAGCTCTATCCCATCCCCTGTAATTACCTAATTAACTCCCAGCCCGCGGGTAATGGCGCGGCTAAACAGGAGCCGTCAGCCGGAAACTAAATCACGAGCCAATAATGCGCCGCGCGCCGTCGGAGCGGGGGAACGCGCGCCCGGCGCTGGTGGTGGCGGGCGCAGCGCCAAGCGGGGGGGGCGCCGCGGCTTACTCGGCTAACCACCGCTAACGCAAGCGCCACTGTTCACCGCCGTCGCTATTCACCGCGAATACCGTCGCCACCTTTCATCGCCACCACCATTCACGGCCAAGCCACTGTTCACTGCCATGACCGCAACTACCGCTATCCGCCTCCACCCACCGCCACCAACATGATGATGACCAACACCACCACCACTACCACCAACACAACCGCTACCACCACCGCGACCACCACCGCTATCACCTTGCTGCCACTGCTGCCTCTGCCGCCACTACCGCGACTACAGAGCCACGTCCCCCAGCTCTCGAATCAGCCCTAATCCTAACCTTGTTTGGGAAAGACTGCGTCTACATGGAAATTAAACCACCACGGGTTACCCCTGTCCCTAATCCTAGCCCCATCTTTAACCCTACCCCTAAACTCTACACCTAGCCCATTCCTTAACCTTCCCCCTAAACTCTACACCTACCCATAGCCCCATCCTTAACCCTACCCTTAAACTCTACACCTAGCCCCATCCTTAACCCTACCCCTAAACTCTACACCTACACCTAGCCCCATCCTTAACCCTACCCCTAAACTCTACACCTACCCCTAGCCCCATCCTTAACCCTACCCCTAAACTCTACACCTACCCCCAGCCCCATCCTTAACCCTACCCCTAAACTCTACACCTACACCTAGCCCCATCCTTAACCCTACCCCTAAACTCTACACCTACCCCTAGCCCCATCCTTAACCCTACCCCTAAACTCTACACCTACCCCCAGCCCCATCCTTAACCCTACCCCTAAACTCTACACCTAGCCCCATCCTTAACCCTACCCCTGAACTCTACACCTACCCCTAGCCCCATCCTTAACCCTACCCCTAAACTCTACACCTACACCTAGCCCCATCCTTAACCCTACCCCTAAACTCTACACCTAGCCCCATCCTTAACCCTACCCCTAAACTCTACACCTACCCCTAGCCCCATTCTTAACCCTACCCCTAAACTCTACACCTACCCCCAGCCCCATCCTTAACCCTACCCCTAAACTCTACACCTAGCCCCATCCTTAACCCTACCCCTGAACTCTACACCTACCCCTAGCCCCATCCTTAACCCTACCCCTAAACTCTACACCTACACCTAGCCCCATCCTTAACCCTACCCCTAAACTCTACACCTACACCTAGCCCCATCCTTAACCCTACCCCTAAACTCTACACCTACCCCTAGCCCCATCCTTAACCCTACCCCTAAACTCTACACCTACACCTAGCCCCATCCTTAACCCTACCCCTAAACTCTACACCTACACCTAGCCCCATCCTTAACCCTACCCCTAAACTCTACACCTACCCCTAGCCCCATCCTTAACCCTACCCCTAAACTCTACACCTACACCTAGCCCCATCCTTAACCCTACCCCTAAACTCTACACCTACCCCTAGCCCCATCCTTAACCCTACCCCTAAACTCTACACCTACCCCTAGCCCCATCCTTAACCCTACCCCTAAACTCTACACCTACCCCTAGCCCCATGCTTAACCCTACCCCTAAACTCTACACCTACCCCTAGCCCCATCCTTAACCCTACCCCTAAACTCTACACCTACCCCTAGCCCCATTAGGCGCTACCGCTCAGCGGTCCCGTGATGCTATTTCTCCGCCTGCCGCCGCTGTCTTGAGCGAGGCGGAGGGAGGTGAGGCCGTACAGCCCCATGAGTCCCCGCGACCCCACGTCTGAGCATCTATCCCAATGTTCCTCCGCCCTCATCTGTCTCCCAACGTCCTCTCGTCCCCGCGTCCCCGCGTCCCTGCATCACAATGTCCCTGTGTCCCAGTGTCCCTGCGTCCCAGTGTCCCAGTGTCCCCGCATCCCAGTATCCCCGCATCCCAGTGTCCCAGTGTCTCCGTGTCCCAGTGTCTCAGTGTCCCAGTGTCCCAGTGTCCCCGCATCCCAGTGTCCCCACATCCCAGTGTCTCAGTGTCCCAGTGTCCCAGTGTCCCAGTGTCCCTGCATCCCAGCATCCCCGCATCCCAGTGTCTCAGTGTCTCCATGTCCCAGTGTCTCCGTATCCCTGCGTCCCAGTGTCCCAGTGTCCCTGCATCCCAGCGTCCCCGCATCCCAGTGTCTCAGTGTCTCCGTGTCCCAGTGTCTCCGTGTCCCCGCATCCCAGTGTCCCAGTGTCTCCGTGTCCCAGTGTCTCCGTGTCCCTGCGTCCCAGCGTCCCAGTGTCTCCGTGTCCCCGCATCCCAGTGTCCCCGCATCCCAGTGTCCCAGTGTCTCCGTGTCCCAGTGTCCCAGTGTCCCCGCATCCCAGTGTCCCAGTGTCCCCGTTCCCCCATCTTCCCATCTCCCCACGTCCTCACGTCCCCACGTCCCCACGTGTCCCTGCATCTCCCGCTTCCCAGCGTCTCCCGGGTTCTTTGCGGCCTCGCATTCCACCTCTGGTGCCGAGCGAACGTCTGAATAAACGCAGGCGGTTAGCGGCGTTAGCGGCGGCACTGGCGTCAGCGTTGGCCACAGCGGTGGCGCCGCTATCTCGCCGAGCGCCGGGGAGAAATTGAATCCGGCCGGCGACGACGCAACGCAGCCACACACGAGCTGCCAGGGGCGTGTAAATTACGCGCGGGGGTGGGGGCGCTCCGTGGTAATTTGTCCGTTCATGAGCCAGTGATCGAACTGTTTGTGGGGAAAAATTATCCCATTCTGATATGATATACCCGACCCGTTTTTATTATTTTTCCTCGATGTATTAATTTACGTCCGAGCGTCCCGGCGGAGAAGAATGGGGCGATAAACGAGATTAACCGACTAATTATATCTGTTCTCATCCCTGCCCTCCCCGTTCCCCTGTGCTCCCGTGGTGCCCTCTCACTCACCCCCACACCACGTGCCTCTCTCCTCGGCTTCTTTCTCTCTGCTCCCTACTCCCCTCTCTTTCCCCCTCTCCCTCCCCCCTCTCCTCCCCCATCTCCCTCTCCCTCCCCCTCTCCCCCCCATCTCCCCATCTCCCTCCCTCCCCCCCATCTCCCTCCTCTCCCCCCATCTCCCTCCCCCTCCCCCCCCCCCCATCTCCCTCCCCTCTCCCCCCCATCTCTCCTCCCCATCTCGCCCCCCCATCTCCCTCCCCCTCTCCCCCCCATCTCCCTCCCCCTTTCCCCCCCATCTCCCTCCCCTCTCCCCCCCATCTCTCCTCCCCATCTCGCCCCCCCATCTCCCTCCCCCTCTCCCCCCCATCTCCCTCTCTCTCTCCCCCCCATCTCCCTCCCCTCCCCATCTCCCTCCCACTCTCCCCCCCATCTCCCTCCCCCTCTCCCCCATCTCCCTCCCCTCCCCCCCCCATCTCTCCTCCCCATCTCGCCCCCCCCATCTCCCTCTCCCCCCCATCTCCCTCTCTCTCTCCCCCCCATCTCCCTCCCCTCCCCATCTCCCTCCCCCTTTCCCCCCCATCTCCCTCCCCTCCCCCCCCCCATCTCCCTCCCCTCCCCATCTCCCTCCCCCTCTCCCCCCCATCTCCCTTTCTCTCTCCCCCCCATCTCCCTCCCCCCTCTCCCCCCCATTTCCCTCTCCCCCCCGTGCTCCCCGACGCTCATCGATGGCCGCCGCCACCGCCTCTGTGCGTCGCGTGTGGCGCGGGCGCCCTGGCAGCACGTGAGTAAAAGCGCTCCGTCTCCGTGAGTCACCGCGCGTTATTAATATTAAAAGTTAATTTTCTCTCCGCGCGCGCCGCGCGCCCGCGCACCGCGAGCGCGCGTGGGCTGCCATAATATTTTGACAGTGACGTCCGGGTAATTTCCCCGGGAGCTGATTTACGCGGGGATTGAAGGGCCGCTTTAACGCTTTCCCGCGCCCCCCACCACCACCAGGTCCGCAGGCTGTGCCGTCGTTGGCGAGCGTTCGCGACGGGCCACCGCTTGTTTTTCCTACAGAGCTTCCTTCGTTGGGCGGCGACGGTTGCTCGGGTGGGGGGGGGGGCGGTCCGGCATGTGGAGGCAATCCGCGGGGGGGGGGGTGACTAGCGGTGGCGGTAGTGCCGCCCCTGGCTACCCGCGGCATCGGCGGCGCGGTGGGAACACCGTGCGGACGAGAGCGGTGCGAGCGGCTGTGGGGTTAAGTCACGCTCCAGTTCTTAAGAATAATTTACCGCGACGTTGAGCAGTGCTAATGGAGCCCCCCCCTCCTCCAACTATGCCCCCCCCCCCCCGCCGTGTCTCCCTGTGCGGCCCGCGCCCTCACCGTCTCCGTGTCCCCCCAACGTCTCCACAACGTACCGGCACCCGGAGCAGGGGGTAAGCAACACCCGTAACCCAGACTCCGAGGCTCTCATGAACACCACCATTACCACCACCGATCAACGCCCGCCGCCGTTCTTGATCTTCCATCCATTTGGTTAGCTCCACCCGGCCGCGCGTGTTTGATTTTGTGGGGGGGTTTTGGTTTCTTCCGGTGCCACGCTACATTCAGAGCGTTTTCTTTTGGGTCGTTTGAAAGAATTTATGAAAAAATCAATGCCCATCTTAAGCACTTCGGCCCAAATCTCCACGGACGCAGAACGATTGTAGCCCCGGGGGCTCTCCCCCGCCCCCCCCCCCCCCCGCTGTCAGCGGTAAACAAGACCGTGAGTTAGCGGGGGGGCCGTGCGCCCCTCCCCTCCACTCCCCCCGTAAAATGTAGATCCTCCGCATGAAGGCGCGGAGCGTGGGGACAGGAGCGGAGGCCTCCAGGCAAGGTCTTCATCACCAAGGCCCCATGGGGGCCAGCCTCTCGGTGGCTGTGTGTGGCCGTGCGTGGCTGTGCGTGTGCGTGGCTGTGCGTGTGTGTGGCTATGTGTGGCCGTGCGTGGCTGTGTGTGTCAGTCCCTCCAGAAAAACGCGATTATGCGATCGCAAGATTTCACGCAAAATCAGCCAAAGTCCGCATATTTATGCGGGGGGCGCGTTTTTTCAAATACGCCGCACTTTCGCCGCATAAATTGCAGATTTCCGCGCGCAAAATATGCGGGCTTGCATGATTTCATAATCCCCGCATTTTCGTTGCAAAAAGCCACATATATCTTAGCAGAAAGTTGAAAAATGTTGCGTTTACTTCACACAAGCGCAGCCATTTCCCCTGTTGCCATGGGAACGTTATGAAGTGACGTCACTCATTACGCGACATCATTGAAAAGCTGCAAACCCCGCGATGCCAATGAAACCATGATGAAGCCCGCAAATCTTTCTCATTTGCCAACAAACATAAGCGCAAAAGACCGCGCAAAGCAGTTCCCCAGTGTGTTACATGACAGTGGGGGCAAATTATTTTGCATAGCTACCTCTGTAAAACAGGAAGCACACATTTTATTTTTTAATATTTTATTTATTCATTTTTACAGAAGTTGTAGCATATTCATTTTGTAAAGCTACAGAACTTGTTCGACTCAATGTTTTGTAAGTTTGAGCCATCTGTTTGTTAAGGTCTGAAATAAAACAAGATGCGAACTTAAATATTCCCAGCACTTTCTGTGATGTAGTATGCTTGCTTATCATAGGAAGTAATAAGAAATGACTCTTTACATTAAAGTAGTAGCCTAGTGAATAGGGTGTTGGGGGAATCACTTTTTTTTCTCTTTTTCTTCTCTTTTTCATCAAACCGCAGTTTTTGCAAGTTCCCGCAATTTTTGCAAGTTCCCGCAATTTTTGCAAGTTCCCGCAATTTAATCGCATAAAATTGCATAAATATCCCGCATATTCCATCGCATTTTTTAAGAAAACGTGCCGCATAATCAACGATTTTTGCCCGCAACAATCACCAAAAAACTCCGCGTTTTTCTGGAGGGACTGGTGTGTGCGTGGCTGTGTGTGTGTGTGGCTGTGCGTGGCTGTGCGTGGCTGCGTGTGGCTGTGCGTGGCTGTGTGTGGCCGTGCGTGGCTGTGTGTGGCCGTGCGTGGCTGTGTGTGTGCGTGGCTGTGTGTGTGTGTGGCTGTGCGTGGCTGTGCGTGTGCGTGGCTGCGTGTGGCTGTGCGTGGCTGTGCGTGTGCGTGGCTGTGCGTGTGCGTGGCTGTGCGTGTGCGTGGCTGTGCGTGTGCGTGGCTGTGCGTGTGCGTGGCTGTGCGTGTGCGTGGCTGTGCGTGTGCGTGGCTGTGCGTGTGCGTGGCTGTGCGTGTGCGTGGCTGTGCGTGGTTGTGCGTGTGCGTGGCTGTGTGTGTGCGTGGCTGTGCGTGTGCGTGGCTGTGCGTGTGCGTGGCTGTGTGTGTGCGTGGCTGTGTGTGGCCGTGCGTGGCTGTGTGTGTGCGTGGCTGTGTGTGTGCGTGGCTGTGTGTGTGCGTGGCTGTGTGTGTGCGTGGCTGTGTGTGTGCGTGGCTGTGTGTGTGCGTGGCTGTGTGTGTGCGTGGCTGTGTGTGTGCGTGGCTGTGCGTGTGTGTGGCTATGTGTGGCCGTGCGTGGCTGTGTGTGTGCGTGGCTGTGTGTGTGCGTGGCTGTGTGTGTGCGTGGCTGTGTGTGTGCGTGGCTGTGCGTGTGTGTGGCTGCGTGTGTGCGTGCGTGGCTGTGTGTGTGCGTGGCTGTGTGTGTGCGTGGCTGTGTGTGGCCGTGCGTGGCTGCGTGTGGCCGTGCGTGGCTGTGTGTAACGGGGAGGGGTAGTGCAGTGGCTAACGTGCCGCACTACGAACCCCACGGCCCAAGTTCGATTCACGCTGACGGCCACCAACACTGCTGACGAGCTAGTCCTGGGCCTCCCTTAGGTCGACTCAAATGAGTACCTTGTGCAGTGTGTACTCATCATCATCCCTAGGGAAACAAAGGCAGCCTCCCACCCTTGTGTGTGCCTTGCTGGCCTTCATAGGTGCTGCTACTCGCTAACAGCACTTGCCCCAACAGTCTGTTAAGGCTACACGGGGGATCTTTGTTTCTTTTGGTTGTGTGCATGGTTGCAGGGTTACACGGCGCTACACATCGCCACCATCCACAGCCGTGAAGAGATGGTGGAACTCCTCATCACCACCCTACGTGTGTAGCGCCCACCTCTACGCTCACCTCCATACCCACCTCCACTCACCTCTACGCTCACCTCCATACCCACCTCCACTCACCTCTACACTCACCTCCATACCCACCTCCACTCACCTCTACACTCACCTCCATACCCACCTCCACTCACCTCTACACTCACCTCCATACCCACCTCCACTCACCTCTACACTCACCTCCATACCCACCTCCACTCACCTCTACACTCACCTCCATACCCACCTCCACTCACCTCTACACTCACCTCCATACCCACCTCCACTCACCTCTACACTCACCTCCATACCCACCTCCACTCACCTCTACACTCACCTCCATACCCACCTCCACTCACCTCTACACTCACCTCCATACCCACCTCCACTCACCTCTACACTCACCTCCATACCCACCTCCACTCACCTCTACACTCACCTCCATACCCACCTCCACTCACCTCTACACTCACCTCCATACCCACCTCCACTCACCTCTACACTCACCTCCATACCCACCTCCACTCACCTCTACACTCACCTCCATACCCACCTCCACTCACCTCTACACTCACCTCCATACCCACCTCCACTCACCTCTACACTCACCTCCATACCCACCTCCACTCACCTCTACACTCACCTCCATACCCACCTCCACTCACCTCTACACTCACCTCCATACCCACCTCCACTCACCTCTACACTCACCTCCATACCCACCTCCACTCACCTCTACACTCACCTCCATACCCACCTCCACTCACCTCTACACTCACCTCCATACCCACCTCCACTCACCTCTACACTCACCTCCATACCCACCTCCACTCACCTCTACACTCACCTCCATACCCACCTCCACTCACCTCTACGCTCACCTCCATACCCACCTCCACTCACCTCTACGCTCACCTCCATACCCACCTCCACTCACCTCTACACTCACCTCCATACCCACCTCCACTCACCTCTACGCTCACCTCCATACCCACCTCCACTCACCTCTACACTCACCTCCATACCCACCTCCACTCACCTCTACACTCACCTCCATACCCACCTCCACTCACCTCTACACTCACCTCCATACCCACCTCCACTCACCTCTACACTCACCTCCATACCCACCTCCACTCACCTCTACACTCACCTCCATACCCACCTCCACTCACCTCTACACTCACCTCCATACCCACCTCCACTCACCTCTACGCTCACCTCCATACCCACCTCCACTCACCTCTACACTCACCTCCATACCCACCTCCACTCACCTCTACACTCACCTCCATACCCACCTCCACTCACCTCTACACTCACCTCCATACCCACCTCCACTCACCTCTACGCTCACCTCCATACCCACCTCCACTCACCTCTACACTCACCTCCATACCCACCTCCACTCACCTCTACGCTCACCTCCATACCCACCTCCACTCACCTCTGCACTCACCTTCAATGGCCCTTCGTCACAGCAGAAAGATTTGTGCACTCACGGTTGACTCTGACTTTGACCCCCCGCCCCCTCCACCCGTGACCCCGACCCTGATGATCCAGGCGTGCGCCAGGACGTGCGTGACTACAGCGGGCGGCTGGCATGGCATTACGGCAAGGCCCGGCACGGAGAGGCTGTGACACCGAACCCCACCACACGTAAGCCTCCGCCGTGTCTCCCCCACGTCTCCCACTCATCTCCCAATCATCTCCCACGCGTCTCCCACTCATCTCCCACGCGTCTCCCACTCATCTCCCAATCATCTCCCACGCGTCTCCCACTTGTCTCCCACTCATCTCTGATTAACACGGTTGGCTACGTACGGTACGGACAAAGTTAAACATACGTACATACATCCCCCCCGTGTCTCCCCCACGTCTCCCCCAAGTCTCCCACACATCTCCCACACATCTCTGTATTTCCTCTGTATCTCCCCCGTGTCTCCCACTTGTCTCCCTCGCGTCTTCCATGCGTTTCTTCTGGATCTCCCACGCGTGTCCCCCGCATCTCCCATGTGTCTCCTCCGAGCGCGCGGCTCGGCGATTATAGTCAGGTTCATGATATAGGGGTTTTTTTTTTTGGGGTTAGATCACGTACGTATAATTACGCGATCTAATCCAAAAAAAGCTACATTATGGATGATATTGGTCGCGAAAGCCTCCTACGTGTTCAACTATAGTCAAGTTCTCGGGCTTTCTCGATGCACACGTGCGTCGAGAAAGGCGCGAGGTACACCTCCTGCACCGCTACCACACGGGAGGGCGGCCGCAGTCGGCGCTGGCGGTGGGCTTGGTCGTCAGCAGGGCGCTTCGCGCTTAACGTCACAACGCGCGCACCGGGGCGGTCGCTAGGGATCTTTTTTCTTTACATCCGCGTCTCTCTACGTCACGTGGGGGTGGCAGCGCAGCGACCGATCGCGTCGCCGGAATTCGCCCCGGCGATTTGCCGCCGCGTTAACACGAACGGGAACCAGCGCCGGGGGGGGGGGGGGGGCAGCGGCGGCCGGTCGATCGCGGTGACGCTCGGGTGGAGGTGGCGCTGGCGGGGGACCCGCTCTCACTGCCGTTGGGGAAATAATTAGGAATCTCGGTGCCGCCGTCATTTCCGCGTCTTTCTTTGCGAGCTGCCGCTCCCCGGCATTAAAGCCGCGCTCTCCGAAGGGAGGAGGGGGGGAGAACCTCGAGGTGGATTTTTCCCCCGCGGATTATTGAGCTCCTTCAGCGGGAGTCCCGCGGCGATCGATCGTGTCTCGCGATGACGGTGCCACGCAGTTCCACGGCCGAGTGGACCCTGGGGTGCGGCGTGCGTGTCGTGACAGGCCTGCCTGCCCTCGGCTGCCCCTCGGCTGCCCTCAGCTGCCCTCGGCTGCCCTCGGCCGCCGCCCGGCTGCCCATTCGCGTTGTCGTGCCGACCGTCGGCTTGAAGTTTTCGTGACTGCAGGGATCCATACTCTTTGGTTCTTTCGGTAAAGTCACGGAGGTATAAAATAAATTAAATCACGACGTTTCGGGCACAACACAAGCGCCCGTCGTCAGGTGGGACAACCTTCAGCAAGAAGCAGTTGCTGAAGTGGGCAAAAGGGCTGCTGTAACAAGAGACTATATAGGTAAGAGAGGGTGGAGGAGCCAGGGAGGAGAGAGAGAGAGAGAGAAACGACTTGGCCGTGAGCGAAGGAGGCCGCGGCTTGGTCGTGTTTTTACACACAGCTCCGTTGATAAAACTGCGTCTCCCAGGCTCCCCGGTGGTGGTGCGGGGGGGCATGGACCGGTAGCGTAGCGGTGAGCGCTCCGTGCTACTAACACGGCCAACCGAGTTCGATTCCCGCTCACGGCCAACATCGATGGCGAATATCTGAATCGGTCCCGGGCCTCCCCCTGGGTCTACTCAGCCTGAAACAAGTACCTGGCGCGGTGTTTATAAAACATCAGCACTGGGGTGGTGTTGGCCACTCGCCCCCTCGCACGCCATGCCAGCCTGCATAAGTGATCGCGAGCAGCACTTGCCCCAACGGTCTGTTTAGGGCTACGCGAGGGATCTTTGTCTTTACATCCGCGTCTCTCTGCGTCACGTGGGGGCGGTGGCGCATCTCGCCGACGATCGGCGTGACGTGCAACCGCGTGACGTGCAACTGAACGGAGCTCCTCTGGCGAACCGTTGAACTCGGAGAACCGCGCGCCGTGCCTTGCCGACCCACGTGTTTCCCGTGCCGTGTGCGCGCCGCAGCGATGCGCGCCGACAAGCGATCATCGCGCAAGCTGGCCGGCGCCTTCCCGGGGCTGCTGCCGTACCGCGCCAGCCTGGCGGGGCCCGCGGGGGTCCCCGGGGCGCAAGCGGCGCAGCTGGGAGGCCCCGGCAACCGCGCGTCGTGGAGCGGCGGACAGCCCTCGAGGGGGGGCGGCGGCCGCTGGGGGGGCGGCCACGGGCGGCGCCGTTGGGGCTCGGCCGAAGACCTCGTGGAGGAGGAGGAGGACGGCGACGCGCTGGCGGCGCTGGCGGCGGCGGCGGCGGCGGTGGGGACTCCCGGCGGTCCGGCCCCGCAGTCTCTCAAACTCGGACGCAAGTCGTCCAAGTGACGGCACCCCCGGCCACCCCGCCCCGAGCGACCCGCCGTGCGGCCTGGGCGGCGGAGGGAGCGATGTCGACGCCACGTTCTCGGAGTGGCTGGCGAGGGTTCTCCAATCCCCCTACACCCCCCCCCCCCCCCCACGACGGCCCGCACGTCGACACGCCACGCGGACACGCGGGGACGTTCGCGTCGCGAGCCGTCGGGGTGGAGGCTTTGGGCGGTGAGGGGGAGGGGCGGGAAACGCGACGGCCCTGGACGCCTCTCTCCCTCTGGGCCGTGTGCCTCTCAGTATTAATCCAGGGCCAGTACCGCACGCTTCCCCTACGTTCGCTCGCTTGCACACTTTTGCGCGTTTAAAACAAAAACAAAGCCATTGCACCCGGAGGGAGCCGCGGACCCCCCCCCTCCCCCTTCGGCTCGCGACCGCAGCGAGCTTTTTCCATGGCAAAGCTCCTGCAGAGCCCGGCAACTCAGTGATTTTTTTTATAGCCGCAGCGCTTGCCAAATATCTCGGTGGGTTTTATACGAGGAGGAGGATACGAGGAGGAGGAAGGAGGCGGTTTTTATAGAAGAGTTTTGGCCGTCGAGGTCCGGTCGATGAATCCCGGGGTGACTGGCCCCCCCGCGCGCTTACTTCAATAAACGTCTCCCGCGCTTCTTGCTCTGGTCTCGGTGTCTAACTGCTTGCCGAAGAGTCGTGCGTGGCCGGTCGGCGGGTCGAACGGTGCAAGGGTCGCGGAGTGAGGGGTCAACGGATCGAGGTGCCCGTTGAGTAGTGTACGGGAGGACGAGGTCACGCGGTGACGCGTCGTGGCACGGATCCCTGATCCACCGCGGCGCACGGTTACCGCATCGGCGGGGACCCCCTGTCTCCTGGAGGTTCCGTCACGTGGGGCCACAGGAACCGGCCTCCCGGCTCCCGTGCCGCACACCCACCGGCCCCGGCCGCCACGTCACGTGCCGGCTTGGCGCCGCTCTGCACCGACCGGGACGATGCCTGTCGTCGCGGCGATGCCTCCGTTGTCGTGGCGATGCCACGGTGCTCGCCCCCGGCGTGTACTGAGCCGAGCCGGGTGTTTGGTACCCGCAGCGGAGGCCGCCTGCCGGGAGACACCGGGCGTCGCAGGTTTGTGCCACAAGATCGCCGAGAGATGGGATGGGACGCGGGATCGTGAACCCGTCCGTGCGTTGGCAAGAGGAGGCCTCGGTGTCTGGAGCAGCGAGGGGGGGAGGAATGTGGTGAGAGTGGGACGAGGTGGTGAGAGGGGGGTGGTGTTAGTCCATGGATTGAACGTGGAGACAGTGGGGACTGGGAGAGACGGAGGGGAGAGAGGTGAAGAGACGGTGAGGGGTGAGCGTGCAGGATCTTGAGAGCCACGGTGAGAGAGCGAGAGCAAGAGGCAGGGAGGGGGGAGAGTCCTCGGAGAATCTGGAAAGTGTTGCGGCGCTGGCCGCGGCGTCGCGTGCGCGTCTAAAGCGCCGTTGACAGACGCCCGCGCCGCTGTCAGCTGCTCATCTCCCCGAGCGGCCCCGCCGCTAATTGGCTCGCGAAAAGCGAGGGGTTCATTTGCGCGTTTCCATTTTAAAGGTCGCCGCAGTAGCGACGACGGCCGGGAGGTCGGGAGGCCTGGAGCGACCCCCCCACCCCCCCAAGGGCCGCTCGCTCCGAGTCGGAGGCCGTGGCTCCGGCCGCAGCGGTCTGTGTGGAAGAGAATTCACCGATCCAGGCCGAGCCACGACCAAGAAGAGGATGGAGCGGAGCGGAGGAGGTGATGATGCTGATGATTGGGCAGACCCTCGGCCATCGTAGCCGGGAAGGAGTTTGTGCAATTAAAGTGATAATTTCCGCGGGATCGCGATTCTGGATCTGCAGGCTAATGCAGTGCCACAAGGTTTTTTTTTGTTTAAGTTAATAGTCTAAATTAAACGTGGGAGTGGGGGGCGTTGGGTTATTCCGCCCCGGTTTAATTACGTTATTTATTTATTGAGAGCGTAATCTATTTTGCTTGCGTATGGCGTGAAGGTGCCTTGCTTAAAAACCCCGAGAACCCTCCATTAAACTTTGATGACGGGATCGATAAAGTGCGCCGCATCTGAATCCAAGCAATCGGGCTTTCTTATAATGCAGCAATTAAAAGTTAATTGTGTATTGCCTGTACCCTCCCTCCCTCCCTCACCTCCCTCCCTTCCCTCCCTTCCTCCCCACCCACCCACTCCCCGTGTCCGCAGTGGTACCACTATCAGATGGGAGCCATCGGGGTTTGGGTGCCCCCTGGCCCAGCGCTGCCTTGGGCCGGGAAGCGTCTGTGTGTGCGGGGTAATTAGAGCCATCACGGAGCGCGAGTGCCCGCGTGTTACTCACACGCACACACACGCGCACGCACACACGCGCACGCATGCACATACGCGTACTCACGCACACGCGCATACTCACACGCGCGCACGCACACACGCGCACGCACACACGCGCACACGCGCATACACGCGCACGCACACACACGCGCACACGCACACGCGCGTACTCACACGCGCACGCACACACGCGTACACGCACACACGCATACTCACACACGCACACTCACAAAAGCACACGCACGCGTACTGACAAAAGCACATGCACGCATACTCAAAAGTACACACGCGTACTCACAAAGCACACACGCGTACTCACAAAGCACACACGCATACTCACAAAAGCACACACACACACACGCGTACTCACACACACGCGCACGCGCGTACTCTCACACGCGCGTACTCACACACGCATACTCACAAAAGCACACGCACGCGTACTCACAAAAGCACACGCACACACACGCGTACTCACGCACGCACACACGCGTACTCGCACAAGCACACTCGAAAAGGCAACGATTACCCCCCCCCCTTCCCCGTGTAGCCTTAACAGACTGTGGGGGCAAGTGCTGTTAGCGAGTAGCACCTACGAAGGCCGGCACGGCACACCAGGGGGTGGAAGGCCAACACCACGCTTAAACACACGCACACTTGCGTATACGCAACCCATATATATTCACACACATTCAAACAAATAATTATATTTTTATTATACTGTTTTTATCGTGATTTTTTGCTTTTAATATTTTAAATTTATATTCTTAATTAAATTGTATTCTTTTTATTTTCTATCCACGTGACTTTACCGAAAGAGCCAAAAATAACAATTACACACGCGCACAATCAAGCACGTACACGCACGTTCATTCACACACACGTTCACACACAATTACACACAATTAAACACGCACACGCACGTTCATTCACACACACGTTCACACACACAATTACACACGCACACAATTAAACACGCACACGCACGTTCATTCACACACACGTTCACACACGCACACAATTAAACACGCACACGCACGTTCATTCACACACACGTTCACACACACAATTACACACGCACACAATTAAACGCACACACACACACACGTGCGCACTTAGGAGCAGATAACGCATGGGAGGGGAAAAGCCTCAATTTCTGTTATCACGGCAGCGGTGGTGGTGGTGGTTGTGGCGGGCGCTGGAATGAGCGAGAACCAAGATATACATCTGTGGAGGCATTGTTTGGTCGCCTGGGCTGAAGCTGCCTTTGAGATTAACTCTGTGTTAACGAGCAGCTCCTACCCCCCACTCCACCCACGCCTACCCCCCCACTACCCCCTCGTGGGCACAGCAGAGGCTGGTAAGCAGAACTAATTAATAGCGGGCGCTTTGGCGGGACCGGCCGGGGGGCGATGTGGGTAGAGGTGTTGGTGGCGGTGGTGTAGCGGTTAGCGCTGCGCGGCGCTACGAACCCTGCGAACCGAGTTCGATTCCCGCTCGCGGCCGGTGACGGTGATCCGAACCGGTCGTGGACCTCCCCCTAGATCGACTCGGCATCAAATGAGTACCTGGTTAAACAAAAGGCGGCCGGGCGTGGTGCCGGCCACCCACCCCGTAGCCCGCAGTGCCGGCCTTCATAGGTGCTCGCAAACAACGCCTGCCCCGACTCTGTCACAGGCTATACGGCGGCGGTGGGGGTGGATCTTTGTCTTTGGCGGTTGGGTTGGTGAGGTTCAGGGAGGTGGTGCAGCTGGCGGTGGTTGCGGTGGTTGCGGTGGTGGTTGCGGTGGTTGCGGTGGTTGTGGTGGTTGTGGTGGTGGTTGTGGTGGTGGTTGCGGTGGTTGCGGTGGTTGCGGTGGTTGCGGTGGTTGTGGTGGTGGTTGCGGTGGTGGTTGCGGTGGTTGCGGTGCTTGTGGTAGTGGTTGCGGTGGTGGTTGCGGTGGTTGCGGTGGTTGTGGTGGTTTTGCGGCGCTCGATGGAGTCGTTCCCAACGCTGCTGCCCAGGAGGCGCGACTGCCGCGGTGGTTTGCGTAACAGCCCAGCGGCTCGTCCCGGTGCTGTCAGCCTCCCCCTCCACCACCGCCCCGAACCCGAGACGTTCGTAAACTCGCGGCCGCTCCCAACGCCACACAAATAATGGGTGGGTCGGGGTGGGATCCATCGGCGTGGGGGCCGTTGGGGTGCGGTGGGGGGCCTCTTGGGCACCGGTGACACCGTCAGGGCCACCACCGCCACCACGTTAAGGCTTCGAGGGGGGGGGGGGGGGCGACAGGGAGGGGATTCACGCGAGAAATGTAAATCCTCGACGGAATCTGATCAACGGACAGATGTCCAAACTGCTGAGCCGAGCGGAGGAGGAGGAGGGCTACGTCTCCCCGATCCGCATCGTCCGTGACGCCAGTGACGGACTCTTGCCAGTTTGACACCTTCAGGGCTAATCGACTGTGATGGGGTGCCCCCCCCCCCCCCACCGCATCTCCACTGCTAACTAACGGCAGTGGCGAGCGATGTCCAGAGGTCGCAAACGGGTTTTGATTCCTTACCCGTACCCGTACCCAGCCGGGTACAGGTAGCCAGGTATCGGGTAGGGTACGGGTATCGGGTACCCGATTGCGACCTCTGGCGATGTCCCATCCTGGCCTTGCCACTCCACCCGGTCCGTGCAGCACGGTGGGTGAAGCTAATGGCAGAGCCAGGCTTTTCAGGTGGGGGGGGGGGGCAACCCCTCCAGCAATGAAACATGATAGCGGAGTTGTTAGTAAGTGAGGACTTGTCCCTTGCTTTTTATTCGACGCGTGTGCGGCGATGGCGCAGCCATCGATCGAGGGTCGAATTAGAACCGCGTTGTGTGATCGGCATCGCGCTCGCTGAAGGTGTGATGCCTTCAGGGAAGTCGTGTACTGGATACACAACTGCGCACAATTCTGAACTGCTTTGCCGTTACTTATTGCCAATTATGGACTCAGACTATTGTCCTATCATGTCATAGAGTCCCTGGCACGTAATAATATGCTACACAGTGGCAGTGGGGGTCGCAAAATGCCGATTTATTTCTAATAAACCCCAATGATCCGATCGAAATTAGGGATTTCGATCGGGTCATTGGGGGGGGGGGCACGTGCCACTCACCCCCCCCCCCCCACTGGCTCCCCCAGTGGGTGAAGCAGAGCCCACCCTCGCCCCCGACGCATGACCGTGGAGGGCAGGGAGAAGGAAGAGGCCTTCGTACAAACGCCGTTCGCCAGGGCGGCTTTAAATTATATTTTTGTATTTTAATACTCGTCACGGTCGCTACCGCAGTTTTTCTTCTGTGATGGTGGTGAACTTTTTTGTCGTCGTCGTCGTCGCTCGAAGTTGCGGCTGAAACCCCAGCGAGGGCCGGCATCTCCCCCGCCGCTGTCCGCCCGCCCGCCCGCCCTCTCTCGCTCTCGGCCGCGATCGTGCGTCACCTGGCCGGGCCCTTCCTGCGTCGTCGGTGTTAGAATTTTGTCCGGCATCGCCGCCTTTGAAGTCCGCGGGCGCGCGCGTTCCTGACTCTCGGTGCCGGTGAAGTACGGCAACCCCCCCCCCCTCTCCCCCCCCTCTCCCCCCACCCGCACCCGGCAAAGCGGGGGTCCAGCCCCGTTGCGTAAACACGCGGACAGCCGGCTCCGATCAGAGGTCATTCTAAATTGCGTGCCCTCCCCTATGTCCACTCGCTCCGCTCGCTTGTTGTGTACCCAGCGGCTCCGCTCGCGCGTGCGTCCGGGGAGTGGCGGCGTGCTTAGCGGCTCAGCGCGCCGCGCTACGAACCCGGCGGACCCCGAGTTCGATACCCGCTCACTGCCACCGCCGATCGCTCGCAACGCTTGTCCCCCGAAATCGTTCTGTTCAGAGGCCACGCGGGGGGGTGTGGGGAGAAGGGGGGGGGATCTTTGTCTTTGCGCGTACCACGCGTGTCACGCGCGTGGTGGTTTGCGCGCTGCGTTTGCGTTGGGGGCCGTGGCCCTCGTGTGTGTGTGTGTGTGGGCGGCGATCGGATTGTTTTGACAGCCACAACAAAGGCCTCCGAAAATTTCCTCATTCGCGGCCCCACCTCCCCGTGCGGCCGCTTTGTAGGGCGCGGGCGAGCGGCGGTGCCCTCCTTTGATCGCGACCCCGGGGAGCCAAGTCGCCCGCCCAGCGTCGCCCGTCCAGAGTCGCTCCTTCGCACGCTCGCCCACGGTGCCGTTCAACCTCCGGCGTCGCTCGCCACCCCCCCCCCCGCCCCGCCTGCCCGCTGACCCGGCGTCACGTTGAGGCCAATCGCGGCATTGCGGCCGTGCGCGCCATTGTGGCCCGCGTGTGTCACCGTGACCGGTGGTGCCGCTGTGGCCGGAACCCGGCGTCGTGGTCGGTGGTGGCATTGTGGTGGGAGGCGGCGTTGTGGTCCTCACGCCGAGGTTGTGACCCTCACGCGGGGGTGATGATGATGAGCGATGAGCGATGTAACTGCGGACGCCCGCTGACATTTGCTGGTGCGCAGGGCGAGATCCTCGTGGCTCGCCGGCAAGGCGCCGTCTCTCTCCGCGCCAGCGGCAGGAAAGAACAGAGGACCCACCCCCCCCCGCCCGCCCCCCCCCCCATCTCTCTAAGCCACGCGGGGCAGTGCGAGGAGGGCAGCGTGGGGAGGGGCAGCAGCAGCAGTAGTTTACTCTTTGGTTCTTTCGGTAAAGTCACGTAGTTCTAAATAAAGCCACCAACGTGACTTTACCGAAAGAACCAAAGAGTATGGATTCCTGCAGTCACGAAAGCTTCAAATCGAGATCGTAGTAGCAGCAGTTGTTATTGTGGAGCCGGCTAAACAGCTGCATGAAACAGGGCGACCTGGCATGCAAGCAAGCAGGAGCAGCAGCAGCAGCATCAGCGGCAGGGTGGTCCGGTCTTCACGCGTGCAAGGCAGAGTCGGCGGCGGCGGTGTCGTGGGCACGGGAGATGAGGAGCGTGTCGCTCGGGGTGCGTGCGTGCGTGCTGGACGGCGCGGGGTCGAGCGGTCTCGCAGCAGCGAGGAGCAAGAGGGGGGGGGGGGGACGCGAGATGGAGGCATCGAGGGGGGTGGCGTTGTTATGGGGAGCGCGGGGGGGGGGGGATCGTTGGGCCGCGGTGGTTACGGAAACGAGGGAGGCGCTGGGCGTGAGAACTAAGCCCTCGCCGCGTGTTTGACGTCTAAATCTGGCAGCGAGGACATCAGAGGGGAGGATTTACTCATCACGGGGCCGCCGGCGAGAAAGAGGAGCTCGCTATCTTCCCTCGCTCTCCTCCTCATCCGCCCGCTTATCCTCCTCCTGAATCCGCTCATTCTCTCACCCTTCTCTCTCATTCCTTTTTATCTCATTCCTCTCATTGTCTCTCCCTCCCCTCCCTCCCTCTATCATTCTTGCCCTTCTTCACTCAGTTTCACCTCCTCACCTCCATACGCAAGGGGTCTTCCGATGCTTGGTAGAGGCCCACAGTGAGGTATGAGGGCAGAGCAGATTTACAGGGCGAGGAAGGTGGCCCTCGAGGGGAAACGTCCGGCCAGCAGCCTGGGCATCTTCCGCGCTCTGGTCGGAGCCAGGGTGTGTGGGCTGGAGTTCCGCCACGCGCGGCTGACTCACACCGTGCCGGCCTTCAAGGAGCAGTGGGCGATGGAGGAGGCCGTGTGCTCGGTGGCAGATGACGGGGAGCCCTGCATATTGATATGAGCTACATCAAGCAAAGTAAAAAAAAATACGAAATGATGAACGAAGCAAAGTGCCGACTACACCGAGCATCTTCTTGTTTCCACTGATCGTAAAAAAATAATAATAAAAAGACCCACGGAGAGAGAGAGGAGATGCGAGGGCGAGTCTGTGGGTCTCTAGGACAGTGTTACAAGTCTCTGTGAGTCTGTGGGTCTCTGTGTGAGTCTGTGAGTCGCTGCGTGGGTCTTTGAGTCCCTGGTTGAGTCTGACTCCCTATGGGAATCTCCGAGTCTCTTTTACCACCCTGTGGCGGTCAGCCACTGAACTCCGTGACCTCATCAGAGTCACTGAAGTAGTCACCAAAGACAAAGATCCCCCTTATAGGCTTAACCGGCTGTTGGGGCAAGTGCTGTTAGCGAGCACTTATGAAGGCCGGCACAGCACACGAAAGGATGGGTGGCCAGCACCAACGCCCGGCCGCCTTTGTCTCCCCAGTGGCGATGTTTACTGCACACTGCGCCAGGTGACTTATTTGAGGCTGAGTCGACCTTGGAGAGGCGGCCCAGGACCGGTTCAGATAATTGTCAGCGGCTTTGGCCGTGAGCAGGAATCGAACTCAGGTTTGCCGAGTTCATAGTTCAGTGTACCTACCGCTACACCACCCCTCCCCTCCACCACACCACCCCTCCACCCTCACCACCACCCCTCCACCACCACCACCCCTCCACCACCCCTCCTCCACCACCACCACCCCTCCCCTCCACCCCTCCCCTCCACCACAACACCTCTCCACCACCACCACACCACCCCTCCACCACCACCACTCCTCCACCACCCCCACCTCCACCACCCCTCCCTTCCACCACCCCTCCCCTCCACCACCACCACCACCCCACCACCACCCCTCCACTAACACCACCCCTTCACCCTCACCACCACCCCTCCACCACCACCACCCCTCCACCACCACCCCACCACCACCCCTCCCTTCCACCACCCCTCCCCTCCACCACCACCACCACCCCACCACCACCCCTCCACTAACACCACCCCTTCACCCTCACCACCACCCCTCCACCACCACCACCCCTCCACCACCACCCCACCACCACCCCTCCCTTCCACCACCCCTCCCCTCCACCACCACCACCACCCCACCACCACCCCTCCACTAACACCACCCCTCCACCCTCACCACCACCCCTCCACCACCACCACCCCTCCACCACCACCACCACCACCACCACCACCCCACCACCACCACCCCTCCCCTCCACCACCACCACCACCCCACCACCACCCCTCCACTAACACCACCCCTCCACCCTCACCACCACCCCACCACCACCCCTCCACCACCACCCCACCACCACCCCACCACCACCACACCACCCCCTCCACCACTCCACCACCACCACCACACCACCCCTCCACCACACCACCCCTCCAACACACCACCCCTCCACCACTCCACCACCACCACACCACCCCTCCACCACTCCACCCCTCCACCACACCACCCCTCCACCACTCCACCACCACCACCACACCACCCCTCCACCACACCACCCCTCCACCACCACCACACCACCCCTCCACCACTCCACCACCACCACCACACCACCCCTCCACCACACCACCCCTCCACCACCACCACACCACCCCTCCACCACTCCACCACCACCACCACACCACCCCTCCACCACACCACCCCTCCACCACACCACCCCTCCACCACACCACCCCTCCACCACTCCACCACCAACCACAGTCCGTCAGGTATTCACACAGCCACACGCAGGTGAGGAGAGAGACATTGAGATGAATCTGTTATCCCACCCAATACATTGTGAACCCCCATAGACTCTATCTCTCTATCTGTACCCCCCTCTCCTCTCTCACCCCCCACTCCGCACTATCACCCACCCCCTCGCCGCACACACACACACACCTCATTCAGGCATTACTGGGTTAACGACTGTTTAAATAACAATGCGTCCTGATCCCCCTGGATTTCCTTGTCAAGTTGGGAACGGCGTCGTTAAGGGTGCAGGAATTTAAAGGCGCCGCGTGTACCTTCAGCTCCTTTGCCTGCCAGCTCTGCTTCTCACCCCTCCTCCTCACCCCTCCTCCTCCTCCCCCCCCTCATCCCCCCTCCTCCCTCCTCCTCCCCCCTCTTCCCCCTCCTCCTCCCCCCTCCTCCTACAGATGTCCATTAGTTTTGTTACAGATGTCCAATAGGTTTTTTACAGATAGTCGCGTTTCTCTATGAGCTCTCTTCACTTATTACAGTGAATTTGGCTGTGACGGTTCCACCTGAAGACGGAAGCTTGTGTTGCCTCCGAAACGTCGGGATTTAATTTAGTTGTTTTTTCATATATTTATTTTTACCTCCGTGACTTTTCGGGAAAAAAACAAAAAGAGAGTCTAGATGTCCAATAGTTTTTTTCACAGATGTCCAGCAGTTGAGCTGTCATTCATGGCCAGGTCGCTTCTAACAAAAAAACTGCTAGCACATCCCTGTCAACCCCTTATCAGTGCCTACCTTATTACAGACCAATTCAGACTTTATTGGTCAGTCACCCCGTGCCCCTTATGAATCTCAACGTTCATCCTAACAAAGTCTCATCACAAGGAGAGAAATCACAAATAGACAAAAAATAATATTTATTTTAGTTGCTGCCCGTATTGAAACGGCTGTTACGCCGTATGGAAAACTCAATTTCCCCTTCCGACAAGAACACGGGGTAAACCCGATGGGTTGACTGCTGTGCTGTTATATAGCTCAATGAGCCTTACACCTGCTAGAATAAAAAATATCGGGTTTTTCTCTCTCCACAAACCGGTTGGACAGGCTCTGTTGGCTGTCGCCGCCGTGGCCTCAAATCTTCTCACGCTGCTGATTCGACACACGGCAACTCCGCGCTCGCCATCGGCTCAAATTCGCCTTGTCACCCCTGTGAGAGGTGTGCGAGGGGGGGCAGGCGGTCGTGTAGTGGTTAGCGCTATGATGCGCTACGAACCTGGCGACCCGGGTTCGATTCCAGCTCGCGGCCAACACCGGTGACGATTATTTGAACCGGTCCTGGGCCTCCCCTAGGTAGACTCAGCCTCAAATGAGTATCTGGTGCGGTGCGTAAATATCGCCGCTGGAGAGACAAAGGCGGCCGGGCTCGTGTGCCGTGCCGGCCTTCATAGGTGCTCGCTAATAGCACTTGCCCCAACAGTCTGTGCATGCTACACGGGGGATCTTTGTCTTTGTGCCACTTTAGATCCGATCGATTATAATTGCAGCTGACTTACTCAACGGGACGTCTGGCAAAAAAAAGAAAGCGTGTGTTACACGCAACGATTCATCTGGCGACGTTGTGACGGGGTGGGGGGGTATTGCGAGCTCCGACCGTGCCCCCCTTTCTACTGCTAGCTGAGCTGCATTGGCTTTGCCGAACGGATCCATTGCAAGGTCGCCACTCGTCACACACACACAGAGAGCGCTTGCCACAAATGAAAAGCAATACCGTGGCTGATGTCAAGGGGGGCATAAACCACCCTTCCTCGCAGCAGCGGCAGCAACGGTGGCTCCTGGCTGCTGGCCGTCGCCGCTGCTTCTGTGGCCGTCTGGAACGCTCTTGCTTCCGATATTAGGAAGCTGCTGGGAGCTATGGCACTTTTAAATCATCATCTAGATTGACAAACTGATTTATTTAGAACTGCTTTATTGTGTGTTTAGTTTGATGTCCCCCCCCCCGCACACCTCCAGATTCGCAGGGTTGACCACGTACGGTGCGAAAGAAGTTCAGCATTCATACACGCAACGAACACCGCCGCGCCAAATGAGGTTCGCTTCTAATGAACAAGAACTGTTGAAGCTATTTGTTCTTTTAGCGGGGGTGAGTCCCCACCGAGCTGTATAGCTCTTTATTTCTCAGACGCGACACCGGATTTCACCATTGATAGCCCGACGGAAGTGACCTAACCGTGCGGAAATCAACCGCGGTGGCCAAACACCCTAAAGGCGTGCGTGTTCATTTTTCGGTGTGGAGGTGGCAGAGAAAAATAACCCGGAGGACCCGGAGAACAAAATCCACGCGACCACGGCGGAGGGAGAGCGAGAGAGAGAGAGAGAGGCGCGCACGCAGTGCACGCAGTGCACGCAGTACGGGGGTCGGGGGTCGAACCCACAGGCCGATGTGTGTCAGGCGAGGTGAGTTGACGTCTCGCTCGCCACCGCGGTGCCCCGCAATGTCGTCGGTCGCCGCCGCCGCCACCGTCTCTCGCTGACCGCGGGTTGACCGCGGGGCGGTGCGTGGCGACTCGAGGTGGCAGCGGCGGTGACGGAACGGGTCCCGCTCGCTCGCTCCTTCGCTCGCTCGTTCGTTCGCTCGTTCGTTCGTTCATTCGTTCACTCGTTCGCTCGTTCATTCGTTCGCTCGCTCCTTCGCTCGTTCGTTCGTTCGTTCGCTCGTTCGTTCGCTCGCTCCTTCGTTCGCTCGTTCATTCATTCGTTCGCTCGCTCCTTCGCTCGTTCCTTCGTTCGCTCGTTCGTTCATTCGTTCGTTCATTCGTTGGCTCCTTCAGTCTTTCGCTCGCTCGTTCGCTCGCTCGCTCGCGCCGACGCTGAGCCCAGCGCGGAGATTTTCCCGGCAGGGCTTCGATCACCTCGACAGCGGCGGCCGCAGGAGGATGAGTGGGGAGAGGGGGGTGGGGGAAGGAGGGGGCGGGGGGGAGAAGGGGGGGGGGGAGAAGGTGGAGCGGGGGGGGGCACGTTAAATTGCGTCGTCCCACGTCCAGCGTCGCGGAAGAGAGAGGAGCGATCTCGCATTGTTTCACGGTAAATGAAACGGCGCCCCGTGGCGCCTGCTGCTGAGACGAATGGGGGTGGGGGGGGGTGGGGCCGGGGGTGGGGAGTTTGGGGGGCCAGGGGGTGGCGGGGCCGGGGGCTGGTGGGGGGCATCACCCGGTCCTCTCCTCCGTCTCTCCTCCCCGCGAAGACATGGACCATCGCTTTTCGCGCGAGTCACTTTGCAGCTTCGCTCCACGCGTCAGTCCGCCTTTGTCTTCCCGCGCCGGTAGCGTCCCACACACTCGCAGCACCACCACCCACCCCACCCACCCCATCCACCCCACCCAATCAACCCAGCCACCCCATTCAGCCACCCACGCAACACCCACCCCACCCACCCCACCCACCCACTCCACCCACCTCACCCATCTCACCCCACCCCACCCACCCCACCCACCTCACCCATCTCACCCCACCTCACCCCACCCCACCCCACCCACCCCACCCACTCCACCCACCTCACCCATCTCACCCTACCCCACCCATCTCACCCCACCCCACCCACTCCACCCACCTCACCTATCTCACCCCACCCCACCCCACCCATCCCACCCCACCCCACCCACCTCACCCATCTCACCCCACCCCACCCACTCCACCCACCTCAACCACCTCACCCACCCCACCCACCCCACCCACCCCACCCCACCCACCGCACCCACCCCACCCCACCCACCGCACCCACCTCACCCACCCCACCCACCTCAACCACCTCACCCACCCCACCCACCCCACCCACCCCACCCCACCCACCGCACCCACCCCACCCACCTCACCCACCTCACCTACCCCACCCCACCCACCGCACCCACCTCACCCACCCCACCCACCCCACCCACCGACGCGTTAGTTCGGCACAGCTAATTTAAAACACTCTCAACTTTCTGTTTTATTTGTTGCCAGGGTAAGGCCTCACTGAGCCGTGTCGCTCTTTTTTTCGGAAGCGACCGGGTCCGTCGCAATTGATAGCTCAACGAAAGTGGTTTCATCATCATCGTATTTGTCGGCAGCAGACGTCAGGGTCGGGATCGAACCCACGACCTCCTGCACACCAGGCGAGGTAGTTAACATCTCCTAGCCACCGTGATGATGATGATGAGAGAGACACGCAAACTCCAAATATACAGCAGCAGGCGTCAGGGTCGCGATCGAACCCACGACCTCCTGCACACCAGGCGAGGTAGTTAACATCTCCTAGCCACCGTGATGATGATGATGAGAGAGAGAGACACGCAAACTACAAATACACAGCAGGCGTCAGGGTCGGGATCGAACCCACGACCTCCTGCACACCAGGCGAGGTAGTTAACATCTCTATGCCCACTAACTACCCACTCTATTTCCCCTCTTACTCTGCTCTCTCTACCCACTCTCTTCCCCCCCAACCCCCTCCTGTCTCCTCGCTGCCCGCGTGTCATCACGAGGCTGCGTCAGTGTGCGCGGCTGGAAATTGAGTGCCTCTGCGATGGACGCGGTGTGTGTGTGGTGGATAGGTGTGGTGTGTGGTGGGGTGTGTGGTGGGTGGCTGTGTGTGGGTGTGGTGTGTGTGGGTGTGGGTGTGGTGTGTGGTGTGTGTGTGTGTGGTGTGTGTGGTATGTGTGTGTGTGGGGGGGTATGTGTGGTGTGTGTGGGTCTTGTGTGTGTGGTGTGTATGTGGGTGTGGTGGGTGTGGTGTGTGGTGTGTGTGTGGGGGGGCGTGTGTGGTGTGTGTGTGGGTGGGTGGGTGTGTGTGGTGTGTGTGTGTGTGGTGGGTGTGATGGTGTGGGTGGGTGTGTGTGGTGTGTGTGGTGTGTGTGGTGGTGTGTGGTGTGTGGGATTAGGGGTTCCGTGTGTAATGTGCTCATTACAGGCTCAGCTGCCTGCACGCGTGCACGCCCCCCCCCCCCCTTGGGCTACTTGGGACCGCTTTAGTTTCGTGAACACTCGCGCCGTCGATGGGGCCCCAGTCACTTTCTGCTACTGCTTGCTAACAGCACTCGCCCCCAGCGGCCTGTTAAGGCTACACGGGGCACCTTTGTCTTTTTGCTGGTGTTACTGGTGGTGCTCGCTAACGGCACTTGCCCCCACAGTCTGTTTAGGCTATACGGGGGATCTTTGTCTTGCTCGTGGTGCTGCTGCTGCTGCTACTCGTGGTGAGGGTGGTGATTATTATGGTAGCAATGGTGCTACTGGTGGTGATGGTGCTACTGATGGTGGTGATGGTGCTACTGATGGTGGTGATGGTGCTACTGATGGTGGTGATGGTGCTACTGATGGTTGTGTTGCTGATAGTGATGGTGCTGCTGATGGTGGTGATGGTGGTATAGCAATGCTGCTACTGATGGTGGTGGTGCTACTGATAGTGGTGGTACTGGTGGTGGTGGTGGTGCTACTACTGATGGTGCTGGTGGTGGTGCTGGTGGTGGTGGTGGTGGTGCTGGTGGTGGTGCTACTGATGGTGGTGCTACTGATGGTGGTGGTGCTGGTGGTGGTGGTGCTGGTGGTGGTGGTGGTGCTGGTGGTGGTGCTGCTGATGGTGGTGCTGGTGGTGGTGGTGGTGCTACTACTGATTGTGCTGGTGGTGGTGGTGCTGGTGGTGGTGCTACTGATGGTGGTGCTACTGATGGTGGTGCTACTGATGGTGGTGGTGCTACTACTGATGGTGCTGGTGGTGGTGGTGGTGCTGGTGGTGGTGCTACTGATGGTGGTGCTACTGATGGTGGTGGTGCTGGTGGTGGTGGTGCTGGTGGTGGTGGTGGTGCTGGTGGTGGTGCTGCTGATGGTGGTGGTGCTGCTGATGGTGGTGGTGCTACTGATGGTGCTGGTGGTGGTGGTGCTGCTGCTGATGGTGGTGGTGCTACTGATGGTGGTGCTACTGATGGTGGTGGTGCTGGTGGTGGTGCTGGTGGTGGTGGTGCTGGTGGTGGTGCTGCTGGTGCTGGTGCTACTGATGGTGGTGGTGGTGCTACTGATGGTGGTGGTGGTGCTACTGATGGTGGTGGTGCTGCTGATGGTGGTGGTGGTGCTGGTGGTGGTGGTGGTGCTGCTGATGGTGGTGGTGGTGCTACTGATGGTGGTGGTGGTGCTGCTGATGGTGGTGGTGGTGCTGGTGGTGGTGGTGGTGCTGCTGATGGTGGTGGTGGTGCTACTGATGGTGGTGGTGCTGCTGATGGTGGTGGTGGTGCTGGTGGTGGTGGTGCTGCTGATGGTGGTGGTGGTGGTGGTGCTGGTGGTGGTGCTACTGATGGTGGTGCTACTGATGGTGGTGGTGGTGCTACTGATGATGGTGGTGCTGGTGGTGGTGGTGCTGGTGGTGGTGGTGGTGGTGCTGGTGGTGGTGGTGCTGGTGGTGGTGGTGGTGGTGCTGGTGGTGGTGGTGGTGCTACTGATGGTGGTGGTGCTGCTGATGGTGGTGGTGGTGCTGGTGGTGGTGCTGGTGGTGGTGGTGCTGGTGGTGGTGGTGGTGGTGCTGCTGATGGTGGTGGTGCTGCTGATGGTGGTGGTGGTGCTGGTGGTGGTGCTGGTGGTGGTGGTGGTGCTACTGATGGTGGTGCTACTGATGGTGGTGGTGCTACTGATGGTGGTGGTGCTGCTGATGGTGGTGGTGGTGCTGGCGGTGGTGGTGCTGGTGGTGGTGCTGGTGGTGGTGGTGGTGCTACTGATGGTGGTGGTGCTGCTGATGGTGGTGGTGGTGCTGGTGGTGGTGCTGGTGGTGGTGGTGCTGGTGGTGGTGGTGGTGCTGCTGATGGTGGTGGTGGTGCTGCTGATGGTGGTGGTGGTGCTGGTGGTGGTGCTGGTGGTGGTGGTGGTGCTACTGATGGTGGTGCTACTGATGGTGGTGGTGCTACTGATGGTGGTGGTGCTGCTGATGGTGGTGGTGGTGCTGGTGGTGGTGGTGCTGCTGATGGTGGTGGTGCTGCTGATGGTGGTGGTGCTGGTGGTGGTGGTGGTGCTGCTGGTGGTGGTGGTGCTACTGATGATGGTGGTGCTACTGATGGTGGTGGTGCTGGTGGTGGTGGTGCTGCTGGTGGTGGTGGTGCTGGTGGTGGTGCTACTGATGGTGGTGGTGCTACTGATGGTGGTGGTGGTGGTGCTGGTGGTGGTGGTGATGCTACTGATGGTGGTGGTGGTGGTGGTGCTGGTGGTGGTGGTGGTGCTGGTGGTGGTGGTGCTACTGATGGTGGTGGTGGTGGTGCTGGTGGTGGTGGTGGTGATGCTACTGATGGTGGTGGTGCTACTGATGGTGGTGCTGCTGGTGCTGGTGGTGGTGGTGCTGGTGGTGGTGGTGCTACTGATGGTGGTGGTGCTACTGATGGTGGTGGTGGTGGTGCTGGTGGTGGTGGTGGTGATGCTACTGATGGTGGTGGTGGTGGTGCTGGTGCTGGTGGTGGTGGTGGTGATGGTGGTGGTGATGGTGGTGGTGGTGCTACTGATGGTGGTGGTGGTGCTACTGGTGGTGCTACTGATGGTGGTGGTGACTCCGTGTCGCCCTGTGAGCGGGCAGGAGTTGGCGGCTCCCGGCCGAGTTAACGAGGCTCCATCAGGCGGTGACAGGCGGCGCGGTCCCCACTGCCTCCCCGCGTCACTCAAATTAAAGCTGGCAGCGCGACCACGCAGTGGGGGGTGGGGTGGGGAGAGTGGGGGGGGCGGGGGGGAGTGGAGGGGTGGGGGCGGGGCGGGTGGAGTGGGGGATCTGTAAATGTGATTGAGGGCGCTGTGATTGACGTGGTGGTTCGAGTGACGTGCGTGGCGTGGTTGGTAATGGTGAGAGTGGTGGTGGTGGTGATGGTAGTGATGATGGTGGTGGTGGTGATGTGGTTAGTATGATGGTGGTGATGGTGATGTGGTTGGTATGATGGTGATGGTGATGGGGGTTGGTATGATGGTGATGGTGATGGGGGTAGTATGATGGTGGTGATGGTGGTGATGGTGATGCGGTTAATATGATGGTGGTGATGGTGATGCGGTTAGTATGATGGTGGTGATGGTGATGTGGTTAGTATGATTATGGTGATGTGGATCGTATGATGGTGGTGATGGTGATGGGGGTAGTATTATGGTGGTGATGGTGATGCGGTTAGTATGGTTATGGTGATGTGGATCGTATGAGGATGGTGATGGTGATATGGTTAGTATGATGGTGGTGATGGTGATGTGGTTAGTATGATTATGGTGATGTGGATCGTATGATGGTGGTGATGGTGATGTGGATCGTATGATGGTGGTGATGGTGATGTGGATCGTATGATGGTGGTGATGGTAATGTGGGTAGTATGATGGTGGTGGTGATGCATGCAGCGATGAGCGATTTCTAAAATTGAGTTGTCCAAATTGAACGTTTTCCCAATGGAGAGTTCCACTCATTGAGAGTTGTTTTGAGGCTGCATGAGGCAGGAGGGGGAGGATCTGATGACGCTCCACGCGGCTGTCAGTCTCACGGCTACACGCATCTCTCTCACTCCTCTGTCTCTCTCCTCTGTCTCTCTCTAAAGCCCCTCTCTGTACCAGCGTGGACGGCACCCTCGTGGTGTTCACATTCTGAAGCGCTCGCTCGTCACCGTGGCGTGCGCGATGACCACCACAACCACCACCACGTGGCTTTTCTTTCGTGTTGTGCGCGGTGCATTTAGCGCCACAGCGCGTGGATTTGTAGCGTTCATTTGTTTGCTGGTGACTTTGTGTATTTCATATCGGAATCGCCTCCAGTGCTGTTGCTGCTGGCGGCAATAAAAGTTGTTTAAAAGTAAAAAGTGTCTCACTCTTATCTCTCGCAACCCTCTCTCTCTCTCACTTTATCTATCTCACTCGATCTCTCTCACTCGATCTCTCTCACTCGATCTCTCTCACTCGATCTCTCTCACTCGATCTCTCTCACTCGATCTCTCTCACTCGATCTCTCTCACTCGATCTCTCTCACTCGATCTCTCTCACTCCATCTCACTCTCTCTCTCTCTTTCACTCCTCTCTCTTTTCTTCGGTGCCAGAGAGGAGCTGCCCCACCAGTGCATACGCTGCCAGCGGCTCAAACCAATGTTCCGGCGTTTGGGGAACAGTTTCAGGAAACTGGGGGTGCCCTTCTACAAACAGCAGCAGCTGCTGCTGCTTCGTATACGGGGGCTGGTGCCTTACCTGGCTAACAAGCGCCACGACTACGCCAGCTTCGTCTAGGCCTCGGCAAGGCAAGGTAAAAGGTAAAAACAACGAGCCTAACTTTACCCTACCTTACCACAATACAATCACTCTACCCTAACCTTTTACCCTTTAGCAAGGTAAGGTAAAAGGTCAAAAGCAACGAGCCTACCTTTACCCTACCTTTTACCCTTACCCCATACAAATGGCCCGATCACATGGTAATTACTGGGGTACTACTACTACACATGAACAAGGTTTGTAACAGGTAAATGCTAGGTAGAGCGCTTTATTCATCTATAGAAGACTCTCGGTGATTCCAATTTGAAATGGAGGCCACGGACTGCGCCACGGAGCTTTTAGCGAGCGGTAAACACAAGGTGTTCACCGGGTAAAACTTCGCGCTACCTTCACCCCACCCCTTGGCATGTCAACACCTTGACCCTTTTACCCGGTAAACAGGGTCAATTACCTTAGCTAGGCCAGGCCTAACTTCGTCTGCGACTCAAGCGAAGGTGGCGGTGTTCAAGACGAGAGGAGTAAGATGCTGCAAGGCGACACTGACGGCCGCTCCCCCCCCCTAAAGCCCCCCCTCTAAAGCCCCCTCCCTCTAAAGCCCCCCCTCTAAAGCCCCCCCCCCTTCAAAGCCCCCCCCCCCTCTAAAGCCCCCCCCCCCCCGTCATCTTCTAACGCGCTCCGCTCGTCGGCGTAGCGAACACCACCACCGCCGCCACCGCCGTGTGACGGTTTTTCGCGTGTGTTGTGAGCGGTGCGTTCAGGCACCACAGCACGTGGTTTGTTTTTTTTATTATATTTGTGTGATTTGTGTTGCTGGTGACTTTGTGTATTTCGTATCGAAATCGCCTCCAGTGCTGCTGCTGCTGCTGGCGGCGATAAAAGTTGTTTAAAAGTTTTTAAAAGTCTCTCTCCTCACTCTCTCGCTCACTCCTCTCTCTCACTCTCTCTCACACTCTTCTCATCATAATCATCAGCGCCTCCCTCCCCATCATCGTTTTGAAATCTAGTACGAAAACTCACTTCTTTAGAACTACATTTTGTATTTAGTTTGTTGTCTTTTCCCCGCTCCTCCAATTAGCATGGTTGGCTACGTACGGTGTGAACCAAGTTCAACATAGTACATAGCAGAGGTGTGGACTCGAGTCATGTGACTTGGACTCGAGTCATGAATTTGATGACTTGCGACTCGACTTGGACTTGCATAACAATGACTTTGTCCCACCTCTGGTACATAGACTCACACAGAGACCCATAGACTCACCACACAGAGACCCATAGACTCATACACAGACCCATAGACTCACACAGAGACCAATAGACTCACCACACAGAGACCCATAGACTCACCACACAGAGACCCTTAGACTCACACAGAGACACATAGACTCACACAGAGACCCATAGACTCACACAGAGACCCATAGACTCACACAGAGACCCATAAACTCACGCAGAGATCCATAGACTCACCACACAGAGACACATAGACTCAGAGACTCATTTCTTTAGAATTGCTTTTACTGAGAATAGGGTTTTCCCTTTTTTCTGGCAACAAAACAGTTGCGTTAAGTTGTTAAAACACCAAACTGAAACCTTTTACAAGGAATCATGTCTGCATTAACCACAATGCTTGTGGTCAGAATGCAAAAAAATACATACTCTGATAATAAATGCATTGTCTTTAAAACTGATTGGTACACACCAGAGACAGCTGGTGGTGGTGGTGGTGATGATGGTGGTGGTGGTGGTGGTGATGATGGTGGTGGTGATGGTCGTGTTGCTGGTGGTGATGATGGTGGTGATGATGGTGGTGGTGGTGATGGTCGTGATGATGATAGTGGTGGTGATGGTCGTGATGATGGTGGTGGTGGTGATGATGGTGGTGATGATGACCGTAGTGATGATAGTGGTGGTGGTGGTGATGGTAGTGGTGATAGTGGTGGTGGTGATGATGGTAGTGGTGATAGTGGTGGTGGTGATAGTGATGATGATGCTAGTGATGATAGTGGTGGTGGTGGTGATGATGGTAGCGGTGGTGGTGGTGATGATGGTAGCGGTGGTGGTGGTGATGATGCTAGTGATGATAGTGGTGGTGATGGTAGTGATGATAGTGGTTTGGGTGGTGATGATGATGGTGGTAGTGGTGATGGTAGTGATGATGGTGGTGGTCGTGATGATGATGGTAGTGATGATAGGGGTGGTAGTGATGATGATGATGATTATGATAGTGGTGATGATTATGATGGTGGTGGTGATGATGATGATAGTGGTGGTGATGATGATGGTAGTAGTGATGATAGTAGTAGTGGTGGTGGTGGTGTTGATGGTGGTAGTGGTCGACGAAGTGCTGACGATCACACGAACAGCCGCCACTTTTCTCGTCCGTGAGACGGTACCAGGCCGTGTTCCTAAACATGGCATTCTTTCCTTGAAGACCCGCTGATCGCAAGCTCTTGGAATGACTCCACAATGAGACCCCCATCCACGCATCTCGTCCCTTCCCCTGTCTCTCTCCCTGTCTCTCTCCCTGTCTCACTGACGGCTGCTCTGTGCTGCTTCCAGTGTTCAGGGGCCTGCTCAAGGCGCGGCTCCGGCTGGAGCACGCCATGTACCACACACATGTCGGTGATGTGCAGCGCGTCTTCTTCGAACGCTGGGGAGCCGGACAAGCCCCTCTCTGTACCAGCGTGGACGGCACCCTCGTGGTGTTCACCTTCTGAAGCGCTCGCTCGTCACCGTGGCGTGCGCGATGACCACCACAACCACCACCACGTGGCTTTTCTTTCGTGTTGTGCGCGGCGCTTTTAGCGCCACAGCGCGTGGATTTGTAGCGTTTGTTTTCATTTGTTTGCTGGTGACTTTGTGTGTTTTATATCGGAATCGCCTCCAGCGCTGTTGCTGCTGGCGGCAATAAAAAGTTGTTTCAAAGTCAAAAGTCTCCCTGGTGTCTCCCGTCTCTCCTTGCCTCTCCCTGGTCTCTCCCCCCTGTTCCCTGTCTCTCTCCCTGTCTCTATCTTTTTACGATCAGTGGAAACAAGAAGATGCTCGGTATAACGTTGCTTTATGTAAACCCCCACCTCTCGGTCACTCTCTCGCTCTCTCTCGCTCTGCACGCAGCCCTTCTCGCAGTCCGACGGCCTCCGACGGGTAGCTCATAACTGCATGCAGAGCTCCCCGTCATCTGCCACTGAGCACACGGCCTCCTCCATCGCCCACTGCTCCTTGAAGGCCGGCACGGCGTGGGTCAGCCGCGCATGGGGGAACTCCAGCCCACACACCCTGGCTCCGAGCAGAGCGCGGAAGATGCCCAGGCTGCTGGCTAGACGTTTCCCCTCCAGGGCCACCTTCTTCGCCCTGTAAATGGCGAGCTTGGCGTAGCCGACGAGCACGTTGACCAGCCCCTGAAGATGTTGGGGTCCGTCGCCCTCTCTCCCTGCCTCTCTCTGTCTCTCCCTGGTCTCTCTCCCTGTGTCTCTCTCTGTCTCTCTCCCTGCCTCTCCCCGTGTCTCTCTCCCTGTCTCTCCCTGTCTCTCCCCCGCCCCCTCTTCCCTGTCTCTCTCCCTGTCTCTTTCTCTCTCTCTGACCCCTTCCTCTCCTCTGTCCATCCCATCCTCACTCCACCCGCTGATGGGTTCCACATGGAGGCCTCTGCAGTGAGAGAGGGAGAGAGCCGTGGTTTGGAGCAAGGTAACGCGATATCCCCTTTCATCTGTCCGACTGCCCCCCCCTCCTCCACCCCCCCCTCCTCCACCCCCCCCCTCCTCCACCCCCCTCCTCCACCCCCCCTCCTCAACCCCCCCCTCCACCCCCGCGCAGGGAACAGCGTGGAGTTGTCTCGCATTGAGCTGAAGTCGCCGCAGCAGCCCATGGGAGCCGCTCGCTCAGCGGTCGCGAGAATCGTCACAGAGTTCCTCTCCTTTGCGGGGGGGGAGGGTTAACTTAACTCAGCCCATCATCCTTCCGATGAGGATAAAATAGATACCGCTTTGTCCCGCCATAGGAATGTGGAATGTCACCCCCCCCCCCCCACACACACACACACTGGCTCTGTCGGGCTATAGAGGGGAGACACGGGGCCTGGTGGGCTGTGGGAGGCGCGGAGGGTGATGGTATGTGAAGGTGATGGGAGATTAGGGGGGTGATGAGATGTGAAGGTGATAGGAGATTTGGGGGGTGATGGGATGTGAAGGTGATGGGAGATTTGGGGGGTGATGAGATGTGAAGGTGATAGGAGGTTTGGGGGTGATGGGATATGAAGGTGATGGGAGATTTGGGGGGTGATGGGATATGAAGGTGATGGGAGATTTGGGGGGTGATGGGATATGAAGGTGATGGGAGATTTGGGGGGTGATGGGATGTGAAGGTGATAGGAGGTTTGGGGGTGATGTGATGTGAAGGCGATGGAGATTTGGGGGGTGATGGGATGTGGAGGCGATGGGAGATTTGGGGGGTGATGAGATGTGAAGGTGATGGGAGATTTGGGGGGTGATGAGATGTGAAGGTGATAGGAGGTTTGGGGGTGATGGGATATGAAGGTGATGGGAGATTTGGGGGGTGATGGGATATGAAGGTGATGGGAGATTTGGGGGGTGATGGGATATGAAGGTGATGGGAGATTTGGGGGGTGATGGGATGTGAAGGTGATAGGAGGTTTGGGGGTGATGGGATATGAAGGTGATGGGAGATTTGGGGGGTGATGGGATATGAAGGTGATGGGAGATTTGGGGGGTGATGGGATGTGAAGGTGATAGGAGGTTTGGGGGTGATGGGATGTGGAGGCGATGGGAGATTTGGGGGGTGATGGGATATGAAGGTGATGGGAGATTTGGGGGGTGATGGGATGTGAAGGTGATGGGAGATTTGGGGGGTGATGGGATGTGGAGGCGATGGGAGATTTGGGGGGTGATGGGATGTGGAGGCGATGGGAGATTTGGGGGGTGATGGGATGTGGAGGCGATGGGAGATTTGGGGGGTGATGGGATATGAAGGTGATGGGAGATTTGGGGGGTGATGGGATGTGAAGGTGATGGGAGATTTGGGGGGGTGATGGGATGTGGAGGCGATGGGAGATTTGGGGGGTGATGGGATGTGGAGGCGATGGGAGATTTGGGGGGTGATGGGATGTGGAGGCGATGGGAGATTTGGGGGGTGATGGGATGTGGAGGCGATGGGAGACCAGGAGGGCGATGGGATGAATGGGATGACGAGGTTAGTGACTCCCCCCCCCCACCCCCATTAGCGATATTGATCAGTCACCTCCGTGCATCCTATCCGACACCAATCGAGTACTTGGAGGGGCGTAGATTTCTCACTGAGCCCGCGTCTCTTCTTGAATCGTCGCCGCACACTCAGTCGACCTGTGGACTAGGCGGGGGGGGGGGTGCGCCCTGCCCCCACCCCCCCAAAGCGCGGGGCCCAGGGCGACCGCTCCGATTCGCAGTCTACCCAATAGGGGACGGCTCTGCCTCGGGCTTAGATACGAGTTCATGGTGATGACGCAAGTTTCCCTGCCTGCCCGATGGGGAGATCGAGCATCCCAAATGCCGCCCTCGAACGCAAAACTCTCAACTTGTAAACTATTTTATTTTTCTACGTAAGGCCCACTGAGCTATATCGCACGTTTTTTTAGAAGCGACCTTCTTCCGATACTTTTAAGTCATTTTGATGGACGAGCTCGTTTCCTTAGAGCTGCGTTTTGCGTTTCAGTTCGTGGTCACCCCCCCCCCCCCCGACGCACCTCCGATGAGCGAGATTGGCTACGTACGGTGCGAACGAAGTTCAAGGCACGTACATGCAACGAGCCCTGCCCCCACCAAACGAGATTCGCTTTTAATGAAATAAAAATCAATTCAACTATTTGTTATTGTACCAGGTAAGCCCTGCTGAGCTCTTTTTCAAAAGCGACCTGTCTGTCACATATGTTAGCCCAACGAAGTCGCTTATCACGTGGCAATTTATAGCGGTGGCCAAATAGTCTAAACGCGTGATGCTGATTCTAAATGTGGAGGGAAAACCTGGAGGACCCGGAGAAAAATCCACGCGACCACGGGGAAAGAGAGACGCAAACTACAAATACACAGCAGCAGGCGTCAAGGTCGGGATCGAACCCACGAGCTCCTGCACACCAGGCGAGGTAGTTAACATCTCCTCGTCACCGTGATGATGATGAGAGAGACACGCAAACTCCAAATATACAGCAGCAGGCTTTAGGGTCAGGATCGAACCCACGACCTGTACACCAGGCGAGGTAGTTAACATCTCCTCGTCACCGTGATGATGATGAGAGAGAGACACGCAAACTCCAAATATACAGCAGCAGGCTTTAGGGTCAGGATCGAACCCACGACCTGTACACCAGGCGAGGTAGTTAACATCTCCTCGTCACCGTGATGATGATGAGAGAGAGACACGCAAACTCCAAATATACAGCAGCAGGCTTTAGGGTCAGGATCGAACCCACGACCTGCATACCAGGCGAGGTAGTTAACATCTCCTAGCCACCGTGATGATGATGAGAGAGAGAGACACGCAAACTCCAAATACACAGCAGCAGGCGTCAGGGTCGGGATCGAACCCACGACCTCCTGCACACCAGGCGAGGTAGTTAACATCTCCTAGCCACCGTGATGATGATGATGAGAGAGAGAGAGACACGCAAACTCCAAATACACAGCAGCAGCCGTCAGGGTCGGGATCGAACCCACGACCTCCTGCACACCAGGCGAGGTAGTTAACATCTACTAGCCACCGTGATGATGATGAGAGAGAGAGACGCAAACTCCAAATACACAGCAGCAGGCGTCAGGGTCGGGATCGAACCCACGACCTCCTGCACACCAGGCGAGGTAGTTAACATCTCCTCGTCACCGTGATGATGATGAGAGAGAGACACGCAAACTCTAAATATACAGCAGCAGGCGTCAGGGTCGGGATCGAACCCACGACCTCCTGCACACCAGGCGAGGTAGTTAACATCTCCTCGTCACCGTGATGATGATGAGAGAGAGACACGCAAACTCCAAATATACAGCAGCAGGCGTCAGGGTCGGGATCGAACCCACGACCTCCTGCACACCAGGCGAGGTAGTTAACATCTCCTAGCCACCGTGATGATGATGAGAGAGAGACACGCAAACTCCAAATACACAGCAGCAGGCGTCAGGGTCGGGATCGAACCCACGACCTCCTGCACACCAGGCGAGGTAGTTAACATCTCCTAGCCACTGCTTTGGCCACTCCGATCTGCGGCGATTCCTGCCCACAGAGTTCCCTCCCTGCCCAGCCGTGGGCGTGGGAGCGCGGGACGGTAACGAGCAGATAACGAGGAGGTAACGAGGAGGTAACAAGGAGATAACGAGGACTGACGCCCTGCCACATTGTGTCACCAATTGTGTCACCTCTTGTGTCACCTGCTGTGTCACCTGCTGTGTCACCCGCTGTGTCACCTGCTGTGTCACCTGATATGTCACCTGCTGTGTCACCTGCTATGTCACCTCTTGTGTCACCTGCTGTGTCACCTCTTGTGTCACCTGCTGTGTCACCTCTTGTGTCACCCCTTGTGTCACCTGCTATGTCACCTGCTATGCCACCTGCTGTGTCACCTGCTATGTCACCTGCTGTGTCACCTGCTATGTCACCTCTTGTGCCACCTGCTGTGTCACCTATTGTGTCACCAATTGTGTCACCCCTTGTGTCACCTGCTGTGTCACCTCTTGTGTCACCTGCTGTGTCACCTCTTGTGTCACCAATTGTGTCACCCCTTGTGTCACCCGCTGTGTCACCTGCTGTGTCACCTCTTGTGTCACCTGCTGTGTCACCTCTTGTGTCACCATTGTGTCACCTGCTGTGTCACCTCTTGTGTCACCTGCTGTGTCACCCCTTGTGTCACCATTGTGTCACCTGTTGTGTCACCTCTTGTGTTACCCATTGTGTCACCCCTTGTGTCACCTGCTGTGTCACCTCTTGTGTCACCTGCTGTGTCACCTGCTGTGTCACCTGCTGTGTCACCTCTTGTGTCACCTGCTGTGTCACCTCTTGTGTCACCTGCTGTGTTACCTCTTGTGTCACCTGCTGTGTCACCTCTTGTGTCACCTACTGTGTCACCTCTTGTGTCACCTGCTGTGTCACCTATTGTGTCACCAATTGTGTCACCCCTTGTGTCACCCCTTGTGTCACCTGCTGTGTCACCTCTTGTGTCACCTGCTGTGTCACCTGCTGTGTCACCTATTGTGTCACCAATTGTGTCACCCCTTGTGTCACCTGCTGTGTCACCTCTTGTGTCACCTGCTGTGTCACCTCTTGTGTCACCTGCTGTGTCACCTCTTGTGTCACCTGCTGTGTCACTTGCTGTGTCACCTCTTGTGTCACCTGCTGTGTCACCTGCTGTGTCACCTGCTGTGTCGCCACGTGGTCATCAAGAGGCGCGGGGTCTCTGTGCGTCTACATGGGGGGCATGGAGGGACGGCGGTGGGAGGGGAGGGAGGGAGGGAGGGAGGAGGGGAGGGAAGAGGGGGGGAGGGAATGGGGAGTGGAGGGAAGAAGGGAGTGGAGGGGAGGAGGAGGGAAGGAGGGGAAGGAGGGGAAGGAGGGAGGGGTGAGTGGAAGAGAAGGAGAGGAGGGGGTGGGGGAGACGAGGTTGGCAGTGAGAGAGGAAGCGATGTGGAGAGGCGGTGGTGGTAGTGGTGGTAGTGATGGTGGTGGTAGTGGTGGTAGTGATGGTGGTGGGGGGAGGTGCAATGAGGAGGGGGAGGCGCGGGGAGGTGCCGCTGGGGCTAAGAGCCTCGTGTTTGTGTCTCAGTCAACGTCCTCGTGGGGTGCGGGGAGAGACAAGCGGGGGGGTGGTGGGGGGGGGTGGTGTGGTGGGGGGGGGGGTGGTGGGGGGGGTGGTGTGGTGGGGGGTGGAGGTGCGGGGGGGGTGAGGGGGGGTGCGGGGAGTGGCCTCGGGGCTTGCGGAGCCAACCGGAGGAGCTCCCGGGGCGGGCGGCTCTGCGCCCTCGGCGTGCGCTCCATAAACGCGGCGCGCAGTCCCCGCGGGTTCCCCACCGCGGCAGCAGCCGCTCGACTCTCAACCCGGCAGCTCCTGCAGCTCCCAGCGACTCTCCCCACCCCCAGCTCCACCGGCCCAGCTCGGCCACCAGCACCAGCAGCAGCAGCAGCAGGAGCAGCAGCAGCAGCAGAGGAGAAGTTCCTTGGGCGGCGGTGGCAGCTGCTGCTGCGTCTCCTTCTCCACCCCCGTCTTGCGCGGATTCATCCCGGGAAGACCCCCAGACGGGGGTGGGGGGGTGAGACCAGCGGAGAAGAACGGTGCGAGAGACCGCGGGAGAGACCTCCACCACCACCACCAACTTCCCTGTGGGGACATCTACGGGGAGACCCCGGGAGACCGCCGGAGAGACCCCGGGGGCGGAGACAACCCGGGGGCGGAGAGACCCCGAGAGGGAGAGACTCCGAGTGGAGAGACCCCGAGAGGGAACGACCCCGGGGGCGGAGAGACCCCGAGAGGGAGAGACTCCGAGTGGAGAGAACCCGAGAGAGACCTCCACCACCACCACCAACTTCCCTGTGGGAACATCTACGGGGAGACCCCGGGGAAGGAGAGACCCCGGGAGTCGAGAGGACCCCGATGGGAGCATGAACATCCCGCGCCCATGACTCGCGCGCGGACCCGCGTCTCGGAACGGAAGCTCGCAAACTCTCGCAGAGTTTAGCGCGGAGGGAGAGCGGCGAGGGGAGGGGAGGGAGGAGGAGGGAGGGTGTTGAGACACGAGGCTTGCGAGAGAAGAGGAGACAGAGAGAGAGAGATCTCCCGAGCAGAGCGCAACGCGGAGTCGCCGCCGCCGCCGCCGCCGAGCGCGCGGGGGGGGGGCAAACCGGGAGACGCGAATGTCGTTCCCGGGTCTGGGATGCGCCTCGATGTTCCGGGGTGGAGTCGAGCGAGGGGGTCCTCGTCTCGACCCCGCGGGGAGCCCGTCCTGCGCTGGCGGTGGACACGGGGGGGGGCTCACATCGGGACCCCCGTTGGGGGCTACTGCCGCTTCGCTCCTGGGGCTGTATGCAAGTCCCTACGGGGGTGCACAGGCGCTGTGTGGATACGTCCCCTACGCCGGAGAGCTGCACGGATTCTTCCCTCACCTGGTGAGTAGCTCGCTCCACCCCTGGGGTCGCGGGTCTCAGTCACGGCTAGGGAGAGGGGTGGTTAGGGGGTAGGAGAGGGGACACTTTGTGAGACTCTTCTCTCTCGGCTCTGTCGCTCTCGAAGCTCTGTCGGGGTTAGGTGCTCGGCGCATCGATGGGAGGGTTACCTCGCCTGACTCGTCTTGTATCGTGCCTCGTCTGGTTTGGTTGGTCACTTGGTGAGTCTCTGTCTGTGTGTGTGTCTGTGTGTCTGTCTGTCTGTGTGTCTGTCTGTGTGTGTGTGTCTGTGTGTGTGTGTCTGTCTATCTGTGTGTGTGTGTCTGTCTGTCTCTGTGTGTGTGTGTCTCTCTCTCTGTGTGTGTCTCTCTGTGTGTGTGTGTCTCTCTGTGTGTGTGTCTCTCTGTGTGTGAGTCTCTCTGTGTGTGTGTGTCTGTGTCTGTGTGTGTGTGTGTGTCTGTGTGTGTGTGTGTGTGTTTGTCTGTCTGTGTGTGTTTGTCTGTCTCTGTGTGTGTCTGTCTGTCTCTGTGTGTGTCTGTCTCTCTCTGTGTGTGTCTGTCTCTCTGTCTGTGTGTGTGTCTGTCTCTCTGTCTGTGTGTGTGTGTCTCTTTGTGTGTGTCTCTCTCTCTCTCTGTCTGTGTGTGTCTCTTTGTGTGTGTGTGTCTCTCTCTCTCTCTCTGTGTCTGTGTGTCTGTCTGTGTGTGTGTGTCTGTCTGCCTCTGTGTGTGTGTGTCTGTCTGCCTCTCTGTGTGTGTCTGTCTGTCTCTCTGTGTGTGTCTGTCTGTCTGTGTGTCTGTCTGTGTGTGTGTCTGTCTCTGTGTGTGTGTCTGTCTGTCTCTGTGTGTGTGTCTGTCTGTCTCTGTGTGTGTGTCTGTCTGTCTCTGTGTGTGTGTCTGTCTGTCTCTGTGTGTCTCTGTGTGTGTCTGTCTCTCTGTGTGTGTCTGTGTCTCTGTGTGTGTGTGTCTCTGTGTGTGTGTGTGTCTCTGTGTGTGTCTGTCTCTGTGTGTGTCTATCTTTGTCTCTGTATGTGTCTATCTTTGTCTCTGTGTGTGTCTATCTTTCTCTCTGTGTGTGTCTGTCTGTCTCTGTGTGTGTGTCTGTCTCTCTGTGTGTCTGTCTTTCTCTGTGTGTGTGTGTCTATCTTTCTCTGTGTGTGTGTCTGTCTTTCTGTGTGTCTGTCTCTGTGTGTGTGTGTGTATCTGTCTCTGTGTGTGTCTGTCTCTGTGTGTGTGTGTGTCTCTGTGTGTGTGTGTGTATCCGTCTGTGTGTGTGTGTGTCTGGCTGTCTCTCTCTCTCTCTGTGTGTGTCTCTCTCTCTGTGTGTGTCTGTCTGTCTCTCTCTGTGTGTGTGTTTGTCTGTCTCTGTGTGTGTGTGTGTCTGTCTCTGTGTGTGTGTGTGTGTGTCTGTCTGTCTCTGTGTGTGTCTCGGAGCTGGATGTACATATCTATGGGAGCTATGTTTGGCAGCATCAAGGCGATGAGAACGTAGGAATATGCGTTAGCCACAGGTGTGTGTGGTTAATGCAAACTTGGTGGTGCCTGGCATGCAATAGGCATCGATTTGGTTTTTAAACATCTAAACACCTGTTTTATTGCCAGCAAGGGTAGAGCCCATTATTACTATTTTTCATCGGTATGTATTCAAAATAGAGGTTTGTTTGGGTAAGATCGCGTAAATATAAATGCGTCGTAAATCGAAGTGTGTCCACTTACAATTGTGTAGGGGTATACATCGCCACATTTTGTTGACGGGACAAATCCCCTCCTGATTATCAGATGGTGGCGGGTTACACGACACCTTTCTATTTACGCGTTCAAACCACCCCTCCCAAAACAACAACCTTCATCAGGAATAATATTGGCAATAAACTTTATGTGTGTGTTGAACTTCTTACGCACTGTACGTAGCCAACCGCGCTAGAATGTGGCGAGCGAGCGGCTTAGATTCCTGGCGGATCGATAACTCACGACCCGCCTTGAACTACCTTGGGTGCGTTTAGTTGGTCACTTGGTGAGTCACTGACTTAGTGAGTTCCTCACCTGGTGAGTGGCTGACTTAGTGAGTTCCTCACCTGGTGAGCCACTGACTTAGTGAGTTCCTCACCTGGTGAGTGGCTGACTTAGTGAGTTCCTCACCTGGTGAGCCACTGACTTAGTGAGTTTCTCACCTGGTGAGTGGCTGACTTAGTGAGTTCCTCACCTGGTGAGTGGCTGACTTAGTGAGTTCCTCACCTGGTGAGTGGCTGACTTAGTGAGTTCCTCACCTGGTGAGTCACTGACTTAGTGAGTTCCTCACCTGGTGAGTCACTGACTTAGTGAGTTACTCACCTGGTGAGTCACTGACTTAGTGAGTTCCTCACCTGGTGAGTGGCTGACTTAGTGAGTTCCTCACCTGGTGAGCCACTGACTTAGTGAGTTCCTCACCTGGTGAGTGGCTGACTTAGTGAGTTCCTCACCTGGTGAGTGGCTGACTTAGTGAGTTCCTCACCTGGTGAGTGGCTGACTTAGTGAGTTCCTCACCTGGTGAGTCACTGACTTAGTGAGTTCCTCACCTGGTGAGTCACTGACTTAGTGAGTTCCTCACCTGGTGAGTCACTGACTTAGTGAGTTACTCACCTGGTGAGTCACTGACTTAGTGAGTTCCTCACCTGGTGAGTCACTGACTTAGTGAGTTCCTCACCTGGTGAGTCATTGACTTAGTGAGTTACTCACCTGGTGAGTCACTGACTTAGTGAGTTCCTCACCTGGTGAGTCACTGACTTAGTGAGTTCCTCACCTGGTGAGTCACTGACTTAGTGAGTTCCTCACCTGGTGAGTCACTGACTTAGTGAGTTCCTTACCTCGTGAATCACTGACTTAGTGAGTTACTCACCTGGTGAGTCACTGACTTAGTGAGTTCCTCACCTGGTGAGTCACTGATTTAGTGAGTTCCTCACCTGGTGAGTCACTGACTTAGTGAGTTCCTCACCTCGTGAATCAGTGAGATCCTCGGTGAGTCGCCTACATCCTGAGTTTCTTGGCGAGGTCATTGGCCGGCCGCTCAATTTGGTGAGTCACTTGGTGAGTTGATATTCTCGCGCGAGTCGTTGACCTTCGCCGGTCACTCACCTGATGAGCGCCGAGCCAGGCGAGTCAGCCGCTCAGTGAGTCGTTTGCTTGGTGAGTCTCTTACCTCGGTCGGTCACTTTCCAGACACAAACCTTTATCGGTGGGTCACTCGCTTGAGAATTCGCCGAGTGAGTCGTTCACCTGGCGATGCTCTCACCTCGCGAGGATTTCACCTGTCGAGTCGTTCACCTGTCGAGTCGCTCACCTGTCGAGGCGAGTTCGTCCCGGAACGGATTTGCGAACACCTGCCACGTGGCGTGCGGTCAATTCTCGTGTTGAGTGTAGGGGGAGCGGTGGCGCAGTGGTTAGCGCGCTGCACTTCTCCGCGCTACGAAGCCTGCGACCCGAGTTCGATTCGCACTCACGGTCACCTACACCGCTGACGATTATCTGAACGGGTCCTGGGCCTCCCTTAGGTCGGCTCAGCCCTCAAATGAGTACCTTGGTGCGGCGTGTGTGCATCGTCAGTCGTAGGGAGACAAAGGCGGCCGGGCGTGGTGCCGGCCACCCACCCCCTCGTGTGCCGTGCCGGCCTTCACAGGTGGTGCTACTCGCTAGCAGCACTTGCCCCTGCAGTCTGTTGTTATACGAACTTATAGAATACCATAGGGGCCGTCCATAAATGACGTCACGCACCTGATGGGGGGGGGTCAGATATTTGTGACGATGTGTGACGAGGGGGGGTGAGAAATGTGACGTCACATTAAAATGCGCAACTTTCAATGAATATAGACAACACGTTCTACGTAATTAAATAGACTTTTAAATAAATGTTTTCTCCGACAACATCAGAGTGCAGCGCCACATTAAATACGCACTACAATGACGATAGTTTAAAGCGATTTGAAGCGTGTTTTATTTTTTTTGGGGGGGGGGGCAGAGCTTTGTGACGTCACATTTGAGGGGGGGGGGGGTCTGACTTTTTGTGACGCCGTCCAAAATCGCGTGACGTCATTTATGGTCGGCCCCATACACAGTTAAGTAGAATATTATACACTTTTATACAGAACACTATACAAACTATTTTATACTGAATACCACACACATCATGTTATACACAGTGTAATACAGCATACGTGTTAAACTGATTGTTATACGTAATATATACATAATACTTAACATAATGAGTGTTATACACACACTTACAACGAATACTATACATATAGTGTTAGACACACTGTTATACTTAATACCATACACTTATACACACCGTGTTATACAGAATACTATAGTGTTATACACACTGCGTTATAGAGAATACTATATAGTGTTATACACACTGTTATACATATACTATAGTGTTATACACACTGCGTTATAGAGAATACTATAGTGTTAAACACACTGCGTTATACAAATACTATAGTGTTCTACACACTGTTATACAAATACTATAGTGTTATACACACTGCCTTATACAGAATACTATAGTGTTATACAAATACTATAGTGTTATACACACTGCGTTATACAAATACTATAGTGTTCTACACACTGTTATACAAATACTATAGTGTTATACACACTGCCTTATACAGAATACTATAGTGTTATACAAATACTATAGTGTTATACACACTGCCTTATACAGAATACTATAGTGTTCTACAAATACTATAGTGTTATACACACTGCCTTATACAGAATACTATAGTGTTATACACACTGCGTTATACAGAATACTATAGTGTTATACAAATACTATAGTGTTATACAAACTGCGTTATACAGAATACTATAGTGTTCTACAAATACTATATAGTGTTCGACACATTGCGTTATGCAAATACTATATCGTGTTATACACACTTATACAGGATATTATACTCTACACATTGAGTTGTACATAATGTGTTACACAGAATAGTATACGCACCGTGTCATACAGAGTACTATACGGTGGTATACAGAATAGTATACACATTGCTATACATAATACCGTCCATACTGAATGCAATAACACAATGCATAACGAATGCACCACTGTTATACACGACACAACATCACTACACAATCTGAACGAGAAATTCACTGCGTCATTAATGCGCTCCGAGTGTTCTACTCATTGATGATGATGGTAATAATCATCTGTGAATATCATTCACGATTCATACTGTAGTGTGCTCAGGACGTAACTTCACATAGTGGGGTAAAGTGGTAACGAAGACTCCCGGGATAGCCTGCAGAGATGTCAAATCTTCATCAGTCGCCCTACTTTATTATTTACTGGTCACCCCGTGCACCCTATACATCTCAAAGTTAATCCTATACACTGCACTATACACTACACTATAGACTACACTATACACAACACTAGTATACACTTCACTATACACTACACTACTATACACTACACTACTATACACTACACTATACACTACTATACACTACACTACTATACACGACACTATACACGACACTATACACTACTATACACTACACTACTATACACTACACTACTATACACTACACTATACACTACTATACACTACACTACTATACACGACACTATACACGACACTATACACTACACTACTATACACTACACTACTATACACTTCACTATACACTACACTACTATACACTACACTACTATACCCCCACACAGACCAGGGAGAGAGACAGAGAGACATTCAAACTCCATACAGAAAGTCGCCCAAATCAGGAGTCGAACCTATGTCAATATGTCGACTTAGCCTTGAGGGTGCTGTGTGTCTGAACGCTAACGTAGAGAGGTTAGCGCGCTGCGCTACGAACCCGGACAACCCCGAGTTCCATTCCCGCTCACCAGTCGTGGTTGTTTGACGCGAGCACGGTGCTGGGCCCTCCCCTAGGTCGACTCGGCCTCAAATGAGTACCCGGCGGAGGTGTGTAGTGAACATCGCAACTGGGGAGACAAAGGCGGCCGGGCGTGGTGCTGGCCACTCTTAGGTGTTCGCGAGCGGCACTTGCCCCAACAGTCTGTTGCAGGCTACACGGGGGATCTTCATCTTTGTCTAACATTTGCATCGGAAGATTAAAAGGCGTCGGGTCCGGGTGCGGTGCCGACGCTGCTGAATGATGCTCAGTGCCGGACGAAGCGAGTGTGGGGCCTGTAGCATGATGTTATACAGGGGCCCTAAATCTAAAAAAAAACCACGTAAATATAAAAAAAAACTAGTTTTTTAACTTGCATAGTAAAGTAATTGTTTTTTAATTCATTTGCTATATAGCCCAGATAATACGACCAATCGCTAACCTTAAACACCCGGTCGTTCTTCATAAAAGTCGAAGGCGGTATAGTACTATAGTGATAGAGCAAGTGCAGAATCACCGAACCGGAATTGACAGCTTGAAAGCATTTAGCGCGGGGCCCTTGAAAGTGCGGGGCCCGTAGCTACTACACATGTAGTAGTAGTAGCTACTACTACATGTGTAGTAGTAGTAGCAGCTACTACACATGTAGTAGTAGTAGCTACTACACATGTGGTAGTAGCCACGTACTCAGCCACTCAAAAATCAAAGATCCCCCATATAGCCTTAACAGACTGTAGGGGCAAGTGCTGTTAGCGAGCACCTATGAAGGCCGGAACGGTACACGAGGGGGGTGGGTGACCAACACCACGCCCGACCGCCTTTGTCTCCCTAGCGGCAATGTTTACACACCTCACCAGGTACTCATTTGAGGCTGAGTCGACCTAGGGGAGGCCCCGAACGTGTTCAGATAATCGTCACTGGTGTTGGCCGTGAGCGGGAATCGAACTCGTGTCGCCGGGTTCATAGCGCAGCGCGCTAACCGCTGCACCACCGCTCCCCACCACTCAGCCACTTAGCCACAGACGCAGTTTTGATAACGGCGCCGATTGTTGCTGGACGCTCTGCGTCTTTGGGACCCGCGCTCGGCAAACATCTCGGCTCTGGCCCGGCGTCTTGTGCCACTGCTGTGTTCCGCTGTGTGTACACACATTTGTAGGTGCTGTGTATGTGTGTGTACGTGCTGTATGTGTGTGTACATGCTGTGTACATGCTGTCTGTGTGTACGTGCTGTGTGTGTGTACGTGCTGTGTGTATGTACATGCTGTGTGTGTGTGTACATGCTGTGTGTGTGTACGTGGTGTGTGTGTGTACGTGGTGTGTGTGTGTACGTGCTGTGTGTGTACATGCTGTGTGTGTATGTACATGCTGTGTGTACGTGATGTGTGTGTGTACGTGCTGTGTGTGTACGTGCTGTGTGTGTACATGCTGTGTGTGTACATGGTGTGTGTGTACGTGCTGTGTGTGTGTACATGGTGTGTGTGTACGTGCTGTGTGTGTACATGCTGTGTGTGTGTGTACGTGATGTGTGTGTACGTGCTGTGTGTGTACATGGTGTGTGTGTACGTGGTGTGTGTGTACGTGCTGTGTGTGTGTACATGGTGTGTGTGTGTGTACATGCTGTGTGTGTACGTGGTGTGTGTGTGTGTATGCTGTGTGTGTGTACGTGCTGTGTGTGTGTGTACGTGCTGTGTGTGTGTGTGTACGTGATGTGTGTGCGTGCTGTGTGTGTGTGTGTGTACATGCTGTGTGTGTGTACGTGCTGTGTGTGTGTATATGCTGTATGTGTACGTGGTGTGTGTGTACGTGCTGTGTGTGTGTACGTGCTGTGTGTGTGTGTGTGTACGTGCTGTGTGTGTGTACGTGGTGTGTGTGTGTGTATGCTGTGTGTGTACGTGCTGTGTGTGTGTACGTGCTGTGTGTGTGTGTGTACGTGCTGTGTGTGTGTATATGCTGTATGTGTACGTGGTGTGTGTGTACGTGCTGTGTGTGTGTACGTGGTGTGTGTGTGTATGCTGTGTGTGTACATGGTGTGTGTGTACGTGCTGTGTGCGTGTACATGCTGTGTGTGTACGTGGTGTGTGTACGTGCTGTGTGTATGTGCTGTATGTGTGTATGTGCTGTATGTGTGTACGTGCTGTGTGTGTGTACGTGCTGTGGTGTGTGTGTACGTGCTGTGTGTGTGTACGTGCTGTGTGTGTACGTGCTGTGTGTGTGTGTACGTACTGTGTGTGTGTGTACGTGCTGTGTGTGTGTACGTGCTGTGTGTGTGTGTGTGTACGTGCTGTGTGTGTGTGTGAGTGCTGCGTGTGTGTACGTGCTGTGTGTGTGTATTTGCTGTGTGTGCGTACGTGTGTGTGTGTACGTGCTGTGTGTGTGTGTGTACGTGCTGTGTGTGTGTACGTGCTGTGTGTGTACATGCTGTGTGTGTGTACGCGCTGTGTGTGTGTGTACGCGCTGTGTGTGTGTGTACGTGCTGTGTGTGTGTGTACGTGCTGTGTGTGTGTGTACGTGCTGTGTGTGTGTACGTGCTGTGTGTGTGTGTACGTGCTGTGTGTGTACATGCTGTGTGTGTGTGTACGTGCTGTGTGTGTACATGCTGTGTGTGTGTGTACGTGCTGTGTGTGTGTGTACGCGCTGTGTGTGTGTACGCGCTGTGTGTGTGTGTACGTGCTGTGTGTGTGTGTACGTGCTGTGTGTGTGTGTACGTGCTGTGTGTGTGTGTACGTGCTGTGTGTGTGTGTACGTGCTGTGTGTGTACATGCTGTGTGTGTGTGTACGTGCTGTGTGTGTGTGTACGCGCTGTGTGTGTGTACGCGCTGTGTGTGTGTGTGCTGTGTGTATGTACGTGCTGGCACAACATGTCAAGAACCACTGCCTTGCTAGTATATGATGCAGCGAAACGTCGGACTTGCCACGTGTTAAATCTGTTTGGATCGTTCCAGCTGCTGCTGAAGCGGTAAGAGATGGGCCACGTGTGTTCACCACGTGACAACTTCATGAATTGTGGCTGTGATGTCGGGTGGAGCAGGGGCGTACGACACACACACACAACAATTCACTTGCACGGTGATCTGACCCAAACGGTCAATTGTGAATCAGCGTTACTGCATTGGTGGTGAAAACCCGTGTGCTAAGGGGCCGTCCATAAATGACGTCACGCGATTTTGGACGATTTTGACCCCCCCCCCCTCGTCACACGGCATCACAAAGCTCTGCCCCCCCCCCCAAAAAAAATAAAACATGCTTCAAATCGCTTTAAACTATTGTCATTGTAGTGCGTATTTAATGTGGCACTCTAACGTTGTAGGAGAAAACATTTATCAAAAAGTCGATTTAATTAAGTAGAACGTCACCATTGGCATCTCGCATGCTTACCCCGAGCTCTCATACTCTGATGGTGCATTGCCTTTGAGTTGTGCGCCTTTTGGCGTCATCTGGTCCAACACCATGTGAGACTAGGCTCTAAGGAAAGCTGTCTCGGGTGTGGACCAATCAACTTCAAGGACAGTGCATACATTATCAGAGTTATGTTTTTTGTTTGCATTATGGTATTGTGGTCTATGCAAACATGACTCCTTGTAAAAAAGGTGTCAGTTTTGTTGCCAGATAGAAGGGTAAATAACCAATTATCATAAGTAGAACGTGTTGTCTATATTTATTTAAAGTTGCGCATTTTGATGTGACGTCACATTTCTCACCCCCCCCCCCCTCTTAGGTGTGTGACGTCATTTATGGACGGCCCCCTAACATAAATAATGTAGTTAAACAACCCACGTCTATGATACCTCTGACTACCCCTCGTAGTTTATTGTCGGGGTGTGAATGTGTGTGAGGAGCGGTGGCGCAGTGGTTTGGGCACTGCCCTGATAACATCGGTGACATGTCCGAACGCTCCGGGCCTGGGCATCCGCTAGGTCGACTCGGCCTCAAATGAGCAACCCGGTGTGCTGTGTTAAACATCGCCACGAGGGGAGACAAAGGCGGTCGGGCGTGGTGCTGTGACCACCCCCCTCGAGTGCTCGCTAGCAGCACTTGACCCCAAACAGCCCGTGGAGGCTGCCACGGGAGATCTTTCGTGTGTTGTGCCCCGTGTGGGATAATCGTAGGGAGCGGTGGCGCAGTGGTTAGCGCACCGAGCTAATAACCCGGCGAAGCTTGTTCTATGTTGAGCTCACGGCCAACATCGGTGACGAATGCCGTGCATGAACCGTTCATGGGCCCTCCCCGAGGCTGTTTGCGTGTTAAAATTCACACCGGGGAGACAAAGGCGGCCGTGGGGTTGGTGCTGGCGGATCCGGCCTTAATAGGCGCTCGCGAACAACACTCTGCAGCCAGCAGCCCCATGTCGGCTTATCCGGTGAGATCATTGCCTTGGCGCGATGTGTTGCATTACGTACGTGTGCGTTGAACTTCTTTCGCACCGTACGTAGCCAACCGCGATAATCGGGAGGTGCGGGGGGGGAGAAGAACTGAAACACGCGCACAGCGGTTCTCAAGAGATGAGTTCGTCGATCTCGATGATGTAAAAATTAACCCGTAAAAACAAAGTTTTTCACTATAAATCCTTTATATGCGTGGCGGCTAGAGTCCTCTCGTCCTCTGGCTTGAGATGGCTGCCACCTATGGGTCAGATGAATGGCTGGCACCATTAAGTAATTGGTAATTAAATATAATTATTTTTTTCCTAAAAAGTGTAAAATTTTGGGAAAAAAATTTCACGAAAACACATTGTCACGCACAACGAGTCTGTGTGCAAAATGTCAGCTCGATTGGATCACGGGAAGTGGGTTAAAAAACGACCGAAAGATTTGCACGGTCGTAAGCACGCAAGCAAGTGAACTTAATATAAAGGATTTAAAAAGGGCATCGCCCCGGGTGCTTCCTGACGTCGTGAAGGAAGAGAGCATTCCAGACGGCCGCAGAACCGCGGCCGTCTCTGTTCGATGGCGAGCGGAGTTCACGGGTGTGATTGCAGCATAGACGGGAAGTCGGTAGCTTTTGTGTATATACTACACGTATATATGCTCCATAATGTAGGGGGGGGGGGTGGTGATTTGGGTTAGATCGCGTAAATATGAATGTGTCCTTAAAGCCCGCCACCACCACCCGACACAGCCAACTAGTAAGGGTTGTGTCACGTTAACAGAACGTGGCCAATTCGTCACTAGTACAGCACTAGTGTGTAGTGAAGTGTATAGTAGTGTAGTGTATAGCGTAGTGTATAGTAGTGTATAATGTAGTGTATAGTGTAGTGTTTTGTAGTGTATAGTGTAGTGTATAGTGTAGTGTTTTGTAGTGTAGTGTATAGTAGTGTAGTGTATAGCGTAGTGTATAGTGTAGTGTATAGTGACGTGTATAGTAGTGTAGTGTATTGTAGTGACGTGTAGTGTATAGTGTAGTGTATTGTAGTGTTTAGTGTATAGTAGTGTAATGTATAGTAGTGTATTGTAGTGTATAGTGTATAGTAGTGAAGTGTATAGTAGTGTAGTGTATAGTGTAGTGTATAGTAGTGAGTAGTGTATAGTGACGTGTATAGTAGTGTAGTGTATAGTGTAGTATACGAGTACAGCACTACACCGGTGTGTCGGAGAGAGTAAATCCACAGCGTTTACAATCGGAGTTCGACGTTTCGCCAGTAATTACAACTAGCTTCAGCAAGCGGCAGCCAGAAATCCGGGGAGCAAATCCACAACATTTATAATCTAATTGGTTGTGTCGGGTGGTGGCGGGTTTAACGACACATTTACATATTTACGCGATCTAACCCGATAAAAAAACCTCTTATGGATGAAATTGGTAGCGATATCTTCTTGGTTCTTTCGGTAAAGTCACGTAGAATGAAAGAACCAAGAAGATGAATCCCTGCAGTCACAAAAGCTTTAAATCGAAATTTGGTAGCGATAGTCTACGTGTTAAACGTGTGTATACTGTATGCGTTGTCCATGTGAACATGTATTTATGTGTGTACTTGTGTAATGCGGGCGTAAACGGCTTCGCGGATATGACGTCATGGGGGGAGGAGTTAGGTCACGTGGGAGAGAGGGGTGAGGTCTTAAGGGAGAGATACCGGAAGAGACGGGAGAGTGTGGGAGACTGAGTTAGAGTGAGGCCACGCAGGGCGAAGGTCGAGGAGTGGCGAGATCGCCACATACACGGAGGATAAGACTTGGCACCGTCGGCCAGCGGTGACCAAGCACAGAGGAGCGACGGGCAGCGGTGGAGCTGCAGTGAGGGCAGCGGTGGAGCTGCAGTGAGGGCAGCCGGAGGACTGCACCGGGGATCTGCTGCAGAGGTGTGGAGGCTACGGGAGCGAGGGCAGCTATGGAGCTGCCAAGGGGAGAGCTCTGAGCGAGGGCCGTGCGGGAAAGGTGTAAGAACCCGAATAAAGGACGACGGAGACAGAATCAGGATCGAGTCCCTTATTACACTTGTGTGCGTATGTCCACGCGTGTATGTTAAAGGCGAAACGGCCGATTGTTATCTTTGTACGTGTATAGTACTATACGTAATCTGGTTGTTAAAATTTGTGGGTTTTTTTTAAACATAACTGGTAACCGCGTGGTGGAAAACCGGTTTCTGTGTGTTTTTAAACCGGTTAATACCGGTTCGCCGCACGTAAAAAAATATCTGGAGCAGTGAACGTGAGATACTTTTTTTTTGTTAAACAAATTTTAACTCGGAAAAACCAAAGCAACTTGCCACAATCGGACGCGACTTGAAACAATGGCACAAACCCGGCTCCGACAATGGTGATAATGTTGGCATTGTAGTAGTAGTAGTAGGTTTTTACCCTTTTAAACTGGTACAAAACTGACACCTTTATACAAGGCATCATGTTTGCAATAACCACAACACAAGCAGTCAAAATGCAAACAAAAAGAAACAACTCTGATAATGACAATGATATGCACTGTCCTTGAAGTTGATTGGTCCACACCCGAGACAGCTTTTCTTAGAGCCTAGTCTCCACTGGTGTTGGACCAGACGACGCCAAAAGGCGCACAACTCAAAAACAGCGCACTGTCTCGGGTGTGGACCAATCGACTTCAAGGACAGTGCCTATCATTGCCATTATCAGAGTTGTTTCTTTTTGTTTGCATTTTGACTGCTTGTGTTGTGGTTATTGCAAACATGATGCCTTGTATAAAGGTGTCAGTTTTGTACCAGTTTAAAGGGTAAAAACCTACTACTATATTTTGCCACTGGTAAAGGAGATGTCTCATAGTGTGAATGTTGGCATTGTCTTTGAAACTGAATTGCCAACATCAGAGGACATTCTTCTTGGCGTCCTGCTCTCACCAGCGGTGTCGGACCATAGAATGACGCCAACAGACGAACAGTGACAAAGACATGGCGAGTATCAGAGCACTTAGAGCCCGGGTCGAGATGTTACATCTATGGGACGCCTTTTTGCAAGTCTCAAAAATGATGACAAGGAAATAAAACCGGTGTTAAGATGTTCCAACACTAAATAGAAACCTTCTTTTGCAAGGAATCCAGCCTGCATTAACTCCCACGTACTGATGGTAAACATGCAGTCTGATAGAAGCCTTTCTCGGGGGGGGGGGACCTTTACCTTTGTTAGGTATGCACGTCAGCGTATCTATGGGGGGGGGTACGGCAGTGCAGTGCAACAGATGTCGCTGTGCCGCCCGCGGGTGTGCGCACCACGTCTGGTGAGCGAGCGGCGGTGAACGAATGCGGTGAACGAATGCGGTGAGCGAGCGGCGGTGAACGAATGCGGTGAGCGAGGGGCGGTGAGCGAGGTGAGCGAGCGAGCGGCGAGTACTGGGTAAGCAACAGAATCCACAGAGTCGTTGACCGCCCCCCACTCTAACCCTCTTGCCCCCCCCTCTCCCCCCAGGCCTCGCCGCTGGACGTAAAGGGCGGCCTAGGGCCGGGCCTCGTGTCGTGCGGCCCGGCCGCCCAGCCTGCGGGCCTCTACGGCCTCTACCCGGGGCCCGCGGGGCCCCCGCCGCCACCGGGCTGCTTCTCGCCGTACGGCCTCGGCGGCGAGCACGGGCGGCCCAAGAACGCGACGCGCGAGAGCACGGCCACGCTGAAGGCCTGGCTCGGCGAGCACCGCAAGAACCCGTACCCCACCAAGGGCGAGAAGATCATGCTGGCCATCGTCACTCGCATGACGCTCACGCAGGTGCGGCGGTGGCGGCGGTGGTGGTGGTGGTGGCGGTGGTGGGTTGGTGGTGGGTTGGTGGTGGCGGTGGCGGTGGATTGGTGGTGGTGGATTGGTGGTGGTGGTTGTTGTGGTAGTGAATGTCTTGGTGGAGGCGGTGGCGGTGGAAGCAGTGGTTATGGCGGTGGTTGTGGTGGTGATGGTGGTGGTGCCGGTGGTGGTGCCGGTGATGACACCGTCATTGACCCCGCGTGCCCCCTCCCGCCCACGCCGCCTCGCAGGTCTCCACGTGGTTCGCGAACGCGCGGCGCCGGCTCAAGAAGGAGACGCGCGGCGGCCCCCGCGACGCGGACGACCTCGAGACGAGCGCCAGCGACGACGGCTGCAGCGGGGGCCGAGGCGGGGGAGGGGGAGGGGGCGAGGGGGGGGGGCGAGGGGGAGGGAGGGGCGGTGGCGGTCGGTGTGGGAGGACTCCGTGACCCCGAGCGACCCCCGCCTGGGTCGTGGACACGCAGGGACGAGGACGACGACGACGACGACGACGACCTGGAGATCGACCTCGAGAACAGCGACGGGGAGCAGCAGCAGCAGCAGCGGCGGCAGCAGCAGCAGCAGGAGGAGGACGATCGGCATCGCGGCGGCCTGCACGGGCGACTCCTGGGCGCGGAGAGGCGCCGCGCCAGCAGCAGCAGCAGCGGCAGCGACGACGACGACGAGGGGGAGTCGGAGTGCGAAGGGCGCGGCGGCATCCGCGGCACGGAGGGTCGGAGGTCACCCGCGGGGCCCGCATCCCCCGTGCGGGCGGCGGACGAGCGGCACCGGCGGCAGCAGCAGCAGCAGCAGCAGCCAAAACCCAAGATCTGGTCCCTGGCAGAGACGGCGGCCGCCCCGGATGCGCCCAGGGGCGCGCTCGCCCCGCTCCTCGCCCCGCTCGCCTACGCTGCTGCGCGGCCCTCGCGAGGTTTCTCCGCCTGGGAGGCCGCGTTGCCCCGGGGCCCCGGCCTCCTGCAGGGGCCCCTACCCAGCGGCCGGGACGGGCCCCGACTCACGGACTCCACGATTACGGAGTGCAGGACAGGTGCGTGTGTCACTCTCCTGGCCGTAGACCCACGTGCGTCTCTTCGCGTCTGTCTGTCCATCCACGTGCGTCTCTTCTTGTCTGCCTGTCCACGTGCGTCTCTTCGTGTCTGTCTGCCTGTCCACGTGCGTCTCTTCTTGTCTGTCTGTCTGTTCACGTGTGTCTCTTCGTGTCTGTCTGTCCATCCACGTTCATCTCTTCGTGTCTGCCTGTCCACGTGCGTCTCTTCGTGTGTGTCTGTCTGTGTCTGTCTACGTGCGTCTCTTCATCACCCCCCCCCCCCCCCGTTTCCTGTCTCCGTTGCAGAATTCCTCCGCGTGGCGACGCCGTAGCTGGCACGGCGCTCTCGCTGGGACGCGGTGCGAGATGCCCTCTCGCGTGCGGGCCTCCTGCGGGGACCCCAGGGGGAGGGTCCAAAGTTCGGGCGTCCGGGAGGCTCCAGGAGGGTCCGTTCGGGGGGGTCTGGGGGGGTGCGGGGCCCCTAGTGGAACGCTCGAGGACACAGCCTCAGAATTGGGTGCCGCCCCACGTGGGGAGCTGCCCCCCCCCCCCCCCCCCAGGACAGGGGTCGAGGGGCACGGATCTCTGCCGAAGGCCCCCCCCCCCCCCCCAGCGAAGGGGGTTCTCACGGGGGGATTGCGCAAGTGGGGGGGGGGGGGTGGGTTTCACTGCGGGGCAGCGTGGGGGGGGGGGGTGCCTGGCGGGCCCCGTGGACACGGCGGGACTGTGTGCGCGGGGGTCGCGCTGGGACGGGGGCTCCGCGTGTGCCACGCGTGCCGCGCGTGCCACGTGCCGCGTGTACCGCGTGCCGCGTGCCGCGTGCCGTGTACCGAGTGGGTGCGGCGAGGGGCTCCGCGTTGCCGCCTGTGCCGCTCCGTTGTCGATTTTTGGAATAAAACGACTCGTGGCCCACGATGCTCCTCCTGCTGCTCCGTGTCGCCACGCCGGCGATTTCTTTGTCTCCCGCGCGGGCTCCCCCCCACCACCATGCCCCCCCACCACCATGCCCCCCACCTCCACCATGCCCCCCACCATGCCCCCCAACAGGGTGAGATCGTACGCACGCCACTCACACAGAAAGGACATCAGAGTCGGGAATCGAACCCAGGGCTGCCCCTCCTTGCTTGGAGGCCACGCGACTTTAGAAAGACGACGATTTCCCTTTAAACATGTCACCCCGCCCCGGTGTGTGTGTGTGTGTGTCTCTGACTTTGTTCTTGTCTCTGTCTCCTCTGCGTCTCCTCTGTGTCTCTGCGTCTCCTCTGTGTCTCCTCTGTGTCTCCTCTGTGTCTCCTCTGTGTCTCTGTGTCTCCTCTGCGTCTCCTCTGTGTCTCCTCTGTGTCTCCACTGTGTCTCCTCTGTGTCTCCTCTGTGTCTCCTCTGCGTCTCCTCTGCGTCTCCTCTGTGTCTCCTCTGTGTCTCTGTGTCTCCTCTGTGTCTCTGCGTCTCCTCTGTGTCTCCTCTGTGTCTCCTCTGCGTCTCTTCTGTGTCTCTGTGTCTCCTCTGCGTCTCCTCTGTGTCTCTGTGTCTCCTCTGTGTCTCCTCTGTGTCTCCTCTGCGTCTCATCTGTGTCTCTGTGTCTCCTCTGCGTCTCCTCTGTGTCTCTGTGTCTCCTCTGTGTCTCTGTGTCTCCTCTGCGTCTCCTCTGTGTCTCTGTCTCCTCTGCGTCTCCTCTGTGTCTCCTCTGCGTCTCCTCTGTGTCTCTGTGTCTCCTCTGTGTCTCCTCTGTGTCTCTGTGTCTCCTCTGTGTCTCTGTGTCTCTGCTGTTGCCGTGGGTGAGGGAGGGGGGGGTCACGATCCATGTTCGGGAAAATTCTGGCGGACGCCCGCGGTTCGGGAAAAACAAATTTAATAATTGCCCGGCACATTCGTCGCCTTGCGTTAAATGTATAATTTACCCGGTGATAATGAATGTTTGAATCCTACATTTTTTTTTTTACGAGCTAATATTTATCCCTAATTGCGCAGTAAAAGTTTCGGATGGTGCTTTTATGCCCTCGGTTTAGGCGACGTGATTTATTGATTATGATCGTGATCGTAATCGTAAAAATCTCGCACGCACGAATAATAAACACGACTCCAGTAGTTTTCTTTGTAGCCCCCCCTCCACCCCCCGCTACTTGCCGGTGGGGAGTGGTGGCGCAGCAGTCAGCGGCACTGAAGCGTCAAACCCGCCGACAACCTGAGTTTGGTGCCGCGGTGGTGAGATGTTAACTACCTCGCCTGGTGTGCAGGAGGTCGTAGGTTCGATCCCGACCCTGACGCCTGCTGTGTATTTGGAGTTTGCGTGTCTCTCTCTCTCATCATCATCATCACGGTGGCTAGGAGATGTTAACTACCTCGCCAGGTACGCAGGAGGTCGTGGGTTCGATCCCGACCCTGACGCCTGCTGCTGCTGCTGTGTATTTGGAGTTTGCGTGTCTCTCTTTATCCCCGTGGTCGCGTGGATTTTTCTCCGGGTCCTCCGGTTTTTTCCCTCCACATTTAAGAGTCAACGTCACCACGACGCGTTCAGAGTATTCGGCTGCTGCTGCTGCTGCTGCACACAGACGATGATGACGATGATGACGATGATGACGATGATGACGATGATGACGATGATGACGATGATGACGATGATGACGATGATGAAGCCACGTTCGTCGAGCTGTCATTTGTGAGAGCCTGGGTCGCTTCAGAGAAACTAGCTCCGTAGCTCAAGTCGGCCTTACCTGGTGCAATAAATAAAGAGTTTAGCAGTTTGGAGGTGAATTCCCCCGGGCCACGGATTTGCTCGCGATATCTGGACCGCCACCAACCACAGCCCCACTGCTCAAGGGCTGCTGTTCGTGTTGCCTGGATAGCAAGGGTTAACTCGTCCACCACGGTTAGCAGTGGGATAGTGATGGAGGGGTGGGGGTTGGTGGTGGTGATGGTGGGGAGAGTGAGTGGATGGCGGTGGGGGTTGGGTGCGGATTAATGATGAGTGGCGATCTCGCGAACGGTTAAAGCTGTGGAGGAGAGAGAGGGGAGCAGACCCCCCCCCCCCCCCGTCACGTCCCCATCACCACGCGAGCCTCAATCCCTGCATCCTTGATAGCGGCCGCAGCCAGCCCAGTGACTCTGATGATGATGACGACGATGACAGCCCCCTCTCTATCAGAGCCCTGGCAGCAGCAGCGGATTTGGAAGCGCGGCCTCAAGACTGCCTCCTTCCTCCTGCTGCTCCTCGTGTCAAGATCTCCCTCGCTCGCTTCCATCCACTGCGCGTTCATCTGCCAGGCCATGCGTTCATCTGCCGTGCGTTCATCTGCCATGCGCTCATCCGCCGCGCGTTCATCTGCCTGGCCATGCGTTCATCTGTTGTGCGTTCATCTGCCTGGCCACGCGTTCATATGTCATGCGTTCATCTGCCTGGCCAAGCGTTCATCTGCCTGGCCATGCGTTCATCTGCCGTGCGTTCATCTGCCATGCGCTCATCCGCCGCGCGTTCATCTGCCTGGCCATGCGTTCATCTGTTGTGCGTTCATCTGCCTGGCCACGCGTTCATATGTCATGCGTTCATCTGCCTGGCCACGCGTTCATCTGCCTGGCCATGCGTTCATCTGCCGGGGCCACAGCTGCTGCTGCTTCTCTCCGGCAGGTCCTGATCAGGCCCCTGGGGGAGGATGATGAGAGTTGGGGGGGGGGGGGGTGGCGATGAGGAGGGGTGGAGTTGGTGGGTGGGAGGCGGTGGTTTTATCGGCCCTCAAATCACAGGGCCCTGCCGTCTGTAAGTATTTGACCCGGCTCACCTCGTCCCCAGGTTCTTAATTGCATGGCCTTTTCATCTGCGGCCAGGGTCAGGGTTCAAATGTCAGTGTGGGCGAGGCGGCCAGGGCTCTCCACCTCGGTGATGGAAGCTCGCGCTCTCACTCATCGCAAGACGTTCTGGCGGGGTCCATCCCGGGGCCCACCGCTCACCATCTTAAGCCGCTCACCATCTTAAGCCACTCGCCATCACAGTCCACTCGCCATCACAAGCCACTCATCATCTCAAGCTACTCACCATCACAGCCACTCACCATCACAGCCACTCACCATCTCAAGCCACTCACCATCTCAAGCTACTCACCATCACAAGCTACTCACCATCACAAGCTACTCACCATCTCAAGCCACTCACCATCACAAGCTACTAACCATCTCAAGCCACTCACCATCTCAAGCCACTCACCATCACAAGCCACTCACCATCTCAAGCCACTAACCATCACAAGCTACTCACCATCTCAAGCCACTCACCATCACAGCCACTCACCATCTCAAGCCACTCACCATCACAAGCTACTCACCATCTCAAGCCACTCACCATCACAAGCCACTCACCATCACAAGCCACTCACCATCACAAGCTACTCACCATCTCAAGCCACTCACCATCACAGCCACTCACCATCTCAAGCCACTAACCATCTCAAGCCACTCACCATCTCAAGCTACTCACCATCACAAGCTACTCACCATCTCAAGCCACTCACCATCTCAAGCTACTCACCATCTCAAGCCACTCACCATCACAGCCACTCACCATCTCAAGCCACTCACCATCTCAAGCTACTCACCATCTCACGGAGCCACTCACCATCACAGCCCACTCACCATCTCAAGCCACTCACCATCTCAAGGAGCCACTCACCATCTCAAGAAGCCACTCACCATCTCAAGGAGCCACTCGCCATCTCAATAAGCCACTCACCATCTCAAGGAGCCACTCACCATCAAAAGGAGCCACTCACCATCTCAAGAAGCCACTCACAATCTCAAGGAGCCACTCGCCATCTCAAGAAGCCACTCACCATCTCAAGGAGCCACTCACCATCAAAAGGAGCCACTCACCATCTCAAGGAGCCACTCACCATCAAAAGGAGCCACTCACCATCTCAAGGAGCCACTCACCATCTCAAGGAGCCACTCACCATCTCAAGGAGCCACTCACCATCTCAAGGAGCCACTCACCATCTCAAGGAGCCACTCACCATCTCAAGGAGCCACTCACTGGGAGGGGGCAAGGGCACCCAGAGACGCTGGCAGCGTGCACGAGGAGGAGTAGGAGGAGGAGGGTTGACTGGGGCCCTCTGAGAGAGGTGGGGGCGGGTAGTGGGGCGTTGAGGTCACCTCTTGGACCGAGTCCACGAGGCCACTCCGATGTAAACGCTTCGGCGGAGAGAGAAAGCGAGAGGAGAGCGAGAGGAGACGGAGAGAGAGCGAGAGAGAGAGCGAGAAAAAACAACAAATTAACGACTCCCAAACGCCGCGCGGCTGAACGCGTGGGTCGGGGCGCAATCCGCCTAATGACGGCCACGCCACGGCCACGGCCACCGCCGATCTCTGCGGCTGCTCGGCCCAGAGGGGCGGGGGGAAGGGCGAGGTGGGGGGGGCGAGTTGTGGGGGGGGGGCCGCCCCATCAACAACAAATCCGTCGCGTAAATCAGCGACGAGCGGTCGCGAGGAATCAATGCGGAGCGACGCGCAACAACAGCCGCAGCAGCAGCCGCAGCAGCAGAAGCAGTAGCAGCGGCCGCCTCTTAATTAAAGCGAGCGCCCTTAATTGTCCCGGGTGGGCAGACGCGGGGTTGGGACGGGCAGATTTGGCATGTGGCGTAGTGGGGGTTGGAGGAGGTGACTGGGAGGGGGGCGGTGAGGATGGTGAGACCCAGTCCCCCACTCCCCCCCCGTGGGCAGCGATGGGGGGGGGGGCACGGGAGGGAACCACGTGGTGGTGGAGATGATGGAGCCGAGTGTTCGGATGGAGTTGCTCGAACACACCGCCACCAGCCCCTCGTGTGCCCTTGTTTAGTCGGCCTTCGAAGATGCTACTCGCTGACATCACTTTGCCACAGCAGTCTGTTGAAGGCTATACGGGGGGTCTTTGTCTTTGTACACGTGGGGGAGCGGTGGTGCAGCGGTTAGCGCTGTGCTGCGCTACGAACCCGGCGGCCCGAGTTCGATTCATGCCCACGGCCAACATCGGTGACGATTATCTGAGCCGGTCGTGCGCCTCCCGTAGGTCTACTCGGCCTCAAATGAGTGTGTAAACATCGCCACTGGGGAGACAAAGGCGGCCGGGCGTGCTTGCTGGCCACCCACCCCCTCGTGTGCCGTGCCTGCCTTCATAGGTGCTCGCTAACAGCACTTGCCCCAACAGTCTGTTACAGGCTACACGGGGAATATTTGTGTCTACGTGGGTGTCATTCGTGGGTGCTGGATAGGGCTGAAAGATTAATCGATTTCAAATCGACATCGCAATTTGAAACAATGCGATTAGCAAATCACAAAGGCTGCGATTTTTTGCGATTTGAAAAGTCCTTTTATGTACTTTCTTATTGGAATTGTTTAATTTTTTATTATTATAACTTTATTTATAATAACCTAACAATTGTTCTATGCGTTGGAAGCAATTCGTATCTTTAAAATTCTCACCCTTGCATTCGAATATTTCGAGCATATTCTTGGTTCTTTCGGTAAAGTCACGTAGAATGGAAATAATAAAATAATAATAATAAAACATAATAAAGTAATTCTCACGACATTTCGGCCACAACGCAAGCAGCCGTCCTCAGGTGGAGAACAGGTCTGTCGGGAAGACTCTGTCTTTGTGTTGTGGCCGAAACGTCGTGAGAATTACTTAATTGTTTTATTTTTATTATTTTATTATTTCCATTCTACGTGACTTTACCGAAAGAACCAAGAAGACGAATCCCTGCAGTCACGAAAGCTTTAAATATAAATATTTTATTATGTTTTATTTTTATTATTTTATTATTTCCATTCTACGTGACTTTACCGAAAGAACCAAGAAGATGAATCCCTGCAGTCACGAAAGCTTTAAATCGAAATATTTCGAGCAGTTCATATTTAGATGGTATCATATGGTAATGCTCCATCACATGTTTTCAATCTATTACACAGTGAATATTGAACTGACGCTTGACAAATTTAATCGCAAATCAAATCGCAATATCTGTCAGAAAAAAAACATCGCAATTAGATGTTTTCTCCAAATCGTTCAGCCCGAGTGCTGGAGCCACTGCGGCTCGAGACGGAGGACGTGGGGGGTCTCCGCTCTCTCCTCTCTCTCTCCTCGCCCCCCTGGGAGTTGGGGTGACACTCTCGGGGAGATACAAAGCGGGCTCTGCGGACATCGAGGCTTCAATCCTCAGCACCGCACACCACATCCAGAATCAGAATTCGCATTCATACCTGGAGAAATCCGATGGGTACAGAAAAAAAAACACGATAGCAGTGCAAAGTATAGGAAAGGTAAACAAATGTGCTTTAAAATATAAATATATATATACAAATTAAACTAAACAGTGAACGACACCTCTGGCTTAAATTTCGATTTAAAGCTTTCGTGACTGCAGGGATTCATCTTCTTGGTTCTTTCGGTAAAGTCACGTAGAAGGGAAATAATAAAATAATGAAAATAAAACATAATAAAATATTTATATTTAAAGCTTTCGTGACTGCAGGGATTCATCTTCTTGGTTCTTTCCGTAAAGTCACGTAGAAGGGAAATAATAAAATAATAAAAATAAAACATTTTTATTATTTTATTATTTCCCTTCTACGTGACTTTACCGAAAGAACCAAGAAGACACCTCTGGCTTATGGCTACCACTAGTCACATGCCACCGCCAGTGTTCTATCAAGGCGGCTCGGGATATATTCCCTAACTCCAGCCCACCACCTCCAGTGTACCTCTGCAGGTGGTTTTTGGCTACTGCCAAAATTTCCACGTGCAGATGATGACAGATCACTTCGTTGAGCAATCATTCATTTGTGGTAACCAGGTCGCTTTCTTGAACAATCTTCCGCGTAGCTGAGATGGTCCTTATCTAGTCAAATAAATGAGAAATAGTTTTAAAAAAACTTTTGTTAAACACGCTTTTATGAAATGTACGAGTAATGGAAGAACTCCACGACTCCAGGAAGTGGCCCCGAAGCTTGCCACAACGTAAGGGACCGTGGCCAATTACAGACAACGTCAGTTTTATTGGACAATTACACCCAAGCTGAAACATAACATATAAAAAAGAATGTTTAAAAATAGTTTATTTTTATTTTTTATGCTAGAATATAGTATTGTCACCAGTATGACATAAGTATACCAAGTTTGCAGTCGATGCCACTTTGGGAAGTGGGTTAGAATTGAGTTACCATATTTGAGGATACGACAACAACAGCAATAGTGAGTTCATAGAAAGCGTGTAAAAAGATAGTTTAACCAAATTTTTTTTATTTTTTATGATAGAATATAGTATTGTCATCAGTATGACGTAAGTATACCAAGTTTGCAGTCGATGCCACATTGGTAAGTGGGTTAAAATTGAGTTACAAGATTTGAGGATACAACGACAACAACAACGACAACAACAACAGACAAAGTGAGTTAAATGAAAGCGTGTAAATAAAAATAAATTGCCGAGTCAGGAGTAGCGGGCGTGGTGACGATTTCTTCCTTTCGAATTGTGAAAATCGAGCATCGAGTCCACGCTGTTTTGCTCCGCGGGCCGGCTCTGGGTGGTGACCGCATTGGCTGCACGCTGCCGCCCAGAGAGTTCGTCGTTTCCAATTCGTGCATCAACATCGCCGTCGAGTATCCGCATCTACAGCTGCTACTGCTGCTGCCACGGTCTGTGCGGTGGATGCGGCGGATTGACCATGGCTGATGGTGGTGCTGGTGGTGATGATGATGATGGTGGTGAATGGTGGTGATGGTGGTGATGGTGGTGATGATGGTGGTGAGTGGTGGTGGTGGTTGAATGGTGGTGATGGTGGTGGTGACGGTGGTGGCGATGATGGTGGTGAGTGGTGGTGGTTGAATGGTGGTGATGGTGGTGGTGACGGTGGTGGCGATGATGGTGGTGAGTGGTGGTGGTTGAATGGTGGTGATGGTGGTGAATGGTGGTGATGGTGGTGGTGATGGTGGTGGCGATGATGGTGGTGAGTGGTGGTGGTGGTTGGTGACGGTGGTGGCGACGGTGGTGGCGATGATGGTGGAGAATGGTGGTGGTGATGGTGGCGGTGGTGAATGCTGTTGAATGACGGTGGTGGTGATGCTATGTAACCAGGACGTTCTCCACGGGACAGGGGCCATGCCAGAGGTCGCAACCGGGTACCCGATACCCGTACCCTACCCGATACCCGGCTACCCGTACCCGGCCGGGTACCCGTTTGCGACCCTGGTGCGGCCGGGTACGGGTAGACCGTGAGTCACTGGTGAGTCACCGTTTGTCACTCATTTCCCAACGTCTTGTCTCTTCTCACAATTCAAGTTCCTAGAATCAACCCACCCGCGCCTGCAACATGGCTTCATCCCAGAGGTCGCAATCGGGTACCCGATACCCGTACCCTACCCGTACCCGGCCGGGTACGGGTAGGGTACGGGTACGGCCGGGTACGGGTACCCGTTTGCGACCCTGGTGCGGCCAGGTACGGGTACGGCGTCTCGCCGCCCGTTCCTGCGCCACCACGTGTCCCGTCGTCGCCTCGTCACGGCGATCTCGGAGCTGCCGATGATGTCACCACCCTGACCCCGGGGTCAGATCCGGGGGGTCGCGCGCCCTGGTGACCACTCCGCTGCTCCGCGAGACGGAGCCGAGTTTCGTTCGCGAGATGTCCATCACGGAATCGCCTTCCGCTCCTACCCCTCTCCTTCTCACCCTCCTCTTCCTCCTCCTCGCCACCATGCTCGCATCACCCTCCAGCTCCTCGCCCTCCTAATTTCTTCTTATTGGTTCTTTCGGTAAAGTCACGTAGAAGGGAAGTAATAAAATAATAAAAAAAATAAAACATAATAAAATAATTCTCACGACGTTTCGGCCACAACGCAAGCAGCCGTCTTCAGAAGATGAATCCCTGCAGTCGCGAAAGCTTTAAATCGAAACTCCTAATTTCTCTCAACCTCCCTCTTGCTCCTCCTAATCCTTGCCCTGCTTCCTCGTCACCAGCTATCCTTCACCACATCATCACATCCAGTTTCCCATCCTCTCCCCACCTCCCACCTCTAATCCTCATTCCTTTTCCTCCTCACACTTTCTTGACCACCCGCCTCTCCTCGTCTCTTCTTCTTCCACCGAAGCATCTCTCCCGCACCTCATCAACTCTCACCTCGTTGCCACCTCTCTGTGTCGTGGGCGCTGGCTCCTGTGTTGTGAGCAAAGAGAGAGAGAGAGATAGAGAGGTGGGTGGACTGTGATGGTGAGTGGCTTGTAATGGTGAGTTGCTTGTGATGGTGAGTTGCTTGTGATGGTGAGTGGCTTGTGATAGTGAGTGGCTTGAGATGGTGAGTGGCTTGTGATAGTGAGTGGCTTGAGATGGTGAGTCGCTTGAGATGGTGAGTGGTTTGAGATGGTGAGTGGCTTGAGATGGTGAGTGGCTTGAGATGGTGAGTGGCTTGAGATAGTGAGTGGCTTGAGATGGTGAGTCGCTTGAGATGGTGAGTGGCTTGAGATGGTGAGTGGCTTGAGATGGTGAGTGGCTTGAGATGGTGAGTCGCTTGAGATGGTGAGTGGTTTGAGATGGTGAGTGGCTTGAGATGGTGAGTGGCTTGTGATGGTGAGTGGGCTGTGATTGTGAGTAAATAGGCTCGAAAGGAAGCTGTCTCTGGTGTGGACCAATCAGTTTCAAAGACAATGCATATGTTATCAGTGTTTTTTTTTTAATTCTGACCACAAGTATTGTGGTTAATGCAGACATGATTCCCTGTAAAAGGTTTCAGTTTGGTGTTTTAACATCTTAACACAACTATTTTGTTACCAGAAAAAAAGGCTAAACCCTATTCTCACACGTTTACTTTTTCATTATTTTACGTGGAGGCACAGAGACGTGTGAATGGAGCTATTTATCGTCTGATTATTTCTTTTGTAACTTTATATTCCCCACGGCGACTCGAAACATCTCATCAGCTGCACGGCCCCTTTTTGAAGTGACACTTTTTGTTGTTGTTGCAGCAGCAGCAAGGGCATCAAGCTTTGAAGCTTTGGTTTCATGCAAGGAAAACTCTGGGTCCGGGTTTCAACATGCAGTGTCTCATCAGCACAGTCAGCCTTGCCCGAACCTCTTCTGGTGACCTGCCATGCGTTTTGCGGGCAAAGGCCCTCTCTGTTGGGCATGGGTCCTAGTTCGCCGCTAAACTATACAATGCATAAATAACACTGGTCAACACACTTTTTCTGGCATAAGGTATTCCAACGGTTTTAAGGTAATTTTGGGGTGCCGATTCCAAATCTGGCATCAGTTTTTGTCTATCACATTAGGTTTTTGAGATATCAAATATTGCATTTTCAATAAAAACTGCTGAAGAAAAATATTAAATAAATGTGGATATCTACATAAAATGATATTATAAACACACTATCCTAAAAATTCAACACCATATTTTAACACTAAAGCAGTCACTGACTCGCAACAACTTGCAATCATAAGTGACAGAGTTAATTTCGGGTAAAATCAATGAAAATGGGGTATGCCGATAGCATAAAAATGAGATGTGATAGAGCAAATCTGAGATCAGATTTGGAATCAGCACCCTGAAATTAGTCTAAAACAGCTGCAAAAGTCCAGGCCAGAATTTTTTTTTTGTTGACCAGTGTAATATACCATTATCTGTAAAGTGCTTTTGTATTGAATATATCCAACAACATAGAACGGTATTTTAAAAAAATTAGAATAGGGTTTACCCTTTCTGGCAATAAAACGGGTGTTAAGATGTTGAACACCAAATAAATAAATTTGTTTTTCCAGAAATAGTAACTACTCTTGTGTTTACATACTTTGATACTGGCAAATAAAGGTCCCATTTTTTCGCTTTGTTTACGTAGAAACGGCATTAATCAGAGCCGTGTCGTCTTCAGCGGGATGTCTCATTCGCCTGCGCTGCACGAGGTAGACTCTGTGCCACCGTGGGAAACCGCAGAATACGCCTCACAAGTCACAACCAGTGCCGCATGAGCCTCGTAGCGAAAGTGGCTACGAATGTAGCTACGGGCCCCGCACTTTCAAGGGCCCCGCGCTAAATGCTTTCAAGCTTCGATTTACAGCTTTCGTGACTGCAGGGATTCATCTTCTTGGTTCTTTCGGTAAAGTCACGTAGAATAGAAATAATAAAAAAATAAAAATCAACATTATTAAATATTTATATTTAAAGCTTTCGTGACTGCAGGGATTCATCTTCTTGGTTCTTTCGGTAAAGTCACGTAGAATAGAAATAATAAAAAAATAAAAATCAACATTATTAAATATTTATATTTAAAGCTTTCGTGACTGCAGGGATTCATCTTCTTGGTTCTTTCGGTAAAGTCACGTAGAATAGAAATAATAAAAAAAATAAAAATCAACATTATTAAATATTTATATTTAAAGCTTTCGTGACTGCAGGGATTCATCTTCTTGGTTCTTTCGGTAAAGTCACGTAGAATAGAAATAATAAAAAAAATAAAAATCAACATTATTAAATATTTATATTTAAAGCTTTCGTGACTGCAGGGATTCATCTTCTTGGTTCTTTCGGTAAAGTCACGTAGAATGGAAATAATAAAATAATAAAAATAAAACATAATAAAATAATTATATTTAAAGCTTTCGTGACTGCAGGGATTCATCTTCTTGGTTCTTTCGGTAAAGTCACGTAGAAGGAGAAAAATAAAATAATAAAAATAAAACATAATAAAAGAATTCTCACGACGTTTCGGCCATTCAGACTCTGCCTTCTCGACAGACCTGTTCTTCACCTGAAGACGGCTGCTTGCGTTGTGGCCGAAACGTCGTGATAATTATTTTATTATGTTTTATTGTTTATTATTGTATTATTCTCCTTCTACGTGACTTTACCGAAAGAACCAAGAAGATGCTTTCAAACTATCAATTCCGGTCAGTGGTTCTGCACTTGCCCTATTACTATAGTACTATACCGCCTTCGACTTTTACGAACGACCGGGTGTTTAAGCTTAGCGATTCGTCGTATTATCTGGCTCAGGGGTCGGCAACCAAAATAACAAGAAGAGCCATTTCTTTCCAATTCGGTACAAAATTCAGTATTTCAAGAGCCGCAATGCATCTGAGTACATACTGTACATACGTACATATCGTCAAGAAGCAGCCCGCAAAGAGCCGCATGCGGCTCCGGAGCCGTAGGTTGCCGACCCCTGATCTGGCTGTATAGCAAATTAACAAACACAATTACTTTACTATGCGAGTTAAAAAATTGTGTTTTAATATTTACGTGGTTATTTTTTTCGTAATTTAGGGCCCCTTTAGAACATTTGCTACAGGCCTAGCACTAGCTCAACCCGACCCTCTCATCACCCTCCACGGTAGAGAGAGGGGTGGTGATGGTGGTGGCCTCCGTGAGGGTCTCCCCAATCTTCCAGTTTCGCCACTGAGCGTCCTGAAGGACTGCGCCGTCAATCACCGGGGGGAGGGGAGGGCTGGGGGAAGCATTCCCGAGACGATAACGCGCGCGTGTGCGTGTGGGGGACAGGACCCGGGGCGGGCGGGGGGGGCTTTTAGGGGCTAAATATACAGAGGGGGGTGGGAGGGGGGGGGCAGCCGGTGACCCCGTGACCCGGAGAGACACGTGTCCTTCAAGGAGACACGGCAGCGTGGAGACGCGAGTGACATCGTCCTCACACAACAACAACAACAACAAACAAAAGGTAGAAGCTCTCTTAACGACTAATCGTTTAACGACGAGCCTCCATAGAGCCCAATGTGTAATTTATAGTGTAGAGTAGTGTATAGTGATGTAGTGTATAATGTAGTGTATTGTGGTGTAGCGTAGAGTAGTGTAGTGTATAGTAGTGTAGTGTATAGTAGTGTAGTGCATAGTGTAGTGTATAGTAGTGTAGTGTATACAAGTGTAGTGGATAATAGTGTAGTGTAGAGTAGTGTAGTGTATAGTAGTGTAGTGAATAGTGTAGAGCCCAATGTGTTCGCTTCGCGACGGGCTGTTGTAGATACAGTAAATATAAATTAATGTTCTTTGGGACTTTCGGTAAAGCCACAATTAATGCATTGACAGTGTTTATTTTACGTTTTAAAATTACGTTTTTGTTGGGTGAAAAAGAGGTAACTTTCGATGCTATCAAAACGAATTACGCCTTTGACGTGTATTTCCTATACTCGCTTAATGACCAAATCACTTAACGATCGGTTTCGTGGAACCAATCACTGTCGTTAAGAGGGGTTCTACTGTAAACAGTGGTTTTATTTTAGCAGGTAAGGCCCAGTGATCTGCATAGCTCTCTTTTTTTCTGAAGTGACCTTTCCATCACAAATGAGAGCTCAACATAGTGACCTGTCATCACGTGGAAATTTATAGCAGCCAAAATACTCTGAACGCGTGGTGACGTTGATTCTAAATGTGGAGTGGGGGGGGAACCGAAGGACCCCGGAGAAAAATCTACGCGACCACGGAGAGAGAGACACGCAAACTCCAAATACACAGCAGCAGGCGTCAGTGTCGGGGATCGAA